>NC_092800.1:25504779-25831775 GCF_918797505.1 Bemisia tabaci | reverse complement strand
CAGGGGCAAATTTTACTTTTAATATAGTTCTGTTTTTTGGCCCATTCAAGGGGTCAACATTGGTTCACTTAAATTTGGCAATTTCGGAATTTGTAAAACTGATTTCATATACGGCTTCAGCAGCAGGAAAAAGGTGCGAGATAAGTCCCATAACATCCTTTTAAAAAATGTCTTACCCTTTTATTCCTCTCAGCGGTAACTTCCCGGCAAGAAGCGTCCGACATGAAATAGATATATCTGCATGGTGTATTTTTTCGCTGAGTCCAAAAATGTTAACTGTTTTTCGTAACTTCATCAGGATTTTCTGGAAAGTTGACCTTCCGCATTTTTACGGAGAAATTTGGTTTTCCGGGGAAAATTCAGTTTTCTAGAGAGAGAAACTCAACATATACACAGTTGTTTCTAATGTGCTTTTCTGCGTATGTCCGGAAATAATATTTTTCTTTTTCATAAGGTCTCTGAGAAATCGAGTTTTTTCTGGAAAATCCTTGTGGACGGGAAAATTCGATTTTTTGGAAAATTCTGATGTTGTAGTGGGGAGTGTTCACCAATTTTGGACTTAGCGCATAAAAATATACATTAGAAACACCCATCAAATGTTGAGCTTCTTCTTCGGACGCAGACCTCTATAATTATATTATATGAGACTTCATTCCTCCCATTAACCCCTTGCAAATCGCATCCCGGTGTTTCACCGCTAACTGATGGGCTTTTCCTACAAATTTTTCCCTACTGAAGCAAGTTATGGCTTAAGCTTCTTCCAAAAACATAAGTACCCATTTTCGGGAAAATAAATTTCTCTGAAAAATGTAGATATGAAAGAGACCTATCCACCGGCAAGGGTTATAATATCATCCGGTATGAGGTTAAGCTTGACAGTATGGGTCTCTTTTGATATAATGAATCAATTCTAGACAGTAACGCCGAAAAAATTCCCGCAAACAATTTTCTTATGTATATTGGGCCACCTAGGGCCAAATTTACCTACTTGCCGCCCATAGACCGCGCAGCCTGTATTTTGCCGCCCCCTTCTCATTCGTTTTGAAACATCAATAAAAACCATCAAGTGAAGTGCCGAAGGGGGGGGGGGGGGGCCGCGCGTTCACTCGCGTTGGAAACATTTTTTTGCAAAAACCCTGTTAATACTATACTATAGCAAAATTTCACGGAACTTCGCGCGAAATTTAAGTTCCGTGAACCTATCTCTGTGTGGACAAGGCCTTCCATTTATAAGAAATGAACAAAAAAATTATGAAAGAACAAACATAAATGTGGGGGTGCATGCGCCTGATGGGTAGGCAGCGTGGCGGATGGGTAGGCGAACTCTCCCATGGGAGAGGGGGGTATGGGAGAGTTCGCCTCTGCGCAAAACACGCTGCCTATCCGCCAGGCGCATGTACTCCCTAACAGGTCCAGGTTACCGCGCCCTAGCCGCATATCTAACTGCAGAGACAAAACTGTTACAATATCTTTGTTACCTATGAAGGAATATCATCCCCTAAGTTTCAAATCTTTACCTCAGTGAGGTAAAAAGTAACAGGGGGAGGAAGGGACTTTTGGATCACCCTGTAGAAGCAGGAATAATAATTTTGAAATTTTGAGAGAGAAAAAAAAAATTATATCACGGGTTTAATTTCTACATTTTTTATTTTGAATTCTATAGGATAATTATTGCGGGTTGTAACATATTGCCCTTGAAGATCCGATGGAATACCATGCGGAAAGTGAATTCGACAAGACGGATTTTGTATATGTAAAATTTCATTTTGTATCTCAGCCACAGCCTGAATTTTCTGGGCCCTAAAGGTGGATTAAATATTATTCATTTTTCTCAGATTGCAGGGATTTTCTTTACTTTTTTTACATCATCATCACGCATCACCCTTTCGTCAGAGATTAATAATTTAAATTTAGCGCTTTTGCTGCTCTCTGTATTCAGGCTGTGCAGTGGTGAAAGAAGAAAAAATCGTTGATACTTTACTTAGTCGTTATTTTTTTGAGAAGTTAATGCTTTAACCGTCAAACCCCGAAAATTAGATCTAATAGTAATGCTCTGATGGTAAAATTCAATTTCTCGGATGTAGTGGTGATTTTTTTTGTGTTTTCGTGCTGAAATTTTCGAAAAGTTGTGTTGATTTTTGGAATTTCCACCGGGTAACAGTGCGTAACAATTTGGCGCATTAATGCATTAAGCAACGGCTAACGGCTCTCTCTTACACGGCAACTTCCCAAGTTCAAGTTCCCACAAAGATCAAGATCAAGATTTTCAAGATGAGAAGGTTTAATAACAGACGACTCACCTGTAACGTTCCTGTAAGTACTTAAAAGCTCATGTAATCAGACTCTCTGTCCCTCACTCCCCCGGTATGACCAAAAATAATAACACTAACAACCAGCTATATGTACTCAAGTTGAGCTTTTCTTATGGCAGGCTAGAGCTTTCATTAGTTTCTCAATGGTGTAAACCATCTGTGAGGGATTAAATAACTTAGTCAACATTCTGGCCATAAGTAACTTTCAGTCGCATGTAAATTGGCCATCAAGATTTGGGCGCAGTGGGCCGATTATTGAAATTTTGTGTTTGTCGGGCGGACATAGGTTAAACAGCAGATCATGATTGATTGGCAATGTCTTTTTGCTGCTTTTTCGTGCCTTTGTGAGGTGGAATTCACGACAAGCTAAAGGTACCTCTTTAGTTCCTGACGGTAAGTCGTCCATTGCACCTACGACAAAGCAGGGATAAGACAAAGCTAGCCGACCAATCATGATCTGCTGTTTAACCTATGTCCGCCAGACAAACACAAAATTTCAATAAGTAGCCCACTGATAAGGGGCTGAGCTCCTTTTATAAATTAACTGTAGAGTTATCACCCACCTAGAGTCCACGCCAACTAAGTTTACGACCTTTTAAACTGGGGCAAAATATCGGCCAACTGGCTTCTTCCAATCTCTTAACAAGTAAAAATTGATGTCAGACGATCTTCTGTCACAGTCTAAAAGTGCGTAAACTTATTTGGCGTGAACTCTACCTTCCTGAGTATTGAAAGTGAGGTTAACAAAAGTTGCGTTCTGTATTAGTCATTTCAACAATTACCAACCGCTGTATTTTTTTTCGTTTGCAGCTTGGTAAAAGATCTAAAATGTTGGCACCAAGGCAATTTACAATATCATCATCAGAGAAAGTTAAATGTGCAAGAAGAGGTTCAAGTAACGGTTCTTTTTCGACTGGTTTCTGTAAATCGCAACCTACAGTCAATATTGATGAGCTCGATGACAATTTAGCGAAAATTCTGCGCCCAAATGTTGAATTAACGTCTCAAAAGGAATATTCCGAAGTTAAGGAAAATGGAAATTCTTCAGCTGATGTAACATTATTCAATCATCCTACTGCAAATTCACAAGTGAGCACTCTTGATTTAAAGGCTCCCAATTCATCCTCCAGTACACCCCACCTTACTCAGTGTACTCCATCCAAGACCAATGTTCCTCACTTGGTTGACGATACTCGACTTGATGCTAGTATTGCAAATCAATCCTCTGAAATTCCTAAAGAGCCTGCTACTCCAATCACTAATGGTCCACCTCCGAATCCTGTTGCGACCTCAACACCTATTGTTAACAATGCTTCTCCCACTGATGACTCCACGAATACTCTCCGTTCCGATTCAATCTTGAATAACTCTAATTCTGAAGTCCACCCCTCCTCAAATCCGACTAATCCAACACCTGAAACTTCTACTTTCACCGAGCAGCCCAAAATCTCTGATCCCAGGCTTGTTATATATGGCAATCATCAAAGCAAATTGACTGGATTGTGGATAGAAGAGCAACTTAAAGGCAGCAGAGATGGCAGATTTATTTTATCTAAATTTAAGAACGATAATTGCCTAGACAGAGAAGCGAGAAAATCTTTAGTGGATATCGTCATATCCGATGAGCTAGAAGAAGATCCATCCAAATCAATATCAACAGAGCGGTTTATGGATCTGTCCGCAGCCATTTGCCAATGTTTCCCTACAGAAAGGGAAACTACTTTCTATATTCCCTTCAAAAAAGATAGTAAGGGAAACAAAATTGCTGCCAGAGGTATGCTGTTTGATAAGTATAACTACATGAAAAAAAAATTCAAAAAATCTGGGCTGATCATTGGACGGAAAAGAGTCCGAGTTGATTCTGAAGAAGAAGTTGGTACGTCTCTAAAAATTTTCTTTTCATCTATATTCCTTTTTTCTTCTCCAGAAAAGTGACTTTAGTTCTTAAATCCTTGATAATTTTGTCCCAGATCCTTGCTTTGTTTTCAATTTTCGAATTTTGTCCATTCTTGAAAATTATCAGTTTGCCGCCCATCTGTAGTGCATTCAAGGGCTGAAGTCGAAAAATGGGTATCTGCATTGCAATGTTTAAAAATTTCCATCTGCCCTCAATTTTTTTAAGAGAAAACCAGCTAAAATATCTCCTCAGTATTTTCTGCGAATAAGTTTGAATGAGTGAAGATCATTCACAAAATTTCAGTTCACATTTTTAAAAAATAAATTTGCGCATAAATTTACAACATGGCAGTTGGAGGTACGCACTTCCAGACATGCGCATGGTACTATAGACTTATAAATTCAGGGCTCAGCCTGAGCTGAGCATTGGCATAAAGTGATTCCACGCCTTTCATCCTATGTCATTTTTCCTAAAATTATAGTCATGGAAAACCATCGAAGTATCTTCAAATTTGGTTACAATTTTTAATGTAAAAACCTCTTCTGAGGGATGGGAAAGAGGTACGGAAGACAGACTGACGCCGTTGCTGGCACTGAAAGTTATCAAGAAAAGAACTGGTTTTTTAAGGCTGAATATTTTTAGCTACCTACTCTGAATGTGTTTTCAAATTTTTTCTATTTTTTTTTTCTAATAGATGACGGGCCAGAATCGCCAGAAGTATTGATTGCTATAGAATACCTAAAAAATAATGCTGAACCCCACGATGAGATAGTGAAGTGTGTTGTCACAAGCAATAAAGCTAGGCTCCGAGAGTTTCGGAGGAACAACCAAACGGCAGATGAATACATCACAACGTACGCGGCTTTCGCCAAAACTACAGGATTTATTTATGTAAGTATAATCCATCAAAAAATTCTGTGAGCACTTTTTCAATAATGACTGCATTAAATCTCAGTTGGTCTAATTTGAGCCTCCAACTTGAGTCTAAGAGCCTCGGCAAGTTTTCTCCTTTTTTTGGATACTCGAGTAGGTAGGTCAATGAGATATGGCTATGAAATGAAAGTTTATGGTAAATTATAGCAAATTTCCGTAGGCAAAGGTTCATCCTGCTTCCAAAGGCAGCACATTCCTTAGGCTGTACAGAATTACCAAATTCTTATTTTGTTATTTTATAAAATACTGAAATTCTCAGTTCATATCCTGGTGAATTTTAATTAAACACACTTGTTCATTAACGTGTAGGCTGAATGCTATCATGAGATAGTACAAAATCGTTACTCCAGGCCAACATTGACTTTCCAAAGCAATATTGTAAATTTTCCAAGTTCTTTTAATGATTAATTGAAGACAAATTTGAACGCAGTGCTGGAAAAAAATACATTCAGGGCTGTTTAACTTTTCACCTGCAGATTGATAAATATTTTACAGTACAAGATGGGTCTGCTTGAAGTTAAAGTGAAATGGTGTGTTGGCAATTTTTTTTTTTTTTTTTTTTTTTTTTTTTTTTTTTTTTTTTTTTTTTTAAAGATGAAATGAGGTTATTTTAGAGATTATCGGCATACGACGCATCTTCATGGGCTATCTTCTTAACAGGAAGGCTAAATATTACCATGTAATACTAAATTATTGAGAATGTTCCAAAAAAAAAGAAGAATGAAAAGAAAAAGACGTAACGCTGTAATGTACACATTTTATTTTATCAACTAAGGAAATGTGCACCATTGCCTTAAAAATTTGATTTCCTCATAAATATTGATCCAAAGTTGCGCTATCTATCTAAAATCTCGAAAATACCCTTTGTTTGATCTTTAAGAAATAAAAAAATTGGCAACAAAGCTTTGAAAATTCCCCTTTGTCCTCATAAACCCCTTCTTGAACTATAAATGAATAGAACTCAGTTTGCAAGTAAAAGGTTGAAACCGAAAATGCGTCTAAACCGCCCACATATGCAGAGGCTGTTTGTTAGTACTGATTAATTAAGGCTTAAATTTAAGGAGGGTGAGATGGAATATAAAACTTATAAATTTAACTGCATGGGTACTTGCACTAGGGGACGTAATAGAAAAAAAAATTGCCCTTGGATTTTTTTCCCTCTTCCCTCAGAGCAATTTAACTGAAAGATATAGCCACCATGACCAGTTTCACCAATATTCAGGGCAGTGTAACTCTAGATGTATCTCTGTGTTCTCCGGGTGAATATCAGATTAAAGGCATCTCACTAAAATACAGATTTTTAAAAAGGCACATGCTTGGAGCTAAAGACATGTCTTATAGGTACAAAATGACATTAAGGAAACTGAGAGTTTCAGCTTGAGTCTTGAGTGTTGCTCCAAGGCAAGTGTTCAAAACTCTTAATTAGAATATCGATGGCTAAATTGCGGAACCACGTATCTTTGTTTAAGAAGTTGCAGACTTCATATTACACTTTATTTATTCTTTGGAAAGCTATTCTAAGTAATTTCGTCCAAAATAATTTGATTTTTCTTTGCTAATGGCAGAATATTCTTTATATATTTCAAACTATGAAGTTGGCTAGTTCTGCTTTGAAAAAATAAAATAGGAGCAGAGTTGAAGCACTGGAATGAAAGTACGAGGTTTCTCCCTTTTGCTGTTAAAATGTGACCAAATTTTGAGGTTCAATCATTTATTGAAGATGAAAGAATATTAATAGAAGTCTGAAGATTCGGGTTACTAACTTTTTAAAGCTATTCTTATGGGAAACAATTACGCTTTTGATTTTGAAAGTATGTAGGATAAATGTATCCCTCATATATGTAGTTTTGCTGTTCAGAGCAGCACTACTTACGAGCAATCAGGAAAGCAACTTCAGATGTGCTTCAGATGTGCTGTTGCTGATTAATCCCTTGGAGACGACTTTAATGGGTGATTTTCCCAGAATTCATCCCATGGAAAATTGTAGAAATCATAAGGAATATTCAGTAAAATTTTTAGTGAAATGGATGCATTCACTTTCCTTACAATAAATGAAATATTAGGGGAGTCTCTGAAACGCTGCAACTGAGAAGTGCCCTTTTCGCATCCAGTGCCTCAATTTTACCCGTCATCAACGCAGCCTCCTGATTCTCCGCCTCCGCCTCCAAACTCTGAGAAATAGGGAAAATCAGTCCGAGATTTGGGCTTACTCTAGAGCTGTTGGAACTGTGTTAAACAAGTGTTGTAAAACTAAATGGATCAGACCTCAACCAACGACATTAAAAAGTAACTCAAATACGCCACCTTAAAATCGCAAAAAAAAATAATCCTTCTATTTTTTTCCATTTTTAGTTTGATGTAGACTTTGAATTATTGTATCCTAACAAGGGAAGCATTCTGTTCCTGAAGTGGAAGAGGATCAAATTCTCAATAATTGAGTATGCCGAAGCCAAAGCAAAACGGGATGTAGATTTTTCTAAAATCTTGAACTCCTTGGACATTGATTTAACTGTCACTGGTAAGATTCTTGATTAATCCTTTGCAGTTTTTAGTTTTAGTAGATTTTCCTTTCCTAAGGTTTTGTAATTATCATTGATGGCGGCAAGGCGACGAAATAATGAACAAAATTGTTTTGCAATATTTTACAGAGGTCTTTTGACCTCATAGGCTTCCTTTAATAGGACTACTATACAGGGTGTACCATAAGTCCGTCCCACCCCTGCTAACTTTTGAATGAATTGAGCTAGAGTAATGAAACTTTGGGAATGTTCCTATCTCAAAGGGAACCATCTTTTGGGGGGTCAAAATTTTGGTTCCCCCTCAGGGGAGGCGCGGGGGGCCCCCAACTTTTTTTTTCAAATGGCAACCCCTATCTTGTGATACCTCATTTGAAAAAGTATAAAAAACTAAGAATTTTGGCGCAAACCGCAGATCAATATCTTAATTTTTGACCGAGTTATGATAGGTCAAAGGTCAAATTTGACCTATTTTCAAAAAATCATAACTCCGGTTCAAATTATCATAAAGAAAAAATAAAACGGGAAAATTTACCAAATTGTGTCCGCTTTTAAGTAAAAATTGCAGAAATCACTTCGATTTAATTTTAAGGGGGGGCTCGGACCCCCAAATACGTCAATTCAAAGGTCATTCAATTTTCCCGCGAAATAAGCCAATTTCCCCTAGATTTGCCTCCACATTATCTCAGTAAGGTCAAAATCAGTTCAACATTACGTTGGCAAGTCCCGAAATTTCGGGGAAAGTTAAAAAAAAAAGAAATTTAGACGGTCAAATTTAATCACCATCAATTTCGTTTTTTTTTAACTTTTCCCGAAAATTGGGGACTTGCCGACGTAATGTTGAACTGATTTTGACCTTACTGAGATAATGTGGAGGCAAATCTAGGGGAAATTGGCTTATTTCGCGGGAAAATTGAATGACCTTTGAATTGACGTATTTGGGGGTCCAAGCCCCCCCTTAAAATTAAATCGAAGTGATTTCTGCAATTTTTACTTAAAAGCGGACACAATTTGGTAAATTTTCCCGTTTTATTTTTTTCTTTATGATAATTTGGACCGGAGTTATGATTTTTTGAAAATAGGTCAAATTTGACCTTTGACCTATCATAACTCGGTCAAAAATTAAGATATTGATCTGCGGTTTGCGCCCAAATTCTTAGTTTTTTATGCTCTTTCGAATGAGGTATCACAAGATAGGGGTTGCCATTTGGAAAAAAAAGTTAGGGGCCCCCGCGCCCCCCCCCCCCCCGAGGGGGGACCAAAATTTTGACCCCCTCCCCCCAAAAGATGGTCCCCTTTGAGATAGGAACATTCCCAAAGTTTCATTACCCTAGCTCAATTCGTTCAAAAGTTAGCAGGGGTGGGACGGACTTTTGGTACACCCTGTATGTGAATTTATACTCCAGAAAAAGGGCCTTAGCCAAGTTCTATTATGTTGTAACAGTACGGCCAAATCAGAGAACGCATGAGTCAGAAAAGTTATTTTTAAATTAAGTACTATTTAAAGTCAATTTGCATGGAAGGCAGGGATAAACAACGTAGGTCGAGAAGGAGTGGAGTCACTCTATATCCTTGGAAATATGGATGAGGCATATTAAGTGAGGTGATAATTATCATGCTGAGTGTTTGAAATAAGAGGATCATTGTCAGGTGCGTACTCCAGGCCTTTTTATTAAGAGTAGTCAGCGTGTACAATCGAGCACTGAATAGGGGTAAGGCATTAGCGTGCTCAAGTGGTACTACGGGCAGCTTGAGTAGAGCAACCTATCGCAGAATGAAGACAGTGCCTAAAAACGCAATTTTTAGGCATTTTTCCGTCGCTCATGGGTCAGTGGATTGGTCCAAAGGGTCTGTTGAAATACAGGTCAGCCCAATTGGAGGTGGCAGGTCTGTATGATTCATGTCATGTAATTTGAAAAAAAAAAAAATTGAGGTTTTTAGCCAGCCCCCCCCCCCCCCCTACTCTTGGAGCTTAAAAATTCCTTTACCTGCAGTTTCGTGCTTTGCTGTCATGCTGTAAATGTTGCCATGCTGAAGCTCAAATCTTCTTTGCTTCTCACACAGTGGAAATTGCCATGTGGCCTTAGATTGATTGCAATTTGTCGCATTTCTTTTATAAACATGAAGCACACTCTGCTTTATTCGCGATTATGGTACTGCGTGCTGTTAAATTGGTCTCTTTTTTTATTCAATATTTTACTCAATTATGTTATTGGTTCACGCAGGAATTAGTCCGAATAATATTGAATGGAAAGCTGAATTTGTGATTGGGTCTTTCGAAGTGAAACTCTTTTTTCCAGAAATGAATCCAGTTTGAGTTGACTCCTTTCTGTGTAACTCAATTCATCTGTGGCAAAAGCCTGAATTTGAGAGTATAATTCGCAAATGTAAGGTCAGTCTGTGTCAATTCAAGCAGGTTTTGAAGCCTGACCTACCAGACTGAACTTTGTATGCTGAAAGTACCTACCTATTAAAAAAGAATTACTCTCCAAATTTTAGGTCATCTGGTAGCTTCGTTAATATTTTGTAGAATGTCAAAATTGGCAAAAAAATTGAATTTTTTTTGTGACCAATACAACTTTATACGGCTGTAACTTCTCAACGGTTAATCGGATATACTTGAACTTTTGAAGCCGAACGTTGCTTCCACTCAGGGCTCATGTATGTAGGCATATGATGCCATTTGCCAAGTGGGATTTTGATGCACAAGTGGGTTACGATAGGCTTATCGCTGTAACTTGGCCGCTTGGCATGGCATGATGAAACTTTGGAAATTGCTTAAAGGCTGTGATGGTCACTCACAAAAAGAAACAGAAATTTTAAAAACGGGCCTTAATATCGATTTGAAAATTTCCTCAAAAAATTTCAATTTTTTTTTTTCGTCTTGAAAAAAGGCAGTTTTAAGCTTCAAAACAACAAGACCTAGTTCAAGTTTGTCAGATTTATTAATTTTATTGGTCCCAAAAAATTCAATTATATTTTGCCAATTTTGAAATTCCGTAAATAATCAACGGACACCAAATGACCTGAATTTCGGGGAATCATTTTTTTTTTTAATTGGGAGGTTAAAGCACACAAGAGTTTGAACAGGCTCTGAGATGTCAATGTTCAAATCATCGTTGAGTTAACATGGACTGGCCTCGGAATGTGCTGGTTACTCCACCTTTGAAAGTCCGATATTTTCAAGCATGCATTTTAATTAAATCTAAGTAAGTCTTATCCTTGTTCCTTTGTGCAGATGAAAAATCGTTGGAGATTACTGCCTTGTTCTTACTGCCACTCCTCCTACCTTCAGTTGCACTTAAAAAAGGCTTGAAACCCACCCTTGTAGAAAACAAAAATCGGTTCTTATTATATGCCAAATCTGCTGAAGAAGCCAAAATAAAAATTAAGTTGAGAGATGACTTACTGCGAAGGAAGGAACTCCCTGCGCAGCCTTCGGCAGTAATCATCGGATCTATTCCTGATTGCGAATACAACATCTTTTTCAAAGATATAACGTACCGTTGCAGTTCTGCGCTTAAACTCATTGATGTATGTTTTAAAATTTTTACAATCCTGGACACAGGTTATCCGGTAGACTGCGCCCTTCCGTGGCTGTTCCTCCGTAAATTTATTTGGGAATTAGAATCTGATTGTGACACTCGATACAGATGCATCGGAACCCTTGCCGGAGACCTACATCTTTATTGATTGTTGTATAAAATTTTTGGTCTCAAATAACTTATTCTTTCAAAAAATGTTTGTTTGCTAAGGTTTTTATTTAGGTAGGAAAGGAGTTAATATGGCTTCATATCCCTTCAAGTTTTGAAAGTTCTCCTATTTAAAGTACTTTTTTCTATTTGCATTTTCAATATTCTTGTTTATTTTTAGCCTAAAATGGCTTTTTGCTTTCTTTGTAAGGACCTCTCTTTTCTCTTTTATTCTGAACTTATTCAGCACTTTAAGACAGATCATAGTCTGGATGCTAAAAGCTGTGTCACATGTAGTCAACCTTCCTGCAATCGCATGTTCACAAACAGAAACAGTTTTAAGAAGCACTTTCTGAAGTCTCATCCAGAAATACCCCTAGAATGTGATCTTAGTGTAGATCCCATTCTACTTGATGAATTTCCGGACGACAACATTATTGAAACTGAACAATCAATGCCACCCAATGGGTTTCATATTCCTAGCACAAGCTCTACCAAATTTTTGGAAAATCCCAATGTTATCATTAATAATGATGACAGCAGCTGTTCTATCATGACAGATGAAAAAATCCAGCAAATAGTTGAAGACAGTATTTTGTGCTTCTGTAGTCTTCTTAATAGCTTTCCGGCTATACCGTCGTCATATATACAGCTTGTGACAAATAATGTGATAACTTTAGTTCAGGTACTCACCAATGTATATCAAAATAAATTAATTAGTGCTTGCTCAAATTCAAGCGATGAAGGCGTGGAACACAATCTTACAGCCATAAATAATGTATTCTCCATTGTTGAGAATAGTTTTGACAAATTCAGAACTCATTATAAGCAAATGAAGGCATTCAAAGAAGGAGGGACTTACATTGCCCCTACAAATATTGTTCATGGTCGCATATTTAAAAGACGCAAACTGAAATCAGGAATTCACATTGTCCCAGTTAAAGTTACTAGTACAATAGTACCCATTCGAAAGGTTTTAAAAAAATTCATCAGCCAAAAAAATGTTCTTAAAGATATACAGGACTACACCGAAGAATTGGAAAAAGAAGATTTAGTTATTACAAACTTTATGCAAGGAAATTGTTGGCGTAGAGTTCCAAAAAGGCAAGATGGGGTAGTTTTACCACTTTTTATTTTTAATGATGCTTTCGAGTGTGGAAACCCACTGGGAGGGCATGCTGGGTTAAACAAAATTGAAGGCACTTATTTATCACTTCCATGTTTGCGGCCAGAAAATAGGTCAACTCTTAACAAAATTTTTCCTTTTATGTTATCAAATTCCCTAAACCTTAAACGGTTTGGAAAGAAAGTGGTTTTCAAACATGTTGTCAAAGAGCTGAACATTCTTGCAAAAGAAGGTATAACAGTTGAGAGTGATACCTTCAACAAAGTTCGAGTTTTTTTCCAACTTGGTTTGTTACTGGGTGATAACTTGAGTCTAAATGGATTAGGTGGCTTCACAGAAAACTTCTCAAAAAGCAACTATTGTTGTAGAATATGCTACTGCACTAAAATGGATAGGGAAAGTATGACAAGCGAAAATCCAGCTCTTCTTAGAAAACCATGGATGTACGAAAGGGACGTGGAAAAGAAAAATCCCAAAGATTCAGGTGTCAAAGAAAGGTGCGTACTTAATGATGTAATCAATTTTCATATTTTGAGGAACTGCTCTTGCGACATAATGCACGACGTATTTGAAGGCATTGCCAAATTCGACATTCTTTTTTTAATTACCTATTTTATAAAAAAAAAGAAATTTTCTCTGGCTGAATATAATTCAAAATTAAATCGGTTTGATTTTGGTGTCGATAACTCAAGCAGACCTCCCGCGTTAGGAAAAAGTTATGCCAAGAAAAAAACAATGAAAATTTCATCCTCGGAATGCATGTCATTAGTCAAATACTTACCTCTTATTATTGGAGATTTGACAATCCTAGAAGATCCTGCATGGGACCTGTTTGTTTCTCTTCGGAGAATTGTTGACATTATCATGAGACCCTCTGTACCTCTGGACCATTGCGATCTGTTAACTCGATATGTTCAAGAACACCATTCACTTTACATGAATCTTACAGGGAGAAACCTGACCATAAAATTTCACAACTTAGTACACTACCCAAGGCTAATTAGGGAGTATGGTCCTTTAATTCATACATGGTCGATGCGATATGATGCTAAACACAAGGTCCTTAAAAGTGTAGCAACTTCAGTAGCAACCCGAAAGAATCTCTCATTTACTATCGCTAAGAAGAGCCAATTGCATCTTAGCCACGAGTTTTACAATAATAATTTTGTCAGAAGTAGTGTGGTGTGGGGACCCAATGCTTTTTCTAGCTCCAATTTTTGGGAAAATTTGGACACAACTCTTCTCACCACCCCCTGTCCAGAAGTCTTGAAACACAAAAACACCGCCATTCGTCCATGGATTGAGATCCATGGAACCAAATATCAAGAAGGTGTAATTTTGAATCTTGACATTGATGAGGTGACCAGTTTACCTTTATTTGGTGTTTTTAAAAAGGTTTTTATCACAGAAGATCAGAAAGTTTATTTTTTCTTACAGAACTACCAAACAACAGAATTTGACACGAAGTTGTTCTCCTTTAAAATTGAATTGGTTCAATCTTACTCATTTCTTGAACAGGAAAAAATTCATGATTATCACATTCACACAGGTGTCCGTGCATTTGGAGGTTTATATGTTAGCCCCCTCTATTGGTAATTTTCCATCATTCCTTTTGCATACGCACATATATTGTAGAAATTTTGAATCACTGAGGGGGACCCACAGGGACTTTAAAAGGTTTAGCTCCCCACCCTGCCACCTCCCTATTAACTTTCGAATGGATGCAGCTAGTCTAATAAAGTTTTCACAGTGTTCCTAGGTCAAAAATACCTGCTATAATTTTGGCGTTCTTGAAATTCTGGTGGGCACCTCCGTGACGCTAGACTCCAAAATCTCAAATAAATACCTTTACTGCTAATTTTTACTGCAATTTTTTTTTCTCTTTTTAAACACTTGTAATTCTGGACGTTTGAAGCACAAGTTTGCCTCCCAGCACTCATTCATTAGGCGCACACAATTTCTTAAAAATTAGTCTATTTCAAACTTCGTGAATAATTCGGGAACAAAAAGTTCACGGACCTCTGCTTCAGCTCAAAAATTGTTTTACGATCCTTTCCTGAATAATGCAACAAAAAATGGGGGTTGCAATTTTAAATTTTCGAGTTAGTTTTGCCTATCAGCTCGGGGCGTTGCCTCAAAATTTTGAGTCTCCCAAAATGTAGGTACTATTAATGTAAGATCACAATCAAAATTTGATTCGGTTTGGTGCAGCTGTTCAAAAGTCAATGGGGTGGAGGGGTGGACTTTTTGAAGACCCTGTATGATGCTTATGATTTCAAAGGGTGCTATGTCAATTTTTTCATTTCAAAATCATTTTACATTATACTTCTCTTCCTGAAGTGTCAATGAGTTTTCCTCCGAATTTTGAGAGAAACGGCTGGTTTTTTCCTAATTATGCATGCAATATATATATAATAATATAATAATAATATATATATAATAATAATAATAATATATGCAATATATAATATGGTTTTTTCCTGTTAATGTGCGACAAGCATGTAAATGCTGAAATATTACACAGCAGATTGCAGCCTCTGAATCCAGAGGCCTAGTTAAAAATGGAGTTGGATTTTGATAATGGAACGGGTAATTCCCAAAAAAATTACCAAGTTGCTTTTCAAGCTTAGCCAGTTTTGTTAAAAACGCTAAAGTTTTTCCTTGCCATAGCGAGGAAAACTCTTACGAGGTAGTTGATAAATTAATTGGGCTGTGCAGGAAGGTTGGCTACATCTAAAACTAAAAAATTGTGAATCCTTGTAGTCTCCATTTTTTGCAATAGATGCTTACTATTGATTTCATTTATGTACCTCATCTTTGATTTTTGTGGTTTCTCTTTTAAGATCTTGATCTTGAAGGGCAATCAAAGCAATTTTCACATTGTGCAGTAATTTTGTATTCGTTACCTACATGACATTGAGGTGCTTGGACTGTTCTTTTTTGTATTCCTCATTATTGTGCAGTAATTTTGTATACATTACCTACATGACATTGAGGTGCTTGGACTGTTCTTTTTTGTATTCCTCATTATTTAGGCTCATGATAATTCTCCCCGTAATTTCATCAGTTCTGATGATCGTGGGCAAACTCGATATTCGATGTTTTCGAAATATTCCGTATTTGCATCTCCTCTAATTTTACATACAAGTAATAACTGTCATATTATTAAAAATTCAACTTTCTAGCTATACTGGCAACAAGTTTATGTGTAACATATTAAATTGTCAGGCCCTTCCGCGCCTCTTCCCTCTTTCTTTTTTACATAACACAAGTGATATTATCAATAAACTTCACATTACCCTCCTTCTAAACTTTACTCTTCATTTTGAATGAAAGAACAACTCTGTATGTTCTTTACTTTTATACTTTTTGAGCCTCAAATTGTACATTAATCCCCCTAAAGCGAAATATTCACCTTTTTTTAATGGATTCCTTTCTTGGGTCCTCAGTTTGGTCTCTTACTTTGTACTTTCAGAGGTATTTGTGTAACTCCTAAGCTGTTTATAACATATTTTTATATAACTGACTTAACTTTTTTTGTTGAACTCATTTAGGTTTGACAGGGTGCCAATTGTTTTTTAATATTGTTTGGGGCTAGCATCCCCTGAAAGTCACTTAATAATTGTACATTCATGCCTCTAAGGCGAAATATTCAACTTTTTATAATGGATTCTTCTCTTGGGTCCTCAGTTTGGTCTCTTACTTTGTACTTTCATACGTAGGTATGTGTGTAACTCCTAAGCTGTTCATACCATATTTTTATAGAACTGACTGAACTTTTCTTGTTGCACTTATTTAGGTTTGACAGAGTGCCAATTTTTTAATATTGTTCGGGACTAGGATCCCCTGAAAGTCATTTATTTCAGTAAATGAATTAACCTTTTATTTAACATGCAAACTTCTTACAAACTTCTCTATTTTTCACTGTAACCATTACAAATATATATACTCAGGAATATAACCATCCAATCACATCATATTCTTCTCTTCGAAAGTAAATGAGGTGGTTTATTTTCATCACTTCTGTTTAGTTGTGTTTCATCAATAAATGTATACATAATAAATCTTTTGATGTCTCATTATTCTCAGTGGTGTATGTATACATACACTGAAACCTCTATTTCTCAATGAGCAAGTTTGTTCCTTCTCTTTAACAGAGAGTCTGAATTATTGTGATAGCTTATCACCTAACCCTTTCCAACAAAACTTTAATGTAGTAATAATAAACCGAATTTCTGCCTCAGCAAATAAGTAGATTGATTTTGTGTGTTGAAGCTGACTAGCTGTCATCCCACCTTCCCCCTCCACCCTTTTTGATGCATTAATTGGAACAGAGTAATTAAACGATGAACAGCGTTAAGGGATATGCTCTCTGTAATTTTGTTTATTCTATACTTCAATGAATTATAGTAAAGTTGCAAAGGGGGCTTGGTTATCACCAAAGTGAAACGCGAGATATACGCTCTCCTTACCCAAGCACCCTAAATCGACAAAATGCTTGAGTGCGTTCCTTCTATTTCAGTTCTGGTGGGAAGTTTGAAGTATATTTCCCATCAAGACTGAAAAGGAACCAACGTGACTGAACATTTAGTTGATTTTGGGTGGTCTGTAGCACATGAGCGTGCCTTTCATTCACTTACCTTGAGTGATCACAATAGTCATAGAGAAAAAAAAGGAGGTGTTTACATTTCGGGCATCTTGGAATTTTTTGATGACTTGATGACGTAGGTGGGTACAGCGTGAAGGGGACGTCGCTGTACCGCGCTGTACCCACCTACGTCATCAAAAAATTCCAAGATGCCCGAAATGCAAACACCTCCTTTTTTTTCTCTATGCACAAAAGTTAAAATTCCATATTCGTCTCTTAAACTCTACAATCAAAATAGTCATTATAATTATTCAGAAATGTTACTTTTTACCTAACAGAGGTTTTAATTTCTACTAGCCACGTTTAGTCGTTCGTACAATTGGAAAAGTTATTCTTATTGACGAGGTGTGGGAGTTTTGACCAAACAAGTTTGGTAAATTCTTCATGGCTGTAGAGCACATTTTTACCAAACGAGTTTGGTATATTCTGCGTAACCATCAGGTACTTTTTACCAAACAAGCTCAGTCAATTTTTCATAAGTGCCAGGCACATTTTACCAAACAAGTTCTGTAGATTTTTCAAAGTTGTTTAGCACTTTTTCGTAAAAGTGAATGGTTCAATTGAACGTTTAGAAAGTTGATTCTCCAATGTAAGCCATGTAAAATTTCCAATTGTCTAAAAGCTTCTTTTACTTTTCTGTGTTTGGTAATTTTTACTACTCCAATTGTAGTCACTTTTTTCTACTTTCTTAAATAGTAAAATCAAACATGCACATGGTTATTTCAACTTTCCTTTTTTTTCAGTGTGACGGCAAAAATACAGGCGGCAAGTAAGTAAATCGCCCTGCGGGTTGCAAATTTTCATCCCAAATATTTTGTTAATGTAAAGATTCTCACCTGCCAACTGGGATCAGCATTCCTATAGTACTTGAAGTTATCCTTGATCCAGGAGTAAATTGAACTAAGTGACATTTTGTTATTATTGGCCCGCATGGCCATGCAAATGAGCGTTGCATACGAGAACGGTGGCTTCGAGTCACCGTTGTTTCTGTAATCCTCAGCGGTTGAGGGACCTGTCAACAGAAAATCTCACCTCAGTGAACTCAAGCATAATTAAATCCTGTACAAATTCTTGGACACCAATTTTTGCTAACTTTGAGTCCGTGCGGTCAATCCTCTGCCGAGAGAAATGTCAGCTGGTGGTGAAATTTTAAATCTTTCCTGCTCTACTTTTCTCTCAACTATTTTAAATCTCTCCCAGGGAGGAGCTTGTTAAAATTCTTGAGACTTAAATTTCTCACATTCACTGGTTCAAATTCCATGGTGGTTTCATGTTATGAGAAAGATCGCTGAAATACTGAAAGAAAAAAATTGCCCTCGGAGTAGAAAAAACAACTTTGCGTAAGAATGAGGATTACTAGCTCGGCATGTGAGATTTTCATCGCAATAAAGCATCATCAGATGAAGGAACAAATGCCTGTAAATACAAGTATCTATCTAGATTTTTCTTCCGAATTGATTTCTTGTGTTGCTGCTTATTTTTCCTCCTCTATCTTTAACAATAAGTGTCAACTCCCAATAAAAAGTATAGTTACGCGAGACTGTGGCTTAGAGCTTGCATATACAGATGCATATCATTCCGTGATGTCAAGACTTGGCCATGATTTAAAAGAAAGAAAATCAATCAAGAAGGTATTTTCAGTAGGTATGTTTATTTTTTTTAAAGAAAAAGTGCATTTTCGGTAACCACGATGTCAAAGTATTATTTCAACGATTATTTTTACTGAGTAACTCACTACATATATCAATATAGAATATACATCACAAAATATCTATAAAAATATAAGTGATATTTCTTGCCACTGTTTTGACCTCAGATCTATCTCTTTCTAACTTACTCTGACGATCTACACGCGAGTTTTTTTTTTCTTTCTATCCTTTTAATCAATAAATTTACAACGAAGATCTCCTTCCACTACGCAAAAAAATATTGACTCAATTTATGAAACATTTCATGATGAATATTTGATATTAAACGGATATGTTATAGAAATAGGAAAGAAATACTGTTGAAATAAGACAGTAGGCACTATTGCTGAAAGTACTTATGTAAATACCTACAATATTCACAAAAACTGGGAAAAAGAGTCATGGTGCTATCTTTTCAGTCTTAGTGATAATTTCACCGTTTCTATGAAACGGGGGTGGGGGGGGGGGGGGGGGTTAAAATTGCGTATAGATAGCATTGCAATGACTGTGGCTATCCCTGGTAAAAATTGGCGATAAAAGCTGCGTTTCAAAATACCATAGGAATTCTTATAGCCGGCTAAAGAAGGCTACAGAAAATCATATAGCTGGCTGTAGAATGCGGACAAAATCATACGGCCGGGCTATACGAAGCGATAAAAAATTATGCAGCCGGGCTACAGTTCCTATCGTCGGGCTTTAAACTTTATCGCCTGGCTGTTGATTTTTCGCCATCGATTATAAAAGTCTATTAGAAATTGTGTAGAAATTCGTGTGCTTCGGGAATCATTAAGTTTGATACGGAACCACCTTAATATTTACAAAACACACATTATATTTTCCTTTAATACATATTTTTTTTCATCAATTAAAATGAGAATAATCCATACAGGATGTGCAAACATTTCAAAATTATGAGTTGAATAACGCTGACTCCGCCAGATTAAATATTAGAGCCTAACACAAAGCGGAGCGGCGACGCACTGGCGCCTACAAACCTAACAAGGATACTTCACGCATTGCGCAACGCGTGAAGTATCCCTGTTAGGTTTGAAGGCGCCAATGCGCGTTTCGCGCTGGCTGCCCGCCTGCCGCGCCGCAGCGTGCCATGGCGCTTGAAGCAACTATTTCACACCAGAGGTATTGCACAGTATCATACGAAACTGAAGGCGCTCTAATATATTAGTAATGGCAGGCATCCATCAAAAGTACGGAGCTTTCCTCGCAAAATAAATCAAGATACTACGGCCCAAAAAGAGAGCAGTATCCCAAAAACTCACTAAGTCCTAGCATCCGTAATTAGTAACGTTTATCATACACTTTATCGCCTGGCTGTTGCTTAATCGCCATCGGCTGTAAAAGGCTATAAGAAATTGTGTAGCCGGCTATAGAAGCTATTGGAAATCTTACAGCTGGCTGTAGGTCTATGGTATTTTGGAACACAGATTCTACTGAAAATTTTACCAGGGATATCATTACTTTACTGCTTTCGCATCACCGAGCAATATTACTGTCAATATTTTAAGACGATATTTACTTGATATTTTGGGTAAATATATATCTTTCCCTGTCTTAATAGAAATATTGTACCGATAGTGCCACCGTTCTTTTTGCAGCGGCGTGGCGTGAATGATCGATTTATCGATATCTCGCCATTTGAAGCTATGGTAAAGAATCGATTACTATGGTGCTCGCTGCGAACACCCTACTGATCGATCTTTTTTCATGGATTTGAGTGGCGTATCAATCGATATATCGCAAAACACGCCACGCCACTGCTTTTTGAGGTGTAAGCTTTTTCGTCTAAACGCACTGGAGATGAAATGTGATACTCACTTAAATTTAAACAAAGACTAGGAGTGACTTTTTTAGGAAGGACTTTAGTATGGCGAGGTGGGGAGAGTGGTGAGGAGGGAGGTGTGGGTAAGGAAGCTACGTTCATGATGTTGAGGTTCTGCAACCAGTTGAGGCTGGTCAGGTCTGGAGCCACATCCTCCATCTTGAGAGGCTGGCCCACCGGCATAGTCAGCCTCCACGATCCCCTGCAACAGATAAACCAATCAATCAATTTTAGGCAGTAATCAATATTACAGAAAAATCTATTTGAGTCGATCATAGGTCTTCAGTGCGTAAATATCCAGGAATACTGTGTCAGTGTATGGTAAAATCTACCATATTTTTTACAGTGCGACGATTCCAGCATGGATTCTGTGTCGAACACTTGCGATACCCCATGAGCAAAGACTGAAACGTAACAATAACGTAACCGCCAAAAATGCTGAGAGTGTGGGCCCCGAAGTCGGGTGTTCGGAAACTATCTGAGTGTGACCAGGTGAGTCCGCCCGAGGGAGCGTGGGGGAGTGGTCGGGGTTCGCGGGAGGGCAATTATTTTCCACCCCTTTGGCCGCTCCGCCGGGACCCTCGCCGCAGCCAGATGATTGCAGCCCAGCTTGCCGAACTTCTGACCAGCCACGTGTCCGCGCGCTTCCGCTTCCAATGGGAATGAGGCAGAGTGACGGGGAGAGGAGGGCGGGAAAGCAGATAGAGACACGCGTCCTCTCCGGATTTTGGACACGACATATTTACCAGCCGCGTTTTTTTATGGGGAAATTTGAGATAACAGGATTGCACCGAGAAAAAGCTATGGCTTGTAAACAATTAGTGGTTCTTATTGAACACCACTAATAGTAGCAAAGGCAACCTAGCACATATCGATGGTGAAACTGCAAAAAGGCGTATATCGGTTGCGGTGTTTGAAAATCTCCGCTCCTAATTTATTTTTTAAAAGGAAACCGAAGCAACATTGTGGCTTGAACTTTTCACAGAATATTCTTCATATAGAGAAAAAAAATATCCGAAGTGCTCAAAAAATGATGTTAAGTGGTTTTCCATATGAAAAATAAAGTATGACAGGAAGTCTGCAACGCCGCAAACCGATATACGCATTCCTGCAGTTTCACCATCGATATACCTTAGTGATGGTATATATATACCTTAGTGGTTGGTTGATTAGTTGATTCACGACGATCAGCAACCAGGCTTTTTACGTCGCGGACCAGGAGACCTTAAATTTTTAAATTTAATTGCCTAAAGAGTTTTAAAATTTCGGTCACTACTATGAATCATCTGAGCTTAAAGGGTGGATGTTTTGAGGGCGGGAATTTTAAAAAACACTAAGAAGTGGCCCGAAGTGTATGTAATAAGGTGGAGCAAATGGTTCGAATTTGGTTCTGCAAATTTATAACTGTTGTCACGACAGGAATATAATGCTGAAAATGAGCTTGTGCTTCATCTGTAAGCAATGAGAAATCCAAAATACATGTTACAATAAACATTGTAGGTGATTCCCCCGCCTCCCATTCCTTACGTGTCTTCAGCTGCGTCATGTTTATGAACTCTTGAGGGTTTATTGCATAATCACAAAAGGCTTTCGGCGGGTCATTGAATCAGAACTGGAGGTCATGGGCATCGGAACGGCCAAGGTATGCGAACGAGAGTAACACATTAGAGGTGTGGTTTTTTAGGACCCGGGCTTACACCATATTTGAACGGCGTTTAACTGTGCCAGTGTTGTGTAACGCGTGTCCTGAGTTCAAACGACTGCCATTTGGCCGAGGAGTGTCAGCATGCAGGTATTGTGCCAACTGCCAAAATTCGCGAATTCTTGGAGTGTTGAGGCGCCCTCAACAAGAAGTATCTAGTCCCGTTTTTCCATAGGCGGATCTAGGGGGAACGTTGGAGGTATACGCCCTCCTCCGTTTGCCCGAAAAATGGGAGGATGAGAGACATTTGGTAATTATTCATGACGAAATTGACTGATATTGGACTTAAATTGACTGATATTGGACTGAAATTGACTGATGTTGGACTGAAATTGACTGACCTGCATATCAAACGCTTTAAAATTTTTAAAATTTTTGGGAGAAAGCCTCTTGATTCTTGAACTCCCCTTCCACCTCCTCCCCCGTTCGAAGCAGAGAACATATAGGTCGTTCGAAGTGTGTGGACTCGCCTGTGTGTTTTTCCTGGTCAAATAACTGGTTCGCTATAACTGGTAGTACCAAGACAATCAATTACCTTTTGTTGCGTAAGAGAAAGCACCAGGGAGACAACACTCAAGACCGGTAAATTTTATAAGTTGCAAATTAGAAAATACAGACCCTTATTTTCAGTATGTTTAAAAATGTTTTCAGAACATAGCGACATAGTCTGCAACCACGTATCATACGCTGTTTGAAAATCTCCTATTTCCTATATCCGCTCCTATTTCATTTGTTTAAAGAAGGACAAATCAACATCATTAGTTGAAATTTTCATGGAAATTTCCTCACAGAGAGAAGAAAAAGCACGGCAGTTTTGAAGAATTGTCGTTGATTAGTTTTCTATGTAAAAAATAAAATATGACAGGAAGTCTGCCACGTCGCAAACCGAGATATACTGGAAAAAAATCTCGGTATATTTACTAAGAAAAAAGTAAAATTACCAATAATTCAGGGTTCTATTTGATCCCAGTTTTTTCTTGGTAAAATTACCATTTATGGAATTGGTAATTTTACCGAGAAATCTCGGTAAAATTATTGAACTTTCTCTACGGTAATTTTACTGGACCTTGGTAAAATCGCCAATATTTTTTATCGACTGTGGTAGAATAACCGAGATAAAATGGCAAAGTTACCGGGAATTGATTACCAAAAAGAGTGGTATTCTTACCTGAAAAAAAAAAACAGTAAAACACCGGTTTTTAGGTAAGCTTACCAGTCTGTCTTGGTAAAATTACCAATCATTGGTAAAAAAAAAGTGAGATGGTGAAGGTACCAACGGACCTTGGTAAAAACGCCGAGAATTTTTTTTCAGTGTTCGTGGTTGCGAGCTTACACTGTCAATAGGCATTTTTCATTTTTGATTTCGAGAGGAGCTCTCAGTCAGTTGGTGGGCACATATCTCAAGAGATCGAAGCATCAAGGATGTTGAAACTCCTGATTTTTAACCGAAGCGACGCGACCAACATGCCCACACTAAATTCCACGCAAGTTGAAACGATGAAACTTTTAATCCTTGCGGCATGCAAAAGCTCCACTCGGCGGTGCCCCCTAGATCCTCTTTATCTCGGGGAAAATAGCTGGAATATCTGGTTTGATTGAGCGGTATCTGATGCGCTCTAGTTTCCGGCGCGGCGCGGCGGCGGACCTATGAAATCGATTGGCGGCACGGACAGCGCAGCGCAGCGCCGCGGCGCCCACTTTTCCGACTGATAAGATTCGCGGGGACGTCGATGGCCATCGCCGTTCGAAAGTGGAACATGGACGCCCAAGTCGCCAGGTTATGCGGAAAAGTTGGTACTACCCGAGTAGCACAGTGCAACAAAAATGTTGAAATAATATTGCGATTTCTTGCGATACAATTGAAATTTTTTACCACACAGTTGCAATATTTTTATATCATCTGGATTGCATTTTGCAAAAAAGAACCACTAGCATGCAATGTTGCTAAGATTGTGCAACTTCTTTTGTCTTGGAGGAAAACCCCGATTATCCCCTAATAGTTTTCTATTTTACTCGCTAAAAACTGTAAATTTAAGACAAAAATTACCATCTAAATCTCATAGTTTTTCTCAATTTCCGCAATTTATTGCAAAGGATGAAGTTGCTCAATCTTAGCATCATTGAAATGCTAGTGGTTCCTTTTTGCAAAATGCAATCCATCTATACTATAAGCTCCGAGACCTCTAATTTTGCATACCTGGTAACGCTTAGTTCTAGCGTTCTACCGGGCCGATTTTCATGATTTTTGCGGCTAATCGTGCTCAAAGGGTGTTTGAAAATTTGGATTTTTTTCGAACGCGATTTTCTAGAAATAAAATTGCGACAAGATCCAGGATAACCGCTCAGATGTTGATGATCCTAGCGATTTCATCGCCTGAAATTCTCGAAACAATCGCGACTTAATTCCAAAATATCGCAATTTTTCCGTTGAAAAATGCCACTTGTGTATTCTGTCGTGCTACGAAGAACGCCGTATGCACCTTCAGGCGTTGCCAAATTTCCTTTGATAAAAACCGAATTTACTGGGAAAATTGCGTATATCATTTTCCAAAATTTTCAGACAATTTTGTACGCAATTTAATCTAAAATAGCTGAAAATTTCAAAGAAAAATATGCATGAATGTGGTCGAAAATACACGTTTTATCGAGGGAAATTTGGCAACTCTCGAATGTTCATACGGCGTTCTTCCTTAGCACGACAGTATTGCTCTGTGTATTGTGTAACACGGCAGTTGACATCGATAAATTGGAAGTGTGCTGATTTGGCAACAGCGCGCCGGGGACCCGCGGAAAAGGAAAAGGGGCTCGAGATACGGGAAAACGCGGGGCATGGGGGACGGTGTCGAGGGGGGGGGGTCGGGGGGGGGGGGCGAGGTGGTAAACGGGGAGATGGGAATTGGAGTCGGAGTAGAGAAGCCGGCTCGCGGGTTGATTAATAATGCAAATCAGCCTTGGATCCTTTGTTGGTCCTGCCGCCCGCCCCTGTTCTCCAGTGCTGAGGAAAAACGCCGTATCAACATTCCAGAGTTGCCAAATTCCCTCCGATAAAATGTTTTCTTTTAAAAGAAGCCATGCATATTCCCCTTTGAAATTTTCGGACTTTTTAGATAAAATTACGAACAAAATCCTCTTAAAATTGGAGAAAAAATATTCGAAAATTTTTCTGGAAACTTGTGATTTCTTGAGGGAAATTTTGCAACGCCTGAAGGTTCATACGGCGTTTTTCCTTAGCACGACAGTGCTCTGTCCCTGTCCCACCGGGGACGACTCGATTTTCGCCCGTCCCTCCGCGAGGCGTGTATACGTTCGGAGGGTTCCCCGACCACGAGGAAGCGTATGGATCCGAGAAAATGGCCAGGAGACCATTTACTTTCTTTCTTTTCTTTGGATGTGTGACGGTGGCGTTTTCCAGAGCACCTATAAATGGAGAGAGTGTAGCCGTGTCTTTGTCGCTCTCTGATTGGTCATAGGATCTAAGAGGGGGGGGGGCGCGCACAGTGGATCGAGTCAATGGAGAGTGTTGACAAAATTTGGAAATTTCAAGAGCATATAACTCCGTTTATACGAAACTTTGAGGTTCTAATAGTGGTACCTATACTTGGTTTCCGCGTAAATTTTCTTCTGAAAGCACCCCTTGAAATTTGAAGTGTTGACAATTAAACATCAAATTGTGCAGTTTTAGTCCAATATTTCATGTTTGGCCTCTCTACCCTGGTAAAAATTGGCAGTAGAATCTGTGTTCCAAAATACCATAGACCTAACAGCCGGCTGTAAGATTTCCAATAGCTTCTATAGCCGGCTACACAATTTCTTATAGCCTTCTATAGCCGATGGCGATTAAGCAACGGCCAGGCGATAAAAAGTATGCTAAGCGTAACTAATTAGGTACGGATGCTAGACTAAGTGAGTTTTTGGAATACTGTTCTCTTTTTGGGCCGTAGTATCTTGATTTATTTTGCGAGGAAAGCTCCGTACTTTCGATGGATGCCTGCCATTACTAATATATTAGAGCGCCTTCAGTTTCGTATGATACTGTGCAATACCTCTGGTGTGAAATAGTTGCTTCAAGTGC
The DNA here is from genome assembly GCF_918797505.1 of Bemisia tabaci. Lineage (NCBI taxonomy): Eukaryota > Metazoa > Arthropoda > Insecta > Hemiptera > Aleyrodidae > Bemisia > Bemisia tabaci. The sequence goes on along the minus strand of NC_092800.1, from coordinate 25,805,352 downwards.
CTTGGCAGGCGGGCAGCCAGCGCGAAACGTGCACTGGCGCCTACAAACCTATCAGGGATACTTCACGCGTTGCGCAATGCGTGAAGTATCCCTGTTAGGTTTGTAGGCGCCAGTGCGTCGCCCCGCCGCGCCGCTTTGTGTTAGGCTCTAATATTTAATCTGGTGGAGTCAGCGTTGTTCGACTCATGATTTTGAAATGTTTGCACATCCTGTATGGATTATTCTCATTTTAATTGATGAAAAAAATATGTATTAAAGGAAAATATACCTAATGTGTGTTTTGTAAATATTAAGGTGGTTCCGTATCAAACTTAATGATTCCCAAAGCACACGAATTTCTACACAATTTCTTATAGCCTTTTATAATCGATGGCGAAAAAGTAACAGCCAGGCTATAAAGTGTAAAGCCCGGCGATAGGAACTATAGCCCGGCTGCATAATTTTTTATCGCCTCGTATAGCCCGGCCGTATGATTTTCTCCGCATTCTACAGCCAGCGATATGATTTTCTGTAGCCTTCTTTAGCCGGCTATAAGAATTCCCATGGTATTTTGAAACGCAGCTCTTATCGCCAATTTTACCAGGGTAATCGACTCGATGTGCGGCGTTGAGGGCGTACGCCGTCGCCCCGTTCATCCGAAAAAAGAAGTGAGAAGAAGAAAAGAAAGGAATTAGAAACGGAGGAGAGAGAAAGGAAGGACGTATACATGTGGTGCTAATTCATGAAAAGTTGACTCAGATTGCACATCGGATACTTTAAAATTTCGAAGATTTTTTGGGGAAGCTTTCCGGACTATAGGGTGGCAAAATTTCATGAAAAATAAAATCTTGAAATTTAACATAAAAAATTTCATGAATGCAGAAATTTATGAGAGACACTGAAAAAAAACCGGTTCATTTTCATGTTTCGCAAAGTTCGTGAACATTGTGACTTTCTTCTATTTTTGTGTGTTTGAGTGCATGCGGATTGCATACTCTAGCCCCTGAAAATATTAAATATTCCACAGCCTCGTGAAATTTCATGAAATAATTCATGGAAATTTCCCATCTTTCATTTCTTTCTTACGTTTCATGCCACCTTGCTCCGGACCCCCCTAACGCCTAACGCCTAACGCCCCTACTTTTTGTAGGATTATGTTCTGGCTCCAACGTTTGCAAGAATTTCACCCTCTATCCGACTGATGAGTCCCGTGTTGTTCCAAAAAAGTATGATCGCGTCAAAATAAAATACGAGACTGATAATATGGATTGAATTTTGCAAAAAGGAACCACTAGCATTGCAATGATGCTAAGATTGTGCAACTTCATCTTTTGCACTAAAATTGCGGAAATCGTGAAAAACTATGAAATTTAGATGGTAATTTTTGTCTTAAATTTACAGGTTTTAGCGAGTAAAATAGAAACTATTAATGGATAATCGGGTTTTTCCTCCAAGACAAAAGAAGGTGCACATTGCACAATCTTAGCAACATTGCAATGCTAGTGGTTCCTTTTTGCAAAATGCAATCCATATGATCCACCCATTTTGGTTCGACCGATCATCAACGATAATACGCTTCTCATTCGATACCTCTACGTCTACGTCTGCTCACTCCTTTTAAGCACTCATTTTAAGATACAGTTCCAAACTCCCGAATTTCGACGAAACGTTCCACGATAGACCGCCGGTGTCGCAATATGGTGCGTGTGCCAAGTCGGACGTAAAAATCCGGGGGGCAACACGGGGAAAACGCCGCGAGATTTTCCGGGGTGACAACGGGGGTAGGCCCGCGCTCGGCGGGTATATTCGTCACTCCACTGACCAGAGGGTCTAACTCCATTTTCATGTGAGCCCCCCTTAGCACGGAGCTACATGAACGATGGGGCTCATCTCAGAGTGTAATCGGGGCCTTGGGTCGGCGGAGGGACGTATTATTGATCCCGCTACCCTACTTGTTGGCCGGCCCTCACCTGTCCACGAGCCCCCCAACCCGACCCCCGCCCCCTCCACTGCCGGCCGGTGGTCAGTTCTCCTTCCGCGCAGCCCCGTCGCGGCTCCCTGGCCAACCCTTCTGCTCCGGTCGCCGCGCCGCCGTTCCTACACTTGATGTCCTCTGATGACGTCATCACCCCCTTCTTACCCGCGCGGTGCCGGGCGGCTCGCACAAGAGTCTGCACTGAAAAAAAATTCTCGGCGTTTTTACCAAGGTCCGTTGGTACCTTTACCATCTCACTTTTTTTTACCAATTATTGGTAATTTTACCAAGACAGACTGGCAAGCTTACCTAAAAACCGGTATTTTTACTGTTTTTTTCAGGTAAGAATACCACTTTTATTGGTAATCAATTCCCGGTAACTTTGCCATTTTATCTCGGTAATTCTACCACAGTCGATAAAAAATATTGGCGTTTTTACCGGGGTCCAGTAAAATTACCGAGAAAGTCAATAGTTTTACCGAGATTTCTCGGTAAAATTACCAATTGCATAAATGGTAATTTTACCGAGAAAAAACTGGGATCAAATAGAACCCTGAGTTCTTGGTAATTTTACCCTTTTCTTAGTAAATACACCGAGATTTTTTTTCAGTGAAGATGGGGGTTCTCTCGGTTGAAAACCAGAGGTGATACTCACTTCGTCATTTTCCTCACGAAAGAACGTAACTATATATGGACGTGTTCCTATCAAACAGAACTACGTGCAGGTGAGAAATATGGGGTGTTCTCTAGAAAGCTGCATAAGAAACACTGTATAAGTGGGCGTGATTCCTTTTGAGGAATTTGAAAAGCAGGATTTTAAATTCAGCAAACAGAACTACGTGCCAACTGATTGCGGCACTCATGAGCCACGGGCATGGCAAGAGAGCCTTGTGCACAGGGCTCATGAGTTAAAGCGCCCCGACGACGATTTCCCCCTCGCGCCCGGGCTCGATCATTGCCGCTGACGTCACTGGCGCTTTGTTATTCTCATTCACTCTTACGGCTTGAGAACTAACGAGCACACCCCATATTTCTCACCTCCACACAGTGTTCGAAACTCACAGGCGCCGACGCGCCAAATGCGCCTAAAAAATCGGCCATGGCGCCTGAAAAAGGAAGGCTCTGCGCCAACGTGGCCCCTAAAAATCTGGATTTTCGCAGGAAGTCACATAAAGAAAGAAAAACAAATCTGTTTGAATTGAAAAAACTCGGAATTTTCAGCACTACAAGTGAAAGCTTACTTTTTCTATTCCTCACGATGTCATTCTTAGTGCTTTTGTCTTCCCTAAGTTACAGCTACTTTTCAGTTCTGTTACGAAAACATCTTGCGTCTAACTTTCCACTAAATGCGCCGTAATATATAGGCAAAAAGTCAATTTGGCCCCTAAAAAATCTTCAATGGCGCCTAAAAATCGAGCTTGATGCGCCACATGGCTCCTAAAACTCAAAGGCGAGTTTCGAACACTGCCTCCACATAAATCTGTTTGATAGAAATACGTCCAAAGCAGTGTTGCCCTCTCAAAAATTGCTTTTGACCATGAGAATCTTGGGTATTTCTAATTGAAAATTTCTCTGATTTTTCTTCTGCTCTCATCCAGAAAAAATCAGGTAAATTTTTGGGAAAAATTGAATTGTTTAAGGCAATTTTGATACATAAGAACGGAGTTGCGTTCCCGACGACTTGAGAGCTGTGAAACGTGACTGAAATATGTCCTCAGAGCGTGGAGAGGGAATCTGTCGCAATGAGGCAATTTTGCAGATAGGCAAATTTTGTGAAGTTTTGTTGGAAAATCGGAATTCGAGTTCTCGACGGAAGTTAATTTGTTGTAATTGTATTGTCGTCATTAAGTACATACGTTTATCAAAAACCTTGCCCGGGCGGTAGGAATGTCCGTCATGGGGTACCCGAAGTTGTTTTTGTTATGTAAAAGATGAAGATAAAATAAAGGCAGATTATTATTTATTTTATTTTATTATTATTCTTAAATGCGATTTTATATTCAATTTATATTCGATTCCTAAAAAGTTAGGAGGGGTGGTAGCTTTCATTTTCCATTTCGACATGGTATCCATAAATTCTTTTGTCCATTTTGTGACCATGAATTTTATTTGTCTGTCTAGTATCCGTTTGCATTTTACACTGGAAAAAAATTTACGGGCTGTATATACATACCGTCCGTTCCGGGTGCTGGAGCCGCAACTTTGATAATTGTTTCGGGTGCTACGCTCGGAACATGGACTAGACAGTATGCCTATATAGCTCGTAAGTACGGCTAGAGCCAGAGTTTTTTTTTGTTTTTTTTTTTTTTTTTTGTTGTTGTTTATTCTAAACGGTACTTTTGATTTTGTAAAGACGGCTTGAGCTTGAGCCCACAAAGCGGCGCACAGTGGATCGAGTCTACGGGAGAAGTCAGACATGACATTTTTTTACACAAATTTCAAATTTTGATGTTTATTTCGTCACATTTTAAATTTTATGGGGTGATTCCTATGGAAGATTTCAAGAAAAAACCAATGGAACCACTTTTAAAACCCCAAAGTTTTGTATGACCGGAGTTATGAGCTTTTAAAGTTTGTCCGACCTCACCTATTGACTCGATCCACTGTGCGGCCTGGAAATGCCGCAATCATCGAGGCAACCGACGGCAGCCGGTGTTACCTGAGCCTGCGAGAGAGAGACTCCTCTATTTATCTACTCTCCCCTGCGGATATTTGAATAATTTATCCCTTGCTTTCGCTCTGATTTTATTGACCATTACTCTCGAAGCCCTCGCCAACCCCATCAACCCCTTTCTCGCTTTCCTGGAACCCTCTTCCCCTGTTTCATTGGCGCCGCGCCGCGCCGTGGCCGCGGAGCTTTTTTCGGCCTTCTCCCCGCCCTCTTGAGCCTCGGATCCTGGAGCAGTAATTAAGATCGACTCCGAATCAAGGACATTCTCGCCCGAGGGTCAATGGCCTTTACGCTCATTTCAAGGAGGGCCTTTGAGAAAATAGAACATTCACCTGTTTTTTTTTTTTTTTCATTATCACTTAGCTGCGCTATTTGATCTAATTTCTGTAGAATTTATTCATTATCAGGACAGCCACGTACCTAATTCTGCGCAATACGGTGAGTCTACAGCAAAGGCAAGGCGTGCTTTGCGATATATCGATTGTTCTGTCATTTAAACCTATGGAGAAGCATCGATAAACAGAGTGTTCCGTTCCGATATCAGTATCGAATATCAGTTCCGATATCAGTATCGAATGCGATATTTTTCCTCTAAAAGTACCACGTCTTTATTTCGTTGAATTTCTTTGTTAAATTTGTTTCATGAATTCTTCAGTCTCATCACAACAGAAGTGCGATCTCAAAATTCGAAAAAAAATGACAAGTAGCTGAAATCATGGAATGAATCGATGCGATATATCGCACGTCGCTCTGACACCAATAAAATGGCGTCCGTCGAATCACCTTGAGGTCGACTTTAAGGTTGAAATCTCTCTTTATTTCCGGGACAGTCTTGTCCTGTTATTGTCGCGTTGTTCGCCCGGTCAACGTTCTACTCAATGACTGATAAAAAATCCACCTTCCTCATTCCAGAATACTCTTCCTAATTTGACGTCATTATAATGACGCCATTTCTCCTTCTTCGTTTTACAAAGTAGAGTACTCAATAGCAGTCAGGACCGCCGATCAGAGTGGTGGTATCGCCGTTAGGTGATCGTAATTTATTTTTCCGATACTTTGATCCCGTCATCAGAAAAAATTATCCCTATAAAAATATCTTTTAATACTGACGGACGAACACTGTGAAGCCGCCCCGCTAGTTTGCATATAAAATGATACGTTCGTACTCAGCAAAGCGAGAGGAACATGTCAGATATTGGCAGGGATTTTGTACAACCAGACTTATCCTCTACTCTTCTTCCTGTATAAGTGCGTTGACACACCTGGCGAAGAAAAGTGGATAGATTAACAAGCAATGAGGGAGATCGCACGTGAAATTGACGAGGTAGGAAGAGGGATCAGAAAAAACCAGCTTTTGTGGCGCCATTGGTCAAGGCAAAGCATAAAAATTATGTGACCAAGTGTCTTGACAGCGGTGCCATTATTCACTAAAAATAGAATTATTCATCGAATACACGAGGTAAAATTACTACTTCTCCTGGCAATTGAATCGGGACATATTTATGCTAAAAGGAACTATGTCGCATGCAAACCATATGCTTATAGTTCTTTTTAGCATAAATGCGTCCATTTGATCGGAAAATCGAAATCATCCACGCCACTCTTGAAATAAAGAAACATGGGGTGATTTCAAATATGTACATTTATTAATCGAATACGTCACAACATCGAGTTTATAGAACGATTCCTCCGAGCAATAAAACGCAATTTTCCCGCGTAATATGATCTTCCAGGCCTCAAGCATGACGTAACAAATTTTCGATGTGCTACGAAATTCAACGGCCGCGCTGTGCTTGGACAGAAGGTCACTAGCAATCGCGATCCTTTCTGAAAAGTCCTTCGAGAAAATGACGAATTTGGATCGATTGATAAAGAATCTAGGAGCGTCTCTCCAGTCACGGAGAACTTCAATTCACCAAGAAGAAAACTTTTCAATTATCGGAGAGAATTCCTGTAGCAAATAATCATGGAGTATCATAGATTCGTAATGTAGATGGGAGAACTGGCGCCTGTCTTGAGCATTTTCCAGGTTCCGAATTCCAAGACTCCTGTGTCACGCTGGGTCACTTTTTCGATACATAATCGATTGTTTTCGATGCGAGAGGACTCGGCTATCTGACGTAAACAAAGAGGATAGGAATGGAGATGCTTCATGTGTGAGGAATTTGCAATTTGACTGTTGATTCTTATGTAAAAGTTTGCGAGAAACACGAAGGTGCCACTAGTTTTCTCTGAAATCAACTCCCAAGCTCAAAAAACGCTCTCAAGCAGGGCCAGATTAAGGGGTGGCCTCATGGGTCGCGGCCCATGGCGGCAAATCTAAAGGGGGCGGCAAATTTTGCAATTTTTTTAAATGTAGGTATAAAAAAGAGATTTAGAAAAGAAAAAAATACAAACGAGAAAAGGCGACCAAATCTCTCATTTTTCGAGAGTATAGTAATTTCTAATTTTGTCGTCTTTCAGTGATACAACAGACAGCACCTTTAATTAGTTGAGTTAAGAAAGAAACCAAACTCGTAATTTGGCCTGGAACGGCGCGACTTAGAGAGAAATGATGACGAGGACTTGAGATGAAAAGGAGAAGCCCTCGGTGCGGCGATCGGCATGTAACACATATTAGCGCCTACAAGACAGCACGAATACTTCACGCATTGCAGCAAACACAGTGCGATCATTGCAGTCAGAGTGAAAAGGATAGCGCCTACATGACTGCATGAATACTTCACGCATTGCGCCAAACACGGTGCGGTCTGCGATGCGCGGCGACGGAAGTTAAAATCATTAATCCACATTTATGTTTCTTCTTTCATAATTTTTTCGTTCATTTCTTATGAGTGGAAGGCCTTGTCCATACAGAGATAGGTTTACGAAACTTAACTTTCGCGCAAAGTTCCGTGAACTTTTGCTAGTAGTGTTGACAGGGCTTTCCAAAAAAATGTGTTCAACACGAGTAAACGCGTCTTATGCACCCCTCCCCCGCTGGCACGTTCATTTGATAGTTTTTACTGATTTTTCGAAGCGAATGAGAAGGGGGCGGAAAAATACAGGCGGCCCATGGGCGGCAAGTAGGTAAAGCCGGCCCTGCTCTCAAGTTGAGGCCAAAATGGAGGGGAATATCCCACGCCATCTTGAGAGTCCACACTGCCCACTGCCCCTTAGTCACATTTGTGGAGTGCACAGAATTTTTGGAAATATTATAGTGAAATCAACTTCATTCGTAAAATGCCGCACCAGCTTACAATGGAGAGAGTTTCAATAAAAATTACCGACGATAAGACAAAAGGGAGGGGGGGTCTGGGAGGCTACCCCTAAAAATTTGTGGAAATTTAAATAATCGAATAGCAGTTTGAGTCGATTTTGTCATGATTAATTACCAAATGTAAGCATCCTTCCTTCTTCTTTCCTTCGTACCTTCCTTTTTTACTTCCTTCCCTTTGATTCCTCCGGGCGAAGGAAGGGGAGCGTACAACCCCCCCCCCCCCCCCCCAATGGATCCGTCTATGGCAGTCGTGGAGGATCTTGAGGTTTCAAAACAGTAATCAATATGCATATGCAGATGTTTCGGGATAGTGTATGACACTGCAACCTCGCCGAACGTGCTGTTGGCAACCTTGCAAATGCAAATTCTACTCTGTGCCGCGGAGAATCTAGTCATCTAATTAGTACTCAGTAAATATTTGATTTGCACTTGTTCGCTCATCGTTGGACCTGGAAAGTTCTCTCCAATCAGTTGATTTATAGAATCGTCATAGGTTTAATGAACGCGTGAGATGTAAGATCGATGCCCATGTCATAGTCATCACGGCTCCAGAGGTGGATCGAGCGATTTGGCAACATCGGATTTCCCCCATTTAAACCTATGCGAAATAATCGATTCTTGTCGGAGCACCCCCCTCCAAGAATCGATACATTTCCATAGGTTAGATTGAGAACAGACAATGTTGCCATGTTGAATCCGCCAACGCACTCCAACTTATTTTTATTGTAAATAAATAAATAACACCCAAATTGAAGATTTTTGAAGTTCCAATACGAGAATGAAGATGTTGCATGTGTAAGGGATTTGCGATTTGACCATTGATTCTTATGTAAAAGTTCGCGAGAAACACGATGGTGCCACTGGTTTTCTCTGAAATCATCTCCCAAGCTCAAAAAAAGCTCTCAAAGTGAGGCCAAAATGGAGGGGTATCCCACCCTACCCTGGGAGTCCACCACTACATCAAAAAAAAACTCTCCATGCAAAGATAGGGAGCAAATACATTGACAGGACTGCCACTTCATTTGAAGACTCCAAAACTGAAAACACGGCAACCCTGCCAATGTATTTGCTCCCTATCTTTGCATGGAGAATTTGTCTTGATGTAGAGGTGGACTCTCAGGGTAGGGTAGGATATCCCCTCCATTTTGGCCTCAACTTGAGTGCTTTTTTTGAGCTTGGGAGTTGATTTCAGAGAAAACCAGTGGCACCATCGTCTTTCTCGCGAACTTTTACATAAGAATCAACAGTCAAATCGCAAATTCCTCACACATGCAACATCTCCATTCTCGTCCGTAGGGTTTCAGTGCGGTAACGCCAGGAGGAGAACTCTCGTTTGTAGGAGTTACATTAATTTTTTTGTTTAAAAAATTAGATATTTTATTTAAATAACCAGTATTAAATTTTTATATTGATAATTTCAAATATAATTTAAGTGTACGCCCTGTATCAATTTTGCAATTCAATAATCAATCACTGAGCGGTAGAGTCTACGCCGGATAAATTCCCTAGACCGGATTAAGACAGTATTATCAGCAGGTGTTGTGTGGGCTGTGGAGGGAGAGAAAAATCAGGGATGGCGATTATTGCCGTGCTATGGAAAAATCCCGTATATGAGCATTCAGGAGTCGCCAAATTTCCTCCAATTAAATGTTTATTTTCAAGGAGGGTTATGAATATTTTCTCCTGAGATCTTCAGATTATTTAGATCTGACAGCAAATAAAATTATTTGAAAAAATTGGAGTATAAGTATTCTCAGATATATCTGAAAATTCGTATTTAATGAAAGGAAATTTGGTAAAGTCTAAAGGTTCATACGGCGTTCTTCCTTACCCCAACAGATTAGACCCATAAACAAGCGTGAGTCCGACATCTCACTGCAGAACCGCCTTTAGTTAATTTTCGCCATGGCTGGCGGCGCACAGGAGAACGAGCTAATAGAAGAGGTCGGGCATGGCGTTTTTAGTCAAAATTTCAAATTTTGATGTTTACTTTGGCACAAATTAAATTTCAAGGGACATTTCTGAGAGAAAATTTCACGGAAACCCCAATGGAGCCACACTCTTAAACTTTTTTGTTTCATATTTTCGAAAATATGAGCTTTTAAGATTTCCTCACTTTGTCCGGGTTTTCCTATTGACCCGGACCAGTGTATGCGGCGTGGCGTGGTGTGAAAACATGTCTGATCGTAACTCAAATGCGTTGAACCCACTCCAAGGAATAGTAAGCCGCCCACTCGGCAAATACAAATACCAATTGGACCGAATAGAGAAGAAAGGAATGTACTTTTTTGGTTTATTTCAGGAATGACTAATCTACATTTTGAATCACTTGCACAGATAAGTGCTTTTATATGCGTGTTTATGTGCTCGGTTCTTTTCTGCTCAGCCCAACGTCGCACCGCGACGCAGGGGCCAATTTATGACTTCAACTCGAAAGTTTTGCGCACACCTCAGAAATTGCAGCAGATGTGCGCAATTGCAATTTATTGTTTGGAATCAATGAAATGAGGGGCTTGGAGGGCAAAGCGCATAGGAGCAATTTATTTCAAAAATTGAGATATTAATGTTTTCAAGTAAAACGAATTTGATTAGAAAACAGGCAACTAAAATGAAAGAAAACGTTCTCAAAGAGGTTAAAACGAAGAGGGCGGACTTGCACAGCACGCCTCATTAAGTAATTTATGCAATTTTATTCATTTACGAAAGAGGAAATGTCGGAAAAAGGCAGTTCTCCTGCTCTTTCCCTGTTCATTTTCCTACGTTCTTCAATTTGTATGCAATGATGACTCTCTTGCCATGAATGAATTGTACATTACATATCTCAGAAACGCTCCCTACTGCAAGAGTGCTACACAGGTTAACTTTTCATTTTTGCTTCGGAAAATAGCTGGTTGACAAGTCAGCAAATCAGTTAAGTCACATGAACGTTCGGCTTCGCTAAATACCCTATAGGATGACTTAAACAAAGTAGCAAACATTTACCGCGCCAGCTCTTTATTTCCGCAAACACTAAATTCATTGCCGTAAGAAACGATAAAACACTAAGTATCGGACAGGGTTGCAAGACTTTTTCGGAGTACCTACTGAATGGTTTAAGTTCGCCTTAGGAGAATTTACCTTCTAGAGAACTGGTTATATTGATTTTGCAAATTTTATTGACACTTTTTAAGTGACTGAAATTGAAAAAGAAGACTGGAAAAACAAAAATATAAAAATAAGGAATGGATAGAAAAGAAAAGAAGATAGGTGGTACGAAAGAAGGAGAGACATTTGAGGAAAACAAGCCTACTTAAAAAACTGAAAGAATACAAAATATATAAGCACGATACGAAAAGTAATGTGAATTAATTTCGAGTTATTCGAGTTTGACTCCTTTTTTTACGATCAGCAAACTTGCATCTCAGCTAGCCGGTTCAGGATGCGTTGACATATCTTTGAAGACATTTAATCAATGATAGGGCGTGTGGCGACATGTGTATAAAGGGTTAATAAAAAAGAGAAAGCAAAGAAACAGAGGATAAACGAGATGGAAAATAGGCGGAAAAGAAGAAAAAGAGTAAGATGATGACAAAACAAAGGAGAAATTGAAGAGGGTATAGAAGAGTGAGAAAAGCTAGAGGTGGAAATGTAAGAAAACCACTTAGAACGGGTAGAAACGACGCAAGAGGAGAGGACAACGTTAAAAATGAAGGAAATATCTCAGAGGAAGAAACAACAAAAAAAATAGAGGTAAGAGTAAAGAAAAATAGAAGACGTGGTAGCGGAAATGGAGGAAAAGTAAAAGGAAGAAATTGCAGAGGTAGAAGAGGAGAAGAGGAAGGAGTGAAAAAGAAATAAAAAAGAAGCAGTGCGAGAGGAAAAAGTTAGAGGGAGAAGGAATAGAAGCCCTGGTAAAAATTGGCGATAAGAGCTGCGTTTCAAAATACCATAGGAATTCTTATAGCCGGCTAAAGAAGGCTACAGAAAATCATATAGCTGGCTGTAGAATGCGGACAAAATCATACGGCCGGGCTATACGAAGCGATAAAAAATTATGCAGCCGGGCTATAGTTCCTATCGCCGGGCTTTACACTTCATCGCCTGTCTGTTGCTTTTTCGCCATCGATTATAAAAGGCTATAAGAAATTGTGTAGAAATTCGTGTGCTTTGGAAATCATTAAGTTTGATACGGAACCACCTTAATATTTACAAAACACACATTATATTTTCCTTTCATATATATTTTTTTTCATCAATTAAAATAAGAATAATCCATACAGGATGTGCAAACATTTCAAAATCATGAGTTGAATAACGCTAACTCCGCCAGATTAAATATTAGAGCCTAACACAAAGCGGAGCGGCGACGCACCGGCGCCTACAAACCTAACAGGGATACTTCACGCGTTGCGCAACGCGTGAAGTATCCCTGTTAGGTTTGTAGGCGCCAATGCGCGTTTCGCGTTGGCCCGCCCGCCTGCCACGGCGCTTGAAGCAACTATTTCACACCAGAGGTATTGCACAGTATCATACGAAACTGAAGGCGCTCTAATATATTAGTAATGGCAGGCATCCATCAAAAGCACGGAGCTTTCCTCGCAAAATAAATCAAGATACTACGGCCCAAAAAGAGAGCAGTATTCCAAAAACTCACTGAGTCCTAGCATCCGTAATTAGTAACGTTTAGCATAGACTTTATCGCCTGGCTGTTGCAAAATCGCCATCGGCTATAAAAGGCTATAAGAAATTGTGTAGCCGGCGATAGAAGCTATTGGAAATCTTACAGCCGGCTGTAGGTCTATGGTATTTTGGAACACAGATTCTACTGCCAATTTTTACCAGGAGAAAAGAAGAAAAAGAGTAAGATGATGACAAAACAGAGGAGATTTTGAAGAGGGTATAGAAGAGTGGGAAAAGCTAGAGGTGGAAATGTAAGAAAACCACTTAGAACGGGTAGAAACAACGCAAAAGGAGAGGACAACGTTAAAAATGAAGGAAATATCTCAGAGGAAGAAACAACATAAAAAATAGAAGTAAGAGTGAAGAAAAGTAGAAGACGTGGTAGCGAAAATGGAGGAAAAGTAATAGGAAGAAGTTGCAGAGGTAGAAGAGGAGAAGAGTGAAAAAGAGATAAAAAAGAAGCAGTGCAAGAGGAAAAAGTTGGAGGGAGGAGGAATAGAAGAAGAGGTTGAGGAAGAGGAAGGAGAGGAAGAATGAAAGGAAGTAGACGAAAAAGCGAAAGCAGATTCAGGAACAGAGGCAGACGATGACTGAGGAAAGAAGAAGAAGAAGAAGAATCAGATGTAAAGGCAGAAGAAGAAGAATCAGAGGTAAAGGCAGAAGAATAAGACGATGATCATATTTTATATTTATTAATAGGACGTATTTCTATAAAACGGAACTAAGCGCCAATTTGAGTTCCTTTTGAGGAATTTAGAATGCCGGATTCCTCACCCTATGGCGCTTAGGTCCGTTTGATAGAAAGTCCAATAGTCCATCCTTTCTTCTTTTTTTAGTCTAATGTAAGACTGACGGGCTCAATGATTATTCGGTTGCTTACGTCCGGGGTTTCAGCAAATTTTCAAACGGGAATTCCAAGTGCTCTCCGGCAACGACGCGAGTAATTGAATTGGGTAGTAAAAACCGCGGCGCGGCGCCCGAAGAACTAATTAAAAGGATCGCGGAATTTTCAGATTTTTCCGTTGGCGGCTTCTGCGGGATCGCGAGGAGGATGAATGGTCCGGTCGCACAGTCGTCTCGCTCTCCGGCGCGGCGTCAGGGTCGAGGCAGGGTCAATATCCACAACCACCCGTGATACGAGCCGCGGAAGGAGGGGGCAGGCGCCGAGTCAAGGGTCCGCGATGATGAGACGCGAGGCGCGCGCGGCCGCGGTTGCGTCAGCGAGGGAGTCGTCCGCGGCCCGAGTCGTGCACCAGACGGATCTCCCGCGCCGGAGTCGCTGTCATGGTCATGGCGCATTCGTAGCCCGGGTCCTGGATCCTCCACCGTTGCCGTTCAACTGGCTCCGTCTAAGTTGTGCACACGCATCTTGACCAGCGGGCTGATTATTGAAATTGATAGACAAAGCAATAGACAAAGAAGACAAAAAGGATTTGGAGGGATCCTATTGGTAGAAGCGGGTGGTTGCAATGGACAAAGGAGGTAGGTAATAGACTAACTAACGGCAACCCACGAGAGACTCGATAGTTAGTTTATCATTTTCCCCATTAGTCTATGAAAACCACCCATTTCAACCAATAGGATTGCTTTATACCCCCTATGTCTTCTTTGTCTATAGCTTTGTCTATCAGTTTCAATAATCTGGACCAGGGCTCAAGGGCTATCGTCAGGGTAGATTTTCACCCACCCGAAAAGCGAATTTGGGGCGAAGGAGAAGGATTGAAAGAAGGGGAGGAGGAAGGAGAAGATGAAGAAGTATAGGAGGAGGACGAGAAGGAGAGGAAAAGGGAGAAGTCGAGGAGAAAGTAGGCGGAGCGGAAAGAGTAGAGAAAGGAGAGGACGAAAAAGGAGAAGAAGAGGAAGGAGAGGAAGAAGGAGAGGAAGAAAAAGAAGAGAAAGAAGAAGGGGAAGAAGGAGAGGAAGAAGAAGGAGACGAGGAAGAAGGCGAGGAAGAAGGAAACGAAGAAGAAGGAGACGAAGAAGAAAGAGAGGAAGAAGGAGGGGAGGAAAAAGAACGAGAAGAAAATGGAAAAGTCAAAGAGGAAGTAGGAGGGGGAGCGGAAGGAGTAGAGGAAAAGAGGACGAAAAAGGAGGGGAAGAAGGAGAGGAAGAGGAAGGAGAGGAAGAGGAGGGAGAGGAAGGAGGAGGGGAGGAAAAAGAACGAGAAGAAAAAGGAGAAGTCGAGGAGGAAGTAGAAGGAGAGCGAGAAGAAAAAGGAAGAAGAGGTCGAGGAAGGAGAAGTTGAGGAAGAGGAGGAGTGGAAGGAGTAGAGGAAGGAGAGGAGGAAAGAAAGGGAGAGGAAGAAGAGGTAGGAAGAGGGAGGAGAGGAAAAAGGAGAAGTTGAGGAAGAGGTAAAAGAAAGAGTGGAAGGAGTAGAGGAAGGAGAGGAGGAAAGAAAGGGAGAGGAAGAAGAGGTAGGAAGAGGGAGGAGAAGAAAAAGGAGAAGTTGAGTAAGAGGTAAAAGAAAGAGTGGAAGGAGTAGAGGAAGGAGAGGAAGAAGAAGGAGAGCAGGAAGAGGAAGGATTTAGATTTTTGGATCCAAACAGCTTTATTTAGGCTGGCAACAATAGGATCCATTGGTCCTGTCTTCCCTGCTGCCAACATAATACTTACAATACAACGAACAACATCAAACAACATTCAAAGAAGAGGGAGGAGAAGGAGAAGAAGAAGAGGAAGAAGAGGAATAAGAGGGAGAAGAATTACACGCACTTGCCTTAAAGCGTTGTTGGACTATAAAATCAACGGTTGTTCTTCAAATAGAGGGATTCAGGGATAGAGCAAAAGTGGCTTAACTACTGCGTGCAACTATTCGTGGTCCAAAGCCGCCCTTGTTGTCATCACGGTTATTGAAGGCGAATTCAACGGAATGAGAGACACGCAGTGAGTGATCAACCCAACTCGAGGTTTGCACCATCGCGGTGGATGACGTAATGCACACACGGTGTTTTTTGAAGGGGTGATGCTAAATGAGTACTGAGCGTGGAAACTAGACGTTTGGGCGGATCTCATTGTATTTTGCTAACTTAGATATGAGCTAAAACCACTAAAATGCGCAACTGATCCGTTGTAGCCTGCGTCGTACAACCTCCTTCGCGATATTAAAATAGATCTTAATCGCAAAGCTCTGCGCAGCCTCCGGGATCCTAAGTGCGTTCTATTCTTCGTTTTATTGGGTCATAATACCGCTCAATCTAGGACTTAATTTATTCCATGCGTTTATGCACTCGCGTAAACATCGATGTCTCTTGTTCGACGTGAGAGGACGACATTCAATTTTATGATCATTCCGTTCTTATCCCTATTTACATAAATACTTTTTTAGTTTTTAATCTTGTTTCAAATTGTCGATATGTTATACATTTGCAACAGTATAAAACTTGACTATGAGGTGGAATTTTACCACTGAGACGTTTTTAGAATCGTTTCTCTGTGTTTAAATAGTAGAAGGGAGTGTGGGCGGCGCGACAACAGTGTGCAGTGCGTCGCTAGCCCGAAAATGCGACTGGTTCATCATAAAACATGTTCATTAATGTTTGCCACTTTGTACAGTCAAATCCGTATCTTTAAACTAAATATCATGCAAATTATTTACAGCTAAAACTGGCAGCCCTGCCAACACCATTACAAGGCTTGCTGTCGATAAAGCACATAGGTCACTGCAAGTTTACTGTCCGATTAATTAATATTGGCCAGCCAGGAGTCAAGCAGAGTTGTCAAATCGTTCGCTGGACGCTAAAAATTGAAAGCTGCATTCCTTTGAACTTAAAAAAGTTCCGGGTCGAAAAGCAGTTACGACGGACTGAATTCGCAAATCGTCCGCTCCATGTTTAAAGGCTGAAATAACAGCTTCTAAATCCGAACCTTATTGCCTCTTAGCCTGGAGCGGACAGTAAGTATATTCAGCTTTTTCAGCTCTCAAACCCGCGGAGCATATCTCTAATGTGCATAATCAGAATGCCCTGACCATATTTAATTAAATAGAGTGAATTTTCAACCGAAACACTGTAATAATCGATTTGTTGGTTAAATCAAATTGAAAAACATATTAAACACTTACTCGATGGTGGTTTCTCTGCGTGTTTTTTAAATGTATTTGTATTTTTTAATTGTTTAATTATATAGTTTGTGTCAATTAGGGACTTGTAGGTGTATTTGTTTGTTTGTGATTTATATTGTAGCGCTGAAGATAGGTAAAACCTGAAAAAAAGTCAGCAGCGAAAATGTAGACAGATCGTAGGGCAAAATGAAATGATTCTTGGCGTATTTTAGCCCTGTTTGCCGCTTTCCCCCTTGTTTTTTAAAAAAAATTTTCATGTTAATCTGCCAACCTGGAGTCGGATTCCGGGATCGGGTATACCACGAGCTGCTTTTATGGCGATGATTTGACTAGACCGCGGGACGGTCGACAGAAGATACACGAGGAGCAGGCGATGATAGGACGACGATGATGTCACGCGGCCCATCTGGGTGGACGTGGAATGTGATCGTGAAAACCCTTCATGTGGAGTATTGAATACACGGACGTCCTCATTTCGCCGACCTTGCCCGGCCAGGCCCCTCCCCTCCCCAAAGGTCGCCGCTAATAAAATAATTACTCCTACTAGTCCTACTCGGTTATTGCCTCAATTCAACCATTTCCTCGATGGATCTTCGAAAACGCTCGGCCGAATTACGTCATCGAACGACCAATCCGAGCTGATCATGCGAGACAAAAACCAAGCAAGTCCAATGTGTACGTTTTTTTTTTTTTTTTTTTTTTTTTTTTTTTTTTTTTTTTTTTTTTTTTTAAACCAGAATGCCCGTCACAGGCCGAGTTTATCAGAAAGGAACCAACCCACATTTTCAAGAAAATTGAGTTAAGGGTGTTCATGAGTTCATGTAGTCGTATATTTTCTCCTGACAAAAACTCAAAAGTCGAAAAAAAATTAGTTTGTGAAAAGAGGGCTTAAAGTTGATTTTCTACATTGAGTCTTATGGAGGAGTAAAACTTCAAACCGCTTTATCTCAGTTTCAACTTAATGTGGGTTGGATTCTTTCTGATAAACTAGGTCCATTTATTGTTCAAAATTTCAACGACATCATAAATTATTCTCTCTTTCTATTTTACTTTGCTCTTTATTTTCCGGCGGGATACTCAAAAATCTGAGATGCCTATAAACATCTCACTAATTTAAAGTAGTCACACCAATCGACATGCCAATCGACAGGTTTTCGATCAGCCGCCACACGCTCTATTAGATTAGATCGAGAAAGAGTCGTCGAACAAAACATATCGATTAAAATAATGTATAGTAGCCTCACACAACCAAGTCGAATCAGTGGCGTGGCGTGCTTTGCGATTTATCAATTGATCTGCCATTTAAACCTATGGAAAAGGGTCGATAAACAGAGTGTTCGCAGCGAACACCTTAGAAATCGATTCTTCACCATAGGACTAAATGGGAAAATATCAATAATCGATCATTCATGCCTCGCCACTGGGTCGAATCCTTGAGTTCATTGGAAGTCAACTCTGACCCACGGAACTTGGAGCGCAACGCCAAAATTTGGATGACGTCAAAGGAACCTTGAGTCGATGAAAATAAAAAATCCAGTCAAGTATTTCGGACGGAAAGGAGTATCGACGGCTGTACATGGTTATATTATGATTCGACCGATTCAATGACAATAAAATCAATTATTTAGAGACAGAACGGTACAGATCTCCTTGGAGACTTAAACGCCGGGGTAGCAAAAATAGATACCGGGCTGTACTACATGGTTATATTATGATTCAATCGATTCAATGGCAATAAAATCAATTATTTAGAGACAGAACGGTACAGATCTCCTTGGAGACTTAAACGCTGGGGTAGCAAAAATAGATACCATCCAATCCATTAATTTGAGCGGATTTCCTTTTGATTTAAGCAAAAATCTGATTGAATCAAGAGTATTTTTCTTGTCAATGTTTTCAAGAGTCTGGACTCTAGATCCAATGTGTTTTTTTTTTGCAGTGAAGGTGCGGGGATTTGCGAATAGATAACTGTTTCAAGTGGCAAATTTCACGAAAAGAACGATGATGGCATTGAAAAATCTTGAAATCATCTCCCAACTTAAAAAAAGCTGCTTTAGGAACCGACCCATTCAAAACTGTCCCTTTCGCACGGGAACGGATCCGGTATATTCGTGACTTCACGGTACATGGTAAACCTGGCCTCTGCATTAAGCGGCTACCAATTCCTTATGGATTAATACATTATTGTAAATGACGAAGAGCAGGCCACGTTTATTGTGTACTGTGACGTCACGGAAGTACTGGATCCGTTCCCTCCTAAAAAGTGACCATGTTGAAAATCCGATTTTTGGGACTTTTTCATGTTGATTTTTGGGGGTCTCCGGTGGTTAGAAAACTCCGGAAAAATTCCTGTGACATCAAGATCCTCAGTTCTTTCGATACAATAAGCAATATAAAAAATTGAGCAACAGGCCCATTTCACTCCGATATTCCGAACAGTGTAACTATGAGAGTTCGCGATTCTTCAACAGCATTCTTCGAAAATTTTAATGCGGAAACATGATTAGATTATAATGATCGGTCTCCAACCCAATCTTGTAATCCGGTGTATAAGAAGCCTCACATTTCGCGAACAAGAAGAGAATTATCGGGTAGCTTGAGCTAGACGGGCTAATTATCAGAGGTAAGGCGTACCGCCATGCTAAGGAAAAATGCCGTATGAACCTTCAGCTGTTGCCAAATTTCCTCAGATAAAATATTAATTCCTCAGAAGAGTTGTAAATATTTCTCTTCAAATGTTTCAGACTCTTTTTCTTCCCAATTTAATCTAAAATATCTGGAAATTACAATGGAAAAATTTTCATGCATTTCATCAAAAACACATACTTTATCCGTGGGGAACTTTGACAACTCTAGAATGTTCATACGCCGTTCTTCCTTAGCACAGCAGCGTGGATCGTCGACTATTGATAATACCCCATTTGAATCAGTGGCGTGGCGTGAATTGCGATGTATCGATTATATGCTATTTAATCCTATGGTAAAGAATCGATTATTAAGGCGTTTGCTGCGAACACCCTATGTTCATCGATCCTTTCCCGTACGTTTAAATGGCATAACAATCGATATATCGCAAAGCACGCCACGCCACTGATTTGAATCCATAAATCGATTACCAAGGTACTTGTTGCAAACGCTCTGATAGGTTTAAACAGTAGATCAATCGATTTATCGCACAACCCACCCCACCGCGCCACCGCTAATTATCCTATTCCCAGCCGGCTCTTTGAGCGGGAGCCAGCGATGCGGCTTTTCTGTTCAAAAAATTATTCCTGCTCCTCTGCCATTCCCTCTAATAGCTGAGTCGAGACAAGCAGTCTAGAACCGCGCACCCCCTCCCCCCTACAACCTCCCATCCAGACTTTGACATGGCACTGCGGAAGGGAGGCAAGTCGAGTTGGAGATCATTATAATAAAACGAGAGGTAAACACCGAACATCGTCGGACTATGTTGCCGATCAGATTGGAAAACGGATTTTTATCCTATCGGGTGTACAGCTAGAACATCCTATGAAGATTCTGACGTTGCCGAGTCTTCCTCAGTCAAAATATTTATTTTGTACAGTCTCTGAGGTATAGAAAAATGACACCCTCGATTTCGGTGCTTCGACTCAGCCACACTGAAAAAAAAAATCTTGGTGTATTTACTAAGAAAAGGGTAAAATTACCAAGAATTCGGGGTTCTATTTGATCCCAGTTTTTTCTTGGTAAAATTACTATTTATGGATTTGATAATTTTACCGAGAAATCTCCGTAAAATTATTGAACTTTCTCCGTAATTTTACTGGACCTTGGTAAAAACGCCAATATTTTTTATCGACTGTGGTAGAATTACCGAGATAAAATGGCAAAGTTACCGGGAATTGATTACCGATAAAAGTGGTATTCTTACCTGAAAAAAACAGTATAAATACCGGTTTTTAGGTAAGCTTACCTGTCTGTCTTGGTAAAATTACCAATAATTGGTAAACAAAGTGAGATGGTAAAGGTACCAGCGGACGTTGGTAAAAACGCGGAGAATTTTTTTTCAGTGCATTGTACACTGTTAACACCTAGAACAGCACAAGGCGGGGAGAGAAAATTTCTCGATTTAGAAGCCTGCCAAAATTGTTGTAGTGCACGATCCGACACAAGTAGAGTATTGCGTTTCTAGTAACGGGATATTTCCCGTAACCAATGTAAAAAAAAACAAACAAACCCCCCCCCCCCAAAAAAAAAAACACGATAATATCTTAGTTAGGAGTTCATTTCAGATGCGAGAATTGTGTTCTACGAGAAACCCTGGCTAAGAAACATGTATCAGAATTCTTAGATTCATGCATTTTTTTTCTTCTTTTTTTCTGCTGGTTTTACGACTTCGTGTCTAGCACCTTCAGCCAACTTTAGACCATGTTTATTTTCCGTAGAGGGACCCAGGCACATCCATGCTCCAGACTCTTCAATTCTTCAAACTTACAGGGATTAAGGCCGGGTAGAATCTGTTTCAGCAGATCTTTGTGTCAGCTCCGTGAAAATTTGACGCCACTAAAATACTTCGTCCAGGGGTCCATTCTAGACCAGGTATTATCAATTTGAAATACCAACAGAAAATGGAGATGTTGCATGCGTGAGGAATTTGCGATTTGACTGTTGATTCTTATGTAAAAGTTCGCGAGAAACAAGATGATGGCACTGGTTTTTTCTGAAATCAACTCCCAAGCTCAAAAAAAGCTCTCAAGTTGAGGTCAAAATGGAGGGGATATCCCATCCTACCCTGAGAGTCTACATCTACATCAAGACAAACTCTCCATGCAAAGATAGGGAGCAAATACATTAGCAGGGTTGCCGTGTTTTTAGTTGTAGAGTCCCCAAATAAAGTGGCAGCCCTGTCAATGTATTTGCTCCCTATCTTTGCATGGAGAGTTTGTCTTGATGTAGAGGTGGACTCTCAGGATAGCGTGGGATATCCCCTCCATTTTGGCCTCAACTTGAGAGCTTTTTTTGAGCTTGGGAGTTGATTTCAGAGAAAACCAGTGGCACCATCGTGTTTCTCGCGAACTTTTACATAAGAATCAACAGTCAAATCGCAAATTCCTCACACATGCAACATCTCCATTGCTCTCCATGGGATAGAAAATTGAGCTTTTTCGCTCCGCGAGCGGCAACCCCCGGGGCAAAAATCGATGCGCACTCGAAGAGGCGAGAACTGGTTGACTTTATTTATCCAAGAGAGGCACTTGAGTGCGTCGCGAGGTGTGCAACCCCCACGCGCGGCGGCGAGGGGGTGGGAAGGGGGAGGAGAAAAAATTGAAGAAGCCAGCTATAATGTAGATTGGAAGATTGGGAGCCACCTCTGCGCTCGGCCGAGCCGCGCACAAAGGCCGTTAAACCACCGCTCGCTAGGAGCGCGGACTTTTCCCTTCTTTTCCTTTTACTTCTTTCCGTCCTTCCTTGGCCGGATCCTTTTTCCGATCTCTCTTTATCCGATGAATTAATGATCTAATCAAATATTTAGCTGTTCCGCTCGGATCATGATTGATGGATGGATTCGACGTACCTGTTCGCCGGCCGGGGATAATTGAAATCGGCCACTTTTTCGCCCCTTCTCGCGTTCCCTTTTTTCCTCTCAGTGAACCGTCTCACCTGCCCCCATCCCCCTCTCCTCCACCCCCGTCCCCCTCTCGCTCACCCCCTCCGCGGCCCCGAATGCACGCGACTGCGCTCCCCTTTTCACACCTATCCCCAGAGATGTATTACATTCGATTAGTCACATCTCTTTAATATTTAATTCCTGCCTGATTGATCCCCCGCGCCACACAGTAGATCGAGTCAATGGGAGAAGTCGGACAGAATTTGGAACCTTTAAACGCTTATAACTTCGATTCTACAAAATTCTGAGGTTCTAAAAGTGGTTCCATTGGTTTTTTCGTAAAATTTTCTTTTAATAGCACTCCTTGAAATTTAAAATGTGACGAGATAAGCATCAACATTTTCATTTTTAGTCAAAAATTCATGTCCGACCTCTTTAATTGAATCGATCCACTGTAAGGCGTGGCGTGCATTGCAATATATATCGATTGATTTGCCATTTAAACCTACGGGAAAGGATCGATAGACAGGGCGTTCGCAGCGAACACCTTAACAATCGATTCTTTACCATAGCTTCAAATGGAAAAATATCGATAGTCGATCATTCACGCCTCGCCACGCCAATCCCCCGCGCTTGCCGCACAGTGGAACGAGTCTTTGGAAGAAGTTGGATATGAAATTTTTGACAAAAATGGTAAAACTCTACGTTTATTTCGTCACAATTTTAACTTCAAGGGGTGCTTTTTATAGAAAATTATACATCAAAACAGTAATGTAGCATCGCGTCCATGATATTGGACTCCATGCTCAGCTATATAATGTTTCGTTGCTCATGACGTCCAAGATCTTGGACTCCATGCTCACTTTGATTAGGGATAATTTTTTCGAAAACTGAAGTAGAAAGGGCATTCTGACCTCCGGCAAAAGTCTGAATAACTCTCACCAGGTGCCATCACTTCACTGAACAGAACTTTCGTGTCAGCGAAGAGAGCAGTAAGTTGATTTCTGTATGAGCCATGGTTCGCACATGCTTTCACGTGTCTCGAGGTTCATCCCACCAACCATGCACTTACTGCTCTCTTCGCTATCACGGCAGAGGAATTCTGAGCGTAAAACCGGGATGTCGCAGCGTGAGCAATCGCTATTAAAACTGGCCAAGATAGGGATCGCGTTGAATTTCTGATGGTAAAGAGTTTCTGATACGAGAGGCAAAGCGCCAGAGTTGAAGGATTATGCGCATAGTTTATATATTGCTTCCCCAATACTGCCGTGTTAAGGAAGAACGCCGTATGAACATTCGAGAGTTGCCAAATTTCCTTTGATAAAATGTTTATTTATGAGGAAAATTATGAAAATTTTTCCTTGAAATTTTCAGGAACTTTGGATCAAAATACAAAGAATATTTATTGAACAATTGGAAGAAAAATATTCATAAGTTTACCAGGGAATCCGTGTTTTATCGAAGAGAATTTGGCAACGCCTGAAGGTTTATACGGCGTTTTTCCTTAGCACGGCAGAATAGATCTCAGCATGGAATTCTTGCCTAGGGACTAGAAATTAAAAAAAAAAAAAAAAAAAAAAAAAAAAAAAAAAAAAAAAAACGCAAAAAGAACCATGCATTTCAGGTCATCGAATGCACTAAATCGAAGATGAGCGCACTTGAATTTGCATCAGAAGTTTGAGACCTCCGAGGTCCAGGAGCCCTGGAATGCAATATCTGAGAGGCGAAGAAACATAGTTGCCAAGGGGGTTAAACTGATGAGCTTAGATATGAGATAAATTCACGGTTAAAAATCAATGGTTTACTCTGAGTGAATAGCCGGCGTGAAAAAAAAAAAAAACCCAGCGCAAATTTCGCGCCGCACTCTGAGTGAATAGATCAGAGCGTGAATATCACCAACGACGGACAAATCAGTTGAGCTCTCTCAAGTAGCGTGAATTCAGCATTGTCTGACATGAACGTCGAATGGCAAAGTGGTAATGCATTCGTCTATCACCGCCGCGACCCGAGCTCAAGTCCATGTTGCGGCAGTTCCGTTTTACATTTGCCTGTCAGATTTTCACTCCGGCCAGAGCGCGAAATTCACGTCGAACTTATTTCGCGCCAGATCCATGCACTCAGAGTAACAGGTGGTCAAAATAGCAACTGAGTAAGCGTAAATTCCGCGCCGGGATTTTTAACAGTGTAGCTTAGTGGAAATTCAGAACAGAATGTATGTGACATTTTCTATCTAAAAAAATCCTGTAAAATTGCCTTTGAATCGAAACATAGGAGGAGCGCCGAACCATTTTCGTGAGGGTCGAAACACCTCGAAGGACGAAATCGGTGTGCATCACATCTCCAATTATCAAGTCCGATGAATCCCCACTTTTTGCCACTTCAGGAGTCTGGTCTTCGATAGCTTTCCTGTATCAGTAGCCATTGTGACTTAAATGGGACTCCCTCAGCAACCTTGATTCTTGCGAGGTCGTTCATTGTTTGATAAAAACGAGAGTGGCTTTAGCTTTATATTAACAATCTGATATCCTCAGAAAAGGCAAAAGCGACACCTAATTGGCGCTCCAGCCACGGTTCAAGAACAGCCGTCCATTCACCTCAGAGTGGAAAAGCTCTTTAAAAACGCATTGAAGCCAGCTCCTTTGAAAGGTTCCTTCACTTCCATGCAAAAGCTTTTGTTGATTTAAGGTAGAAGAAATAAATTTATAGAATCTTTGAAGCAGGAGACTAACGCGACACCTTCAGTCATTTAACTGATTAGGAAGCTTTCTCAGTACCTTTGTATGTGTGGGTAAATCTCGTGGTGTGTTCAGCGTTAAGGCGCGCCCACTTTAAAACCCCTGGGTAGGCCCAACGTAGCAAAACTTTTATCTCTTCATTGAAACTTTCGTCAAACTTGCGCAATCTACCCTTCTTGACAAGTTCCTGTCCGGCAGGAAAGTGTGTGTCATTCGGTCCATATTTTTTCTGTTTTGAGGTACTCGTATGTATGCAGGAGTCGGTCTCTGTCAACCGTGTTGCGCCCGTTATAATTCGATGTTTTTATAGTTTTGCATCTCTCGTCTCGCATCAAATACCACAACCGAATTTTACTTTATCTATCGAGCCCCTCCTACAAACATATTCGAAATGAAAATAACTTGTTCGTTCCGGGTTGGACGACTTCCGCGGTTGGAGTTCTTCTTTCAGTAATGAAAAAATTGACTTGAAATGCACATTATTTGTTAATAAATGTCGAAATTTTTCCGGGGGTCCCCCCGGACCCCCCGTCCTCCCCCTTTCGAAGCGTCTGGATCCACCTACAGACCCTATGGTGTGCAGCAGGACCTCGGTCAAAATCTGGCAGAGACGCATTCTGGGGAGGTCAGTCGCACCCGCTTTCCGTGGCAGCGCGCCAAGGGACGCGAGGCTCTCTATCATTGATGGAAAAATCGACAGCGACAACATGAGCTGTGGACTCGAGTTAATTTGCAGAAAAGTGGATAATCCTGCCCGGGCGCGAGACCCGGGAAGCGGGAACGTACCGTGAGTTGGTTAATCTATTTCTGAGCTCGCCCCTCTCTCCCTCATCCGCGGTGCATCTCGTCAGGCGAGTCCGGCGAACACGGGCCAAACTCCGAGCCCCCTAAAAAAGAAGAAGAAACCCCAGGGGACAGGAGGTGACGACACGACATCTTACTTATGGCGCGGATTCGGCCGGGATAAGGAATTGCGGGATCCGAGATTATGCAAACGCTCTTACATGGTGCGGGTCGGGATTCGTCAACGTTGCCAAATTGGATTGGAGTCCCTTCAGGCAGTGGCGTGGACAAGGGGAAGAGGGACCAAGGGGTCTGGACACCCCCTCCCTTTGCCTCGTTAGTTGTACCGTTTTTTTACTTTTGGAGGGCAGACGTAAAATACTAGCGAAATGCCCGTGACTGGAGTCACGGGTCTAGAGGCCGCTAAAATATCTATGACCCCGAAAAAATGGTGGTAGGGGAGCAAGACATGCCACAAAAAAAATAATGATAAAATCGATAGAAACATGAGTTGAAGGGAGTGGGTGATGGAACTAAAAAAATGAGCTGGGGGGGGGGGGTAGAATAAATGCTGGCAAAAAAATTAGAACTAACCTAGCAATGATTTATTAAAAAAAAAAAAAAAAAAAAAAAAATTGAAATAAAATATCAGCTGATAGCAAACGAAGGTTACCAAGGAAACCAAGGAATGGAGCTTTCATAAAAACAGATTAGTGGAAAACAGCGTAAGTAGGGCACTTACGTTAATTACCTTTTATAAGTAAATGGTAGGTAAGTGCGATTTAACCAAAAATCTATACAGTTCTTCATATGACCAAAATGGACAAAATTACAAAATTTGAATAGGCCAACGTAAATCTAACGATAGTTATCGTGAACGAAAGAATTGACGACATAGGTCGAGTAGCTATTATAGGTAGGATACGATAGAGTTCCCCAAGAAGAAAACTTGAAAATCCATCCAGTAAGCTCTAAGCGACTCTCTTCATGGACTAAACAATTCAATTTTTTACAAGATTGTATCAATGCAATTTTTGACCAAAATTTTCCTGATTCTTGCACGATGTCAGAAGAAAAATCAGTGAAATTTTTATTTGGAAATCCCTAAGATTCTCCTATTAAAAATGCAATTTGCGAAGGGAAATTCGGTGACATTGAAGTGCAGTTGAGTTCGTTCGTGTGGGGAACGGCGAATTAAGAGAGGTCTCGTTCTCACATTTATAGTTATAGATTTGGCAACGTCATGATAAACTAAACTATGACTCCGGACATGGATTCGGCTCGACGACGCACAGTGGATCGAGCTAATCAGAGAGGTCGGTCATGAAATTTTTGAGTAAAACTGCAAATTTTGATGTTTATTTCGTCACATTGTAACTTTTAAGGGGTGTTTTGAGAAGGAGATTTCACGAGAAAACCAATGGGCTCACTTTAAAACCTCAAAATTTTGTATAAATGGAGTTATGAGCTTTTAAAGTTTCCAAATTTTGTCCGACCTCTCCTACTGAATCGATCCACCATGCGACGCGACGCGACGTAAGGGAGTTCATCCTCCTGAGAATGGTAGATGACTCAAACGGTGCACGCTGCACACCACCAAAGAGAGAGAGGGGGATATGGAGCGAGAGGAGGGGGAGAGGGGAGAGAGAGAGATGACCTGCATTTGACCGATTTACATACAGCTAATGAGACGCGTCAAGGCCTCTAGTGCACTCCGGTGCAGATTCTCGCGCTGCTCTAGGTCACGGACAGAAAAAAAAGTTGAATGGCCAAAATACGCGCAGCTCCATTGGCAGATCCAGCAAATTCCCAACATTGTCTTTTCTCAATTTAACCTATAGAAATGTATCGATTTTCGGAGGGGGTTGCTCCGACATGAATCGATTATTTAGCATAGGTTTAAATGGAGGAAATCCGATGTTGTCAAATTTCTGGATCCGCCTCTGTGTAGCTCTTCAAATGCATTTTCTGGTAGTCCTAAAGTATTCAACTTTCAGTGTGCCCCAGAAAATGAAAAGGGAACACTAAAATTGTTTTCGTCACTAAGAGACCTCAAAATAATAGCATGTTTCAATGGTCAAGGTGTGAACTTTGCAACCTTATATTGCTAAAATGTGATTTTAACTCAACCCAAAACTTCCAATGGAAACTAATCTCACCGTAAGGTTTCGTATAAGACACATTTGAACAAAATCCTCCAGCTAATCATGAGCGTAGCCAGCAGGGGATGGGGGAGGAGGGGTAGCCCCCCAGAAATTCTGATTGGAGGATAAAAAAACGGAAAATTTTGAATCCATCAATCCGAAAGTACTACTTTTAGCCGAAAATACATTAATCGGCGTGATTTCCGTAATTTTCAAAAACTAGTAAAACAAGGAGATACCTCACTGAAAAAAAAGTAGCTTGGATCAAGCATGATAATTCTTGAATTTGCCGCCAAGAATTTTCTTTATCTTGCTTTAAGCTGACTTTTTCTTGATTCAAGAAACATAATGCTTGGGTTAAGCAAAAAAGAAGCGTATATTAACTAGCAAAATTCTTGATTTAAGAAGAAATACTTCTTGGCGGCAAATTTAAGATTCTTTTTTTTCCAGGGAGTTTTTTTCCTGTTCGACCCTGTTGATACAGCTGACCATAAGGATAAGGGAGAACGGGACTGCCTCCGTCCGATACGCAGGAATTCGCACCAGAGAACTCGGTAGATAAAAACTAAAGATGATTGCTCGGATAGTGCTCCATATACAGAGGCAGAGACAAGAATGTCCACTACCTTTTCCCCCGTATTTAAAGGCTCTTGAACAATGAGAAAACGTAAAAGAAGAAAAAAGGGGGGGGGAAATAAACTACTGAATATGCAGATCCCACGCCTGAGTCGGTGAAGAAACCTACTCCTACCTACCCAAGAAAAAAAAATTAACGATAAAATTCACGAATGCCGCATTCCCTATCCTTACGCGGCGTCGCAATGGATTTTAAGCCCTATTCTGCCTTGCTAATGAAAAACGCTGCACAGTGGATTGAACCAACAGGATAGGTCGGACAAAATTTGAAAACTTTAAACGCTTTTAACTCCATTTAAACAAAATTTTGAGATTTTAAAAGTGATTTTATTGATTTCCTCGTGAAATTTTCGGCTTGAGGCACCCCTTAAACTAAAATTTGGCGAATTAAACATTAAAATTTGCAGTTTCAGTTAAAAATATTATGTCCGACCTCTCTGATTGACTCGATTCACTGTGCGCCGTATGAACCTTCAGGCGTTGCCAAATTTCCTTTGATGTAACACGAATTTCCTGGTAAACTTACAGGGCCGGATTCACCTACTTGCCGCCCATGGGCCGCCTGTATTTTGCCGCCCCCTTCTGAACGTGCCAGCGGGGGAGGGGTGCATAAGACGCATTTACTCGTGTTGAACACATTTTTTGGGAAAGCCCTGTCAACACTACTAGCAAAAGTTCACGGAACTTTGCGCGAAAGTTAAGTTTCGTAAACCTATCTCTGTGTGGACAAGGCCTTCCATGTTTGGCGCAATGCGTGAAGTATTCAGACAGTCTTGTAGGCGTTATGCGTTTCACGCCGACCGCTACTGAACGCACTGTGTTGGACGAAATGCGTGAAGTATTCACACAGTCTTGTAGGCGCTGTGCGTTTCACGCTGACCGCACTGTGTTTGGCGCAATGCGTGAAGTATTCACGCAGTCTTGTAGGCGCTATCCGTTTCACGCTGACCGCAATGACCGCACTGTGTTTGATGCAATGCGAGAAGTATTCGTGCAGTCTTGTAGGCGCTAATATGTGTTACATGCCGATCGCCGCGCCGAGGGCTTCTCCTTTTCATCTCAAATCCTCGTTATCATTCTCTCTAATTCCAAATTGTTCCAGGCCAAATTGCGTTTTGGTTTCTCTCTTAACTCGACTAATTGAAGGTACAGTCTCTTGTATCACTAAGAGACGGCAAAATTAGAAATTACTATACACTCAATAAATTAGAGATTTTGTAGCCTTTTCTCATTTGTAATTTTTTTCGTCTGAATCCGATTTTTTTTATACCTACACTTAAAAAAATTGCAAATTTTTGCCGCCCCTAGATTTGCCGCCATGGGCCGCGGCCCATGTGGCCACCCCCTTAATCCGGCCCTGTAAACTTATGAATAATTTCCTTTTAATTTTTCAGATAATTTTGTTCGCAATTTCACCTACAGTTCCTGAAAATTTCAAGGAAATATATCCATTACTTACCTGAAAAACGAACAATTTATCGAAGGAAATTTGGCAACGCTCGAATGTTTATACGGCGCTCTTCCTTAGCATGGCAGTACGCCTTACCACTGATAATTAGCCTGTCCATTTTTCTTTTTACTGCCGATAAAATTCAGTCAAATTTTCGGATAGCTCGTTGCACATTTTCTCTGTAAAAAATTAAAATGGCGGCGGAAACTTTGAAACTTCGCATGGCGCTTGTGATACTTTGGACGGAAGGTGACGATCTGATCTTCCGACTAAAACGTATACGCCTTGCGACTGGTAAACGATTCAATCCTCAGTCCTGATATCTATAAAGTAAAAACGTATAATGAAGAGATTGTTCTGCGGAGGTAGACACTTGTATGCACCGGGTAGTTAATTAAGTTTTTCTCTTATCAAAATAAATATCAATCCAATTCTCGAAGAGTTCAGCCCACTGCGAGGAGACTAACAAGTCTTGGTGCCGTCCGATTAAGGGTGCGATTGAGTTGTATTTGAATCTCAATTAAGTTTTAATTAAATTTCCTTTCGGCTCGGAGGGAGAAAATTAATGGAGTCCAGTGGCGTGGCGTGCTTTGCAATCTATCGATATTT
Organism: Bemisia tabaci; assembly: GCF_918797505.1. Classification (NCBI taxonomy): domain Eukaryota; kingdom Metazoa; phylum Arthropoda; class Insecta; order Hemiptera; family Aleyrodidae; genus Bemisia; species Bemisia tabaci. The sequence continues at coordinate 25,774,823 of NC_092800.1, read as the reverse complement.
CCCCATTTGAAGCTGTGGTAAATAATCGATTATTAAGTTGTTCGCTGCGAACACCCTGTTTATTGATACTTTTCCATAGGTTTAAATGGCCGATCAATCGATATATTGCAAAGCACGCCACGCCACTGATGGAGTCTGTTCTCCGGATTGTAATTAGTCTGCACTGACGGGTGGTGAAAATAAGTGTCTGTGCATGCCCTTACATCACATTCGCAGATTGCATAACTAGTTCAGATCTTATGTTTTCGATTTTGACCCCTCAAAATGGGTGTATTGACGGATCAGGATGTGATTATCGAAATATACAAATCGTGCATTTGCAATGAAATTGTACACAAATGCGGTTGATGTGGTCTCATTGATTCTCGGTTCCCTATTCGGTCCGATTTAATTTTCATTATTTTTGTGACTGAGGAAACGAGCATAAATCGCACTGAAAAAAAATTCCTCGGCGTTTTTACCAAGGTCCGTTGGTACCTTTACCATCTCACTTTTTTTACCAATTATTGGTAATTTTACCAAGACAGACTGGTAAGCTAGGTAAAAACCGGTATTTTTACTGTTTTTTTCAGGTGAGAATACTACTTTTATTCGTAATCAATTCCCGGTAACTTTGCCATTTTATCTCGTTAATTTTACCACAGTCGATAAAAAATATTGGCGTTTTTACCAAGGTTTAGTAAAATTACCGAGAAAGTTCAATAATTTTACCAAGATTCTCGGTACAATTACCAATTCCATAAATGGTAATTTTACCAAGAAAAAACTGGGATCAAATAGAACCCTGAATTCTTGGTAATTTTACCCTTTTCCGAGTAAATACACCGAGATTTTTTTTTTTCAGTGTAAATCGTCACCCTCCAGCCAAAGTATCACAAGCGACACACGACATTTCAAAATTTCCGCTGCCATTTAATTTTTCCTATAGAGAAATTGTTGGTCGAATCTGTTTGAAAACGCTGAACTCTATCGGCAGCACAAACAAATTCAGCGAAATTTTCGGACAGCTTCGTTAAACATTTCCTCTGTTAAGAAAATAAAATGACGCCGGAAATTTTGAAACGTCGCATGGCGCTTGTGATAATTTCGCCGAAAGGTGACGAAATAAGGGTGACTGCTCATTGCTCATGTGCAGAGGCGTATGAATTCAGAGCTTGGCGATAATATTTCAAATGCGACCGGGTAGATTTGTACCATGTTTTGCGAGAAATTCATTTGAAGGAGCATGTCTCGTGATGATGCCTCGCTCCTTACTTTTTCCAGTGCAAACCCGCTTCTCTAATCAAATATTATTACGGATAAAAGACTTAAATGACATTTTTCGACGAAATTAAGTGTTAGCCATCTATATGTATTATACGACTTATCTGAATATTCTAATCTGTTAAATATTGAACGCTAAAGCTCACTTTCCTGCCTTTATGCTCGCAATGGAAGCTAATTCGTGCCATCGGCTTTCATTTCTACTTCACAGATTGCGTTTCCTGTCAAATCTCAAAGACTCATCTAAGGCCCAAATCTCATCTATGCTCTTTTCTTTGTGACACCCTTCCTTCAATTTGAAACGAAATCTGCAAGATGCAGGAATGCAAGGTTTCAGGAAAGGTAACTGCTTCAAGATAAAAATTTTAGTCAGCCTCTTGTGTCGTGTTGGATGTAACGCTCGGTTTATGGTCGGGATGTCATGGCTCGATTCCCGGCCAGGTGACCCGAGTTTCATGGTCTCAAACAACGGTTACCTAGGACTGGCTTGATTATGGCCAGAGGGGGATTCGGACTATAGGGACTGTAAGCGTGAGATTATCTCCTCAGGGATATTTGAAGTGGGGGGCAAAAATTCTATTTTTTTTCCTCATTTTGGCTCAAAGCGGTACTTTGTCGGTCCAGGGACACTGTTCTCTGACTGAAATCGAGGGCAGTTCGATATTTGGATGATCGCGCAGAGTCGTCTGATATCATAATGTGAATGTATCATAATATCAATTGCATGTGTAAGGAATTTGAGATTTGACTGTTGATTCTTATGTATAAGATTGCGAGAAACACGATGGTGCTACTGGTTTTCTCTGAAATCAACTCCCAAGCTCAAATGAAGCTCTCAAGTTGAAGCCAAAATGGAGGGGATATCCCACGCTATCCTGAGAGTCCACCTCTACATCAAGATAAACTCTCATGCAAAGATAGGGAACAAATACATTAGCAGGATTGCCACTTTGTTTGGGGACTCCAAACTGAAAACACGGCAACCCTGCTAATGTATTTGCTCCCTATCTTTGCATGGAGAGTTTGTCTTGACTCACAGGATGGCGTGGGATATCTCCTCCATTTTGGCCTCAACTTGAGAGCGTTTTTTGAGCTTGGGAGATGATTTCAGAGAAAACTAGTGGCACCATCGTGTTTCTCGCGAACTTTTACATAAACGAATCAATTGTCAAATCGCAAATCCCTCACACATGCAACATCTTCATTTTGTGACGTTGCACACTTAATGACAAACATCGAAAGTTATCGATTTCACCGCAATCGAGGTAGCCGCACAGTCGCCCGCGTTAAAAATTCATGGCATCACAGCGGAAGTTATGTGTTCTCACCGGCTTAATGATATAACTTCGTCACGAGAGCATTTTTTTTCCATCGATGAGATCCCTGATCTGCCACGCTGAGGAGAGACACCGCGTGAATATCCGAAAGTTGTCATATCCCTGTCGATTAAAACACAAAATTCTCGGAGAACGTGTGAACTTTTTTCGTCGGTTTTCCGAGAGAGTTTTTATGCACAGAACGATACAGCGTGCCTGACATTGTGAAGAAAAAATATTCATGACCCAGCTTGAGACTAAATATTTAATCCGAGGAGATTTTGCAAACGTTTTTCAGACGTTCATACAGCGCACAGTGGATCGAATCAACGAGAGATGTCGAACTCGAATTTTTTTACTAAAAGTGCAAATTTAGATGTTCCTTTCGTCAAATTTTAAATTTTGAGGGGTGATGAGAGTCGAAAATTTTACGAGAAAACCAATGGAACCATTTTTAAGACCTTAAAATTTTGTAAAAACGAAGTTATGAGCTTTCAAAGTTTCCAAATTTTGTCCGACCTCTGCAATTGACTCGATCCGCTGTGCGGCGTTCGCTCTGAGGAGGGCATCAATGGAATGCCGACTATTGGCAAATTAAGCTCAAATGAATGGGAATGGGCCCAGGAACATGATCAGAATGACCATTAAGATCAGGTTCAATGGTAGCTTTTGGCAGCTTTCGGTATGGGACCAGTGGCGCGACGTGCTTTGCGATATATCGATTGATCTGCCATTTAAACCCGTGGAAATGAATCGATTAACAGGGTGCTCGCAACGAGCGCCTTAATAATCGATTCTTTACCATAGCTTCAAATGGGGAAATATCGATAATTTGTTCATTACTTCGCCACTGGTATGGGACTGAGGCATGTATTCAGGGGAGGATCATGCCTCTGAGTCCATTGAGTGAATAAGAGGTCACTATCCTCTTATTTATAGCAAATTTTGGGCGATCGATCGTGTTCCTTGAAGTGAACCCCGCGAATAAAGATAGGAAGAAAAGGAGGATGCCACATTTTCTTGAATTGTAACCACCCACGGGAAAAAAGGCAGTGGCAGTTTTACAAATTGCCAACACCGTCATACCTCCATTTAAATTCATAAAAAATATCGATTTTCAGTGAGGTAAACTGCCTTACTAAGAACTGTTGTTTCACGTATATTTGAATGTAGGGTAAACAAAGTTGCCAACTTTCATGTGTCCCCACTAAAAAAGAGGCCTCGGTGCATGCACGGAGCCAAATTTTGCAACGGAGCTATCGCCAAGTTCGGTCATCGAAGGTAAAATTTTCAAGAAAATCTGATGCTATAAATTGGTGAATATGTTTGCGTGGGTTGTTTGAAAGCACGAATACTTCAATATGGAAAAGCTCAAGAGGGAACATTTATTTGATTTTTGTAAACGCCATTGCGACGAGGGCTGTACTTAATTTTAACTTCTGGATGTATACAAAATGGGGGATGCAACTATTTGGGCTTCATGGATGTCCGTGTTGCATACGCACAAGCATGAAGGTGCTTTGACTGTCCAGGCACTCGCCGTCTCACCCGCGGCCGGCCCCGCGTCAACAGCGAGCTTTACTCTGACGTGCTAAGTAAGAACGCCGTATGAGCCCTCAGGCGTTGCCAAGTTTCCTTTGATAAAATACACATTTATTGAGAAAGTTATAAATATTTTCCTTCTAATTTTTCAGATGATTTCGTTCGCAATTTTACCTGGAGTTCCTGAAAATTTCAAGGAAAAATATTCATAACCTTCCGCAAAAATAAACATTTTATCAAAGGAAATTTGGCAACTCTCGAATGTTCATACGACGTTATTCCTTAGCACAGCAGTATTAGAGCCGAACACAGTGTGGCCAGCGGGGAACGCGTATTGGCGCCTGCGAGACTGCAGTGATGCTGCACGCATTGCGCGTATAGCACTATGCGTACGAGCAATGCGTGAAGTATCACTGCAGTCACACAGTGCCATACGCGCAATGCGTGCAGTATCACTGCAGTCGTGTAGGCGCCAGTCGAGAGTGTCAGTCGTGCAGTCGAGAGTCCTTTGATAAAATACACATTTATTGAGAAAGTTATGAATATTTTTCTCCCAATTTTTCAGACAATATTCTTTGCAGTTTAATACAGAATATCTGAAAATTTCAAAGAAAAATATGTATAACTTCCTTCAAAAACACACATTTTATCGGAGGAAATTTGAAAACTCTCGAATGTTCATACGGCATCCCCCCTTACCACGGCAGTATTGCGAGGATCCAAAATGGGAGAGCGCCTTCAATTCTTCGTTTATATACGATACAACGAAGATGTCTCCTAGGCCTGAATAGTTACGAACAGGCGTCGTATGTCAGTATCTTTTGCGCTGTAGTTTTGATATCTCTAATTACTGAACATGCTTTGTAGAACATCTATTCATGCCTAGATGTTTTCGAAGTGAATGTAAACTTGAAGGCACCTTGCTCTCGCGCGTAGGTCCTTGCAGTAAAGCGCGCAACAAAATGAAACGAGTCCTTCAGAGAGGTTATGGTTATGAAATTTTCGACCTAAACTACGCTTTCTATATTAATTTCAACACATATAAATCATCAGGGGAGCTTCTTGAGAGAAATTTCACGAGGAAATCATTGAAAGTATTTTTAAAACCCACCTGTTCCGTGGTAACATCGATATGAGCTGTAACTTTTCCACAGTTTGTCCGACTCCTCTTATTGACTCAATAGTCACTCAACTGAGCGGCGCTGGTGAGGTGGGCACTGTCACTACTGTCTGCTGTCTGAAGTCAAAACGCCTTCACATCCGTGTGTATGCAACTGGGACGTTCACGGAGTTCGAATAGTTGCATCCAGGCGTTATAATGACATTCGTATAGTATCCGTCGCGCTTACGATACCACCTGAGACTTTTTTTGTTTCTCTTTTGTTGTTACCCAGGGTAGCAATATTTCATGAAAAATATAATCTTGAAATCTCATGTGAAATATTCCATAAAATGTCAAAAACGGAGGAAAGAATTCGAAAAATACCGGTTTTTTTTTCACGTTTCGCAAAATGTAAGCATTAATTGTGACTGGGTTGCATACTCTACCCCCGGAAAGTATGATTTATTTCTCTATTAGCTTCTTGAAATTTCATGAAATATTTCACTGAAATTTCCAATCTTTTATTTCATTATCCCGTTTCAAGCCACCCTGTTGTTACCTCAACTTAATTCCAGCGTTTCCTATGGTGCCGTTGAAGTAAATCATCACTGATTTTTATCGCGACATTGTCAATTCACCGAGAATCACATGATTCAATGTACTACCATACTGCCGTGTAACGCAAAACGCCGTGAATATAACTTTAAATTTTTTGGAAACAATGTATCATAGCAGAGAAACTTGTGTGTCTTTGGACAATGTTTTACCGAATTCCTTCGAAAATACTATCAAGAACTTAACCTGAAAAAAGGTGCATGGGCAAAACAGTTTTTATTTCATTAAGTGTTAAGTTCCAAAAAACGCGGGAAAATCTTGATGGATTTACGGCGTTCTTGCTTAGCACGGCAGCATAGTTCTTTAGATTGCCCACTGAAAAAAAATTCTCGGCGTTTTTACCAAGGTCCGTTGGTACATTTACCATCTCACTTTTTATTACCAATTATTGGTAATTTTACCAAAACAGACTGGTAAGCTTACCTAAATACCGGTATTTTTACTGTTTTTTTCAGGTAAGAATACCACTTTTATTGGTAATCGATTCCCGGTAACTTTGCCATTTTATCTCGGTAATCCTACCACAGTCGATAAAAAATATTGGCGTTTTTGCCGGGGAAATTACCGAGAAAGTCGAAAATTTTACCGAGATTTCTCGGTAAAATTACCAATTTCATAAATGGTAATTTTACCAAGAAAAACCTGGGATCAAATAGAACCCTGAATTCTTGGTAATTTTACCCTTTTCTTAGTAAATACACCGAGATTTTTTTTTTCAGTGTACTATCAAGAACTTAACCTGAAAATTTAAGGTGCGTGGGCAAAACAGTTTTTATTTCATTAAGTGTTAAGTTCCAAAAAACGCGGGAAAATCTTGATGGATTTACGGCGTTCTTGCTTAGCGACGGCAGCATAGTTCTTTAGATTGCCCATTGTGTCCATTATTTAGGAGCCACAAAAATATTTGCGTGTATAAACTTGGGATCCATTCCTGACACATTTTTTGAAGACCCCGGCCGTAACTAATATTCACGCGTGACACGTAACGATTTTTGCATATGTAGTGGCAATGGCGATGGAAATTTTGACTGCGGAGCGATCCCATCAATCGCGACTTGATAGTCGGGGCACGCGTAGCCATCGCTGAATTTGCACGGGTCAAACTCCCCATTGGCGCGGGGGAACATTCGCAAAGCTTCAGAACCCCCAACAAGTAGTCGGCAAAATCGGTTGTTTTTTATGTCTGGAACAAAGCTGAATGAGTTTCATTTGGCACGATGCGACAACACCGGGTGTTGAATGGATCCGACCGAATGGTTTCATTCAGCAGTTAAGATTTGAATGGACGAGTGTTGACGACTTCCTCATAACGTTATCGAATATTAAGTACGTGCCGGGGGTTTCGATCGGTCGTTAGGGTAGATCAGGAGTGGAGTCGGCCTGCGGAATCGCTGCTCCTCTACAGCTGACCTATTTTGAGGTCGCAACCTATTCGGCCCGGTGAATAGGCCAGTAGACGCTACGCGGAAAAATTCTCTGCGTTACACCGTAACGTGCAGTAGAGCTCCCATTCCATGTTTGTCAAAAGTTCCGGGATTCGGAACTTTTTTGTTCCAGAGTCTCCCATTCCATGACCGTCAAAAGTTCAGGGACTCGGAACTTTTTTGTTCCAAAGTCTCCTGTTCCATGACGGTCAAAAGTTTAGGGACTCGGAACTTTTTTGTTCCAGAGTCTCCCATTCCATGACCGTCAAAAGTTTAGGGATTCGGAACTTTTTTGTTCCAGAGTCTCCCATTCCATGACCGTCAAAAGTTCCGGGATTCGGAACTTTTTTGTTCCAGAGTCTCCCATTCCATGACCGTCAAAAGTTCAGGGACTCGGAACTTTTTTGTTCCAAAGTCTCCTGTTCCATGACCGTCAAAAGTTCAGGGACCCGGAACTTTTTTGTTCCAAAGTCTTCTATTCTATGACCGTCAAAAGTTCCAGGACTCGGAACTTTTTTGTTCCAGAGTCTCCCATTCCATGACCGTCAAAAGTACCGGGATTCTTTGTAGATTTGTTCAAAAGTTCCGAGGAAGTTCTGGAAAATGCAAAAGATCCGGATCTTTTCGGGAATTTTAAAAGTTCCGGAAAAATTTAAGAAAATCTGAAAAGTTCCGGAATTAGGTACTAGTTCCGGGATATGGGAGCACTGACGTGCAGTTACCTACACTGCCGTGCTAAGGAAAAACGCCGTATGAACATTCAAGAGTTGCCAAATTTTCTTCAAATAAAATGTCTATTTTTGAAGAAAATTATGAATATTTTTCCTTGATATTTTCAGACGTTTTACGTTTAAAACACTATTTTATGATACCAATTTTTACTGAAATTTTTTTTCTTGCAGGAGCAATGAATTATTTTGTCTAAAATTAGGAAGAGAATCAGAACTCCAATATAAGTTAGAATATTTTACTATTTGCCTAGGCATTTGACAAAATGCATGATGCCACTATTTGCCTGCGACAGAGAATATATGAGAGCTGATTGACTAGCTCCCTCGCACTATGTTCAAATTTCAATTCTTCTATACGCAAGACAAACAGACCCTTTTAATATTGTGAAGTATGGAATAAACGACAGATTTCAGCAAAACCCAACATGGATAAAAAAAAGGAAGGTCTGGAAAGGTCACTGCCCTGCGTGAGTAACCTTTTTACTCGCTGCCAAAATGAGAGGTCCACACGCACGAAGACAACGAATTTCATTTTTCACATGCGACGGTCAGTGAGTTCACGGTTAATATACATCGTAAATGGATACGGTCGTGAGTTGGAAATTTACGCACTACCATGTTCATCATCCGCTTTCATTGTTCTGGCCCGCACCATATCTCTCCACTGTCTCCTCTCCGTCCTTTTCCTCACGATGAAGAATTTGCACGAACAAATTTTTATTGCTTCTTTTGAGAGTGCTCAATGAGCTGCGTTCGCCGTATTCGCATAAAATTCTTTCCCAGATGGGAAATTGTTGAACAATAGATTTAAAGGTGAGAAAATGTTCCGCCTTTTGGCGTCACCTGGTGGCATTTCCCACTTAAACGCGTGTATTTTAGCAGATTAGGTTTTTTCGTCATATTTTCTTCAATAATTGTTCAAATTAGAAACAAAGCATATCCTTGATGAAATTCTGCAAATTTTACACTTCAAGGAAACTTCTAATTCTTTATAGTAAATTATCGAAAAGAGATAATCGTGGCTTTGACAATAAAATATAGCTAAAAATATTGTCTAATGTATTGTATCGTGAAATTATTTCTGGGGTTCCAGGGATGCTGTGCATGTGCAGCTCACACGTTAACTAACAATTTAAGTTCTCATCAAATACCGTTCAATTATGAAACATGCAAAAAATATACATTAATAGTAATACACACTCATATTAATTACGGTGTAAACATCCAATTCACGATATTGCCAAGAAAAATGATAATAAAGTGATTTGAACTTAGAATCGCTCTTTTAGATTTGATTTGTGCTTATGGTTGAAGTCTACACGTGATGAATTACAGGTACCTAAACCACACTAGGAAAACCACACAAGAGAAAAGAAGGAGAAAAACCTCAAAATAAACGGTTTAAAATTACTTGAAAATCATTGAAGTTAACTGTCTTGCCCTATCAAATCTTTTTTTTCTTCTCTCGTGGATCAGATGTCATGCGAGAAGTGCAAATTGATTTGAATGTGTGGCCAAAGATCTATCCAGTCAGAATGTTGAAACGCATAGCCTCGTATCATCGCGTAAAATAGCTGATACTACTTGGTTCTACACCAAATTCTAACACGAAATGTATAGTAGGTCCGAAGGTAACAATAGAGAAACCTGGAGCCTTTGGCGCGCCTTGAGGTTATCTACGCGAAGACATTTTTCCGGCAATATCCGCACTCCGAAGAGGTTGGCAGCTGGAGTCGCTACAAGAGCGTATGACACTCCGCAAAAAGAGTACTACTTACTTAGGTTCCGCTCCGTTTTAAGGTCAGTCACTTTGTAAAATGAGTAGATTCCGAACCACAATCATATCGCTCGGGTACTTTGGGTGCACAGAAAAACAAGTTACCGGCTACATAGACGTACCATTCGTTCCGGGGTCCGAGGCCGAAAGTTCCGAGTGCTGGAGCCGTAGCTTCAATTGCTCCGGATGCTGCACCCTGTACTGTCGGCCTCCGAGCCCGGAACTCGTACGATATGTATACATATGTCGAAGGCAGTTAGTCAAATCAGGCATTTTATCAAATGCCTAGGCCGGTAGTCAAATTTTGACAGATTACGGAATTCTGTAAATTTATGGCGAGCAGTTCACGAGTTTTCAATACTTTGGAAAGAATAGCTTTTCAAATCCGCGAACTCTCCTTGTTCCTTTCTTTGCCTTACTTGCCTAGGCATCTCAAAAAATATCTGATTTTACTTTTTGCCTGCGACATATGTAACCCGTAAGCACGGCTTCCACGACCGGAGTTTTTTTTTCAGTAAACTGTATAAACTTCGGAGTGGGATGTACACCGAATTTCACCAACAGGGTGGCAAAATTTCATGAAAAATAAAATCTTGTTATTTCACGTGAAATATTTCATGAAATTTCAGAAATTTATGAAAGATATTGGAAAATACCAGTTCCTTTTCGTGTTTCGCAAAATGAGAGAATTGTGACTTTCTTCAATTTTCTTGTTTTTAAGTGCGGGTTGCATACTCTAGCCCCTGAAATATATCGACGGTGAAAGTCGGCAATCACATAACTCGATTTGCGACGTCGCAGACTTCCTGTCATACTTTATTTTTTAAATGGAGAACTACTCAACGGCAATTCTTTAAAACTGTCATGATTTTTCTTCTCAATGCGAAGAAAATTCTGCAAAAACTTCAAGAAATAATATCAATTTGTTCTCCTTTAAAAAAATGACGTAGAGGCGGAGATTTTCAGACACCGCAAACGAGTTATGTGATTGCCGACTTTCACTGTCGATATGAAATATTTCTCAGCCTCGTGGAATTTCATGAAATATTTCACCGAAATTTCCAATCTTCCATTTCTATCTTAAGTTTCATGCCACCTTGCCGAGATTTCTTTAATCGGTTTTCCTAGCAATAGAAGAGCGAGTGTGGATGATAGACGTAAAATTTTGATCGGAGTCACAGAATTTTTGCCACGGAGGGCAGAAAACCCCGGTAGCGGTTGTTGAAAAAGCGGCAACGCGTGGAAGACTCAAAGCCCCTCAGCTCTTGAGCACGTGCGGTGTTACATCAATTTCCGATTATTAATTTTCGTCGAGGAGCCACCGGAAGCGATCGCAACAATGGGTGCCTCGAGTGCCGTGAAATTAGCTCTTAACTGCAGTTACAGGGTGGATTAGCGCTCCGCCGCGCCGCAGAGCTAATGATGGCAATGGCCCACCGGCAACAGATGCAGATGATGCTGCGTTGTCCAACCGCCTGCAGGATGTCCGCAGGACGGGAGAATGATAACATTTGGACTATCTCTGCAATTAGGAACTGCAATTTTTGGCTCATCCGTGAAAACACTTATGTGCATACGGGAAGTAATAGAACATACGCTGTTTCTGAACGTAGCCGAAAATCGCAGTTCCTGCACTGAAAAAAAAATTCTCGGCGTTTTTACCAAGGTCCGTTGGTACCTTTACCATCTCACTTTTTTTTACCAATTATTGGTAATTTTACCAAGACAGACTGGTAAGCTTACCTAAAAACCGGTATTTTTACTGTTTTTTCCAGGTAAGAATACCACTTTTATTGGCAATCAATTCCCGGTAACTTTGCTATTTTATCTCGGTAATTCTACCACAGTCGATAAAAGATATTGGCGTTTTCACCACGGTCCAGTAAAATTACCGAGAAAGTTCAATAATTTCACCGAGATTTCTCGGTAAAATTACCAATTCCATAAATGGTAATTTTACCAAGAAAAAACTGGGATCAAATAGAACCCTGAATTGTTGGTAATTTTACCCTTTTCTTAGTAAATACACCGAGATTTTTTTTTCAGTGTGATTGCAAAATAACGCCCAATTAAGGGGCATTGTCCAACCGCCTGCAGGATGTCCGCGCGCAGGACGGGTGAATGATAACATTCGGACTACACTTTGCAATTGGACGTATTTCTGTCAAACGGAACTAAGCGCCAATGTGAGCTCCTTTTGAGGATTTTGGAATGCTGGATAGCGCGTTCTGTCAAACGGAACTAAACGCCATGGAAAAGCATTGCGAGTATAGGACGGAATGAGCCCGACGCCCGGTTCCGCCGCCAATCCAATAAGCCCCCCTCTACTTTCCTCCCCCTATGGCGCTTAGTTCCGTTTGACAGAAGTATGCCCAATTAGGAACTGCAATTTTTGGCTCATCCATGAAAAATTCATGTGCATACGGAAAGTAATAGTACATACGCTGTTTCTAAACGTAGCCGAAAATCGCAGTTCCTGATTGCAAAATGAACGTATTTCTGCCAAACGGAACTATGTGCATTATGACGTGAGCCCTGTTATGCATATCTTCTTATGGGTCTCGGGGCTCATGTCTTTATGCACATAGTTCCGTTTGGCAGAAATACGTCGAAAGAACGTCCAATTGAGGGGCTCGGTTTATTTGTCGGTTTATTTCATGGCACCGTCGATGTAAGATTGCACTCAGCCACTCATTGGGTGAAAGTTGAGGAAACTTGTCAGTGTCGTTCATGACAAGTATTGCACATTTTTTGTGCAACCTTACTTTAATGGAGAGGAACCTTTTCGTATAAGTTTGCGCAACTAAATTTGGTTTTACATTGCCATTCTTAAATTTTTTTCAGTAAACGTCTGAAAATATCGGGTGAAATTTTCTATCAATCATGAATAAATATTGTGGAAAATCACCATTGGAAATGCACGTGCAAAAAGTTTCATAATCGAAGTTTAACAATGTATTACAGTTTCAGCAGCATTTTTGGAATCAAACGTCTAATTTTCCTTCAATTTAGAAAACAGGCAACAAGCACAACTTCTATACCTCGATAGTACTTACGTTACGTAGCTGTTTTGTTCTTATTCTTTTGTAAGCTTCCTATTTTTTTTTATATATAACTGGAGCTAAAATTGGATTCGTTGATTTACCTAAACATATCAGGGGGAAAAAAACACTTTGATTTTTGTACCACAAGCCTACCTCTATGAGGTTTTCGGGGTTCTTCTCTGCACTGAAAAGCAGTACTTATCAAATACACACGTGCTTATATTTGGAAAACTAAGGAAATACAGGTGAGTGTGTATTCTAGAATTTCACGAGAAGAAAAAAATACTTATGTAGTTATGGCGGAGATAAATGTTGTATGTAGTGTTTAGTGTTTAGTGTTGATTCTTTAAAAAAATTAAAAACAACTATTTAAAATTGGCGCGCGAATTGATGAAAACAGTACAAAGTTTCTACAGATTTTTAAAGGAAAATAGAATAAATGTATCAATTAATAAGTCTCAATCTAATTATTTGTTTTTTCGGCTCTTTTTTTTCGATAACTATGAAATGCCATTAATAAACACTAAAAGAACCACACTGGTATAAAAAAAAGCTAGAATTACCAAGAATTCATGCTAGCTATCGATCACCATATAAGCTCTCATTAATTTTACCATCCTTTGGTAATTCCACCAACTATTTACGAAATACAGAGTAAAATGAGCGGTACTCGATAAAACCAACCGGGAATGTCCGATGACGGGCAACTACCGAAATAAATGTTAATTCTACGGTTTCTTTTTTTTTTCAAAAGCAACTATCCGAAATGTCTGCTGTTCAATATTTCTTCAATTCCTTTTTTTTTCTTTGTCATAATCCTCGGTGTTCTTTTTTGCTCATTGTTTTGTTACTATTTTTATACCTTTACATAATTACTTTTTCCTACCTCTATTTGAGGTGGAAATAGCCTTATACCTATCACGAAAAAATACACGGTTACTCTACGGTTACATGATATGTGTGGGTCATAGAAGAACCTCCGTTTGTAAAAACGTCAATTTTAATTTGAGTGGTAATGCCATTTTGCTCATTCATAAGTTCACCCAAATCGATGGTCGACCTTGGATTTCCATGTGACATTACGCCCGTGTCCGGGAATAAAAGGACGTATTTATGCTAAAAGAAACTATATCGCACGCAAAACCTATGCACATAGTTCCTTTTAGCATAAATACGTCCGAATAATGTCAGAGGTCTCTTTGATGCCATTTGATCTCCAGGAAATCTATAACCAGTACTTTTCTGTTGATGTTTATCGTGCATCTGTTTACGTTTATTAGCCGCGAGATAATCACATCAGATATTTAATACTGCAATTATTTATTTCAGTTCCCGCACATCATATGAATCGAACTAAGCAGAAAGGAATTTAGTCAAATTTTGGAGAAAAGTTAGTTCGGAATGGGCGGTTTGGAGTTTACCGTGCCGAACATTTTCTCAAATTAAAAACTCCAAGTCGAGAAAAAAATTTTGATATGATTATAGGTGTTAAAATGTATCTGTAACACCGAGTCTTAAGAAAGAATTAACTCCAAATCTCTTTTTTCGATTCAATCTTAATGTTGCCCTTATCATGAACTCGATGTATAATCAGGAATCCAGTACCTAACTACTAACATTGGTTTTTTGCGTGTGTTACCGTAGAATATTCGTGTCTTTTTCTCTCTGTTTAAAAATTTTGGCAGTATACCTACAGATAAAATGGGCCATCAGACAGGATATGTAATAAAGCACTGCGCAATATGATTTCTCTTCGAAATTTCACGAAGAAAGCGAATCTCATGACGGGAAGTCTAGAATTTACTTCATATACAAGATACCTAACAACACAGTTAAAATTGGTTACACTTACACAGTTTGATGTTTGCAATTAACATGGCGAAAAAAATGAAGACGTCATTTGTAAGATAACACTTTCATTTGATCTGTGTTAAAAAATACTTTAAATCTCGTTCAGAAGTTAATATCTGAACCTCTCGTCTTATGATACGTTTTTTTACGCATGCTTTTGAGGCGAAAACATATCGACGAAAAACTGCAAAAATGCATACCTCGGTTGCGGTATTTCAAAATCTCCGCTCCTATTAGTGTATATTTTCCGAAGGAAATACACTATTGCGTTTTTTATTTTAAAAGGAGTCCAAACCAACAGCATGGTTTGAACTTTTTACAGGATACATATTCTGTTTAAAGAGAAGAAAAATCACTAAAATTTTAAAAAAATTACGTCCAGTAGTTTTCCACGTAGAAAATGAAGAATGAAAGGAAATCTGCAACTCCGCAAATCGAAATACGCCTTTCTGCAGTTTCACCGTCGACATGACGTTATTTCCCAGTTGGATTAAATTTTGCAATAAGGAACCACTATTTCTGATCCATTTTAGAAACAGCATACACGCCATTAGTTTCCGTATGTAGATATGTGATTTTATGGGAGGGCCAGAAATAGTGGTTCCTTATTGCAAAATGTAAACCAATTCAGACCTTGTCTAGTTGGATTGCATTTTGCAAAAAGGAACCAAGAGCACACAGAAAAAAAAGTGAAGTTGATTCAACATTCTGGATGTAAAAATAGTGTGCGAGAACTCATAAAATGCTAAATTACCCGCTACGGCAGTTTGTTTTACATCTTGGCATTGCTAAAATTACTGCTGTAGGAGTTAATTCAGCATTTTGTAAGTTCTCGCACTTCGCACACTTTTTTTACATCCAGAATGTTAAATCAACTTCACTTTTTTTCAGTGCATTCTAATGTCGCTAAGATTGTGCAACTTTTTTTACCTTACAAACATATACTGATCATCTAATCAAATTTTATTTTTACTCCCAAAAAACTATAAATCCAATACGAAAATCACCGTTGTAAAGTTAATTTGTTGCGTGATTTCAGTGATTTTAAACTGCAAAGAATGTAAGTCGTACAATCCTCGCAACTTTGGAATGCTCTTGGTTCCTTCTTCCAAAATGTAATCCATGTTGCTCATTATCGACCTCATTTCCCCCCAAAAATGCGAGATCAACGGGCACGTACCTTCAGTAATTGGAAAAAAAATCCTCTTCAGCCGCGTTTTCTCCGGATCATCCTGGGCCGAGAGCAAAGCTGAGTGGATCCGGTCACCACGCACACTTAACCTCACCGGGAGCGGTAACAAGACACGACACAACGAACTGCACAAAGGGTATCTTAAAGCTAAAGTTCACTGACTAGAAGGGTTGTCGGCGCACTGCATCCGAACGGGGTCGGGGGGTGTCGGAAAATTGCGGGCGAGATGCGGGCGAGATAAATCCGGCGGGGGCGCGAGCGGTGATTGGCGGACGCGGTTGTGGGAGGAGATAGCGATGTGGGCGAGATAAAGGCGGAAACGGAAGCGAAGGGACAGGTGGACGGCTCGGGGTGCGCGTTTGGGGTTGATGGAGCCAACAGATGGAGAGTCCCGGAGGACTGGAGGAGCGGTTGCATCTAGCGGAGCTTTGCGGGTCAACTAGGACTAGGAGCCGAGCCAGGTGACCAACTTGCCGCGCTCGCTGCTGCCCTCCCCCTGCCACCCCTGCGTGGCGCTCCTGTGCTCTGGCTCCCCGCGCGATTTCCTTTCGCGCGCCTCGGTCCTGCGGCCTGCCACCGCCAAAACAGGATCCTTCGCTGCCTGCATTGAAAAAAAAATCTCGGTGTATTTACTAAGAAAAGGGTAAAATTACCAAGAATTCAGGGTTCTATTTGATCCCAGTTTTTTCTCGGTAAAATTACCAATTCCATAAAAGGTAATTTTACCGAGATCTCGGTAAAATTATTTTACCGAGAAATCTCAGTAAAATTATTGAACTTTCTCGGTAAAATTATTGGACTTTCTCGGTAATTTTACTGGACCTTAGTAAAAACGCCAGTATTTTTTATCGACTGCGGTAGAATTACCGAGATAAAATGGCAAAGTTACCGGGAATTGATCATTACCAATAAAAGTGGTATTCTTACCTGAAAAAAAAACCAGTAAAAATACCGGTTTTTAGGTAAGCTTACCAGTCTGTCTTGGTAAAATTATCAATAATTGGTAAAAAAAGTGAGATGGTAAGGGTAACAACGGACCTTGGTAAAAACGTCGAGAATTATTTTCAGTATATGAGTTTTTTCCCCTCTTCATTGAGATTTTCCAGTTTTCTGGATTTTTAACGCACGTTGGCTAAAAAAATTCCAACTTTCTGTCTTACGACTCGTGTGTCTAACGCAATCAGTTTGTGAATTTTTGGCTGTTCAAACTGGTGAGTCGCCGACAAACTGTGCGTCGTGTCCGAGCGATTTCACTTTTCGTTTTCCGCAGGGCCCTCGGTATTGCAAGCGACTGCAGAGCGGATCGATAGAAAATGAAATCGAAACGTATGAAAATCGTGCGCGACCGAGGTCCGTTCAGGCTCCGTTCTTCCTGCTCTCCGAGTCACGTTCTCAGCTGTATTTGTTGAAATAGAAAATTTTTTCTTCAAATATAATGGAGAGGATTAAGATATTTTTACAGGATATGTGCGCTCACAAGAAATATACTTTGCACCGCAATCACACGCTGAATGTATTGTGCGTGTGATAGCGAAGAGAGCCGTAAGTGCAAAATTTTCTAAATCGAGTTTTCTTCAACATTCGTCTTAACTCTTTTAGATGAAATTACTGAGACAGCTAAAACAGCAAAATTCATCCTAATTTAATGAAAACGAGACGCATGAAAAAGCCGTAAGTGCACAAAAAATGACATAGTTCTTTTCAAGACAGCCGTAGGTGCATGAGAGCCAATGAAAACAGTGCTTTCAAGAGGAATGCCGCCCTCATCTGCCGATTTTTAACCTGAAAATGTGTTTGTTGTGTGTCCAACACGCTACCGCAAAAGCACGCAGAAGATAGCACTTACGGCTGTCTAGCCACATACTAACCTAACATGAAACTGAATTTTACCTGTTTCATGTACTTTAAAATAAAATCGGTCGAGTTTTAATCCCCCAAATGATTTCCAAGAACCTAGGTATCGAATGATTGGTTGCGATTTGACAAAGAACGGAGGCTTTGTTTAGGGTTTTTGGTACCAGCTCGCGAGGTGATTCCAAAAAAGGTTCGACCTGTCGAAAACCAACGGATCTGATTGGTCGAATCTGGTGACAACAGTATCCACTGGTGTTAGTGATTGATGAGACAAACCGTGACAGAACTTCCCGATGAGGTTCGGAATAAAATTCGCTTAAGGAAGAATGCCGCACATTCGAGAGTTGCTAAATTTACTCAGAAAAAACATGTATTTTTGAGGAAAATCATGCACATTTTTCCTTGGAATTTTCAGATGTTAAGACTAAATTACGAAAGAAAATGTTCTAGAAAATTTAAAGAGAATATTCAAAACTTTCCCAATAAAGTCGTTTTTTAATTAAGGAGGCATGGCAACGTCTATAGTGAAACTATGTACCTTAATTGCGTTGTTCCAAAATTTCCACGCATACTTGATTTTTTCGAGGAGAACCAAACCAACTTTATACCTTGTACACCTATACAGAATATTCTGATGACAGAAAAGAAAAATCAAGGACGTTTTTGAGAAAGTAAGTGGGTTCGTTTTCTAAGGAAAAAACAAAGTATGGCAGGAAGTCACAAACGGAGATACGTGGTTTAGCACTCTGCTGCCGTGCTAAGGAAGAACGCCGCATGAACATTCGAGAGTTGCCGAATTTGGTTATAGGACATTTCGTCAACGATTTTTTGTCCGAGCGCTTGTTTTTTCCAGTAGTTTAAGTCCACGCGTTTTTTCGGCAGGGGAGTTTTGGTCCACTTACCAATCATTGAGACCCAAAGTCAATTGGTCAACATGTAAATACAAACAACATTTGCTCACGACGTTTTTGGATGAAATGTATAATGTCTTGGAAGAATGAGGGTTTGCTCGTTTTTTGTTTGTTTGGTCGGCCAAACGAAAACAAATATATAATTGAGAATTTTAGCGTCAATTCCACGAGGGAAAATTCACTATAACTCTCTACACCTCTTTAGTGCAACAGAACTTAATTATCTTTCAAGAAAATCCCATTCTCTTACACCTGGACCGGATGAACCTTTTGATTTTTCACAGCTAAAGGCTCATAGATTTTTCCTGTGTGCTTACGATAACTTCGCGTTCGCGCCGCGCCGGCGCGCGGCGTGCCGTGGCGCTTCAAACTACTATTTAGCCATGAAGGTGTTGCACAATATCATACAAGATTAAAGGCACCCCAACGTATCATGATTGATGGCATATTTCAAAAGCACGAAGCTCCCTCGCAAATTAAATCGAGTGACGACGAAAAAAAGAGAGCTGTAGTCGAAAAACTTGCTAAGTCCTAGTATCTGGATCCCGTAATGTATAGCATGGTTTTTAAACTTAATTAGCGGAAAAAGTGACTTGATTCAAGCAGAAATATGCTCAAATTTACCGCCGAGAAGATTTCCTTATGAATCGATAAAGAAAATAACGCCTGTTTAGAGAAAAAAGGATGCTTAAATAAAAAGAAAAGTCACTTAGATCAAGCAGAAACCCGCTTTTATTCAGCTATTTTATTCTTGATTCAAAATAAAATCTTCTTGACGGCATACTCAATAATGTTTCTGCCTAAATCGAGTCACATTTTTCTCTAATGAAATTAAAAAATTATGTTAAAAGTTATCAAATACGAATGCTAGGACTAAGTAAGTTTTTTAGATTACCGCTTTCCTTTTTAACGTAGTATCTTGATTTATTTTGCAAGGAAAGCTCTGTACCCTTAAAGGAAGCTTGTCATTCTTGATACGTTGGAGCGCCTTCAATCTCGTATGATACTATGCAGCACCTATGTTGCGAAATAGTTGCTTGAAACGCCGCAACACTCCGCGGCGCGGCGGGCGACCAGCGTGACACGCGCATAGGCGCCTACAAACCTAACAGGGATACTTCACGCATTGCGCAACGCGTGAAGTATCCCGTTAGGTTTGTAGGCGCCAGTGCGCATTTCGCTCTGTGTTAGGCTATAATATTTAAACTCGCGGAGTCAGCGTTTTTCAACTCATGATTTTGAAATGTTTGCACGCTCTGCACGGATTATTCTCATTTAAATTGACGAAAAAAAAAAATATGTATTAAAGGAAAATATAACGTGTGTTTTGAAAATATTAAGGCGGTTCCGTGTCTAATTTAATGATTTCAAAAGTTTTTTTTAAAATTTTTCCTTTATATTTTGTGTGTTATGTTTTCCTTTATACTTTCACTGTGCTGCAGCGTGGTGTATTCGCAACCAAACGCTCAAAATTGGACGTGTTTGACTGTAACAGATCGATTTAAAAGTGGGTTCTATAGCAGAACTCTCTAGCAGTGGGGAAATCTAGCACCAGAACACGATTCTGTGACCAGCGCAACTGGCCCTTTGTACTATGAGAACGAATGAAAACGAAAGGTAGAGAAAAAATCGGACAGGAAAATATTTGAGCCGAATGAAGGGCGGGCGACGCGGCTCCATTTTCTACCCTTCGCCCCGCCACAGCGCCAGCCCGATCGGCGATTGATGAGGGGTCATCCCTGCGCAGCGCGCAGAAGCAAAGCTACAGCGCTTGGCCACATCCTCAATCCTCCACATCCCTGAAAAGTTGAAGACGCGCGGAGCAGGGCGCGACGGCGCTCTTGCGTTGGCCCACGGCTCGGACCATCCCTATCCCGCCATTTCGCTCCAGTCTCCTCCCTCCCTCCCTCCCCCTTACCCTCCGCCTCCCCTGCGGCTTCGAGGGACGAACTTTCGCCATCTCTCCATCCCTCCATCCCTCTATCCCCTGCGCTTTATTGTCAACCTCTATTTCTCTTTCTGGTCAGTGCGTGATAATAAACGGAGAGAGAAATGAGATTCTCCTCCTCTCTACTTGCAGTGGCGTGGCGTGCTTTGCGATGTATCGATTGTTATGCCATTTAAGCTCATGGTAAGGAATCGATTATTAAGGTGTTCGCTGGGAACACCCTGTTTATCGACCCTTTACAATAGGTTTAAATGGCATAACAATCGATAGATCGCAATTCACGCCACGCCACTGCTACTTTCCCCTGAGAGAGCCGGAACCACCCTGCCTCGCCAAGTAAAAACGCCGTAGCCTTCAGATGTTGCCAAATTTCCTCACGGAAAAGTTCAATTTTTGAAGAAAGATATGAATATTTTCCCTCGCAATTTTCAGACTTTTTAGATCAGATTACGAACGAATTCCTCCGGGAAATCGGAAGGAATACACTTACAAATTCTCCTGAAAATTCATGATTTGTGGAATGCAAATTGGCAACGCCAGATTTCCCTAGCTCGGCAGTGCTGGCCGCAGTTGCATCTTTCATGTCCTTTGTCCAGTTCTGCCTCAGCTTATTCCTCGCTATGGGAAAACGCCGTATGAACCTTCAGGCGTTGCCGAATTTCCATTTGCAAAATACGAATTTCCTGGAAAACTGTTGAATATTTTCCCCCCAATTTTTCAGATAATGTTGTTTGCAATTTCACCTAAAGTTCCTGAAAATTTCAAGGAAAAATATTCATTACTTTCCTCAGAACTAAAAATTTGACTGGAGAGAATTTGGTAACTCTCAAATGTTCATACGGCGTTCTTTCTTAGCACGGCAGTATTCCATTCTTCGCACTTTCCTTTCTCCTGGTTCTAACCATTCTCGCCTCAGTTTCCCAACTCTGTCTCTTTCCTACTCCCTCCCCTCCGTACAATGATGAGTTTGCGGATGACACGAAGTCCTCTTGTTCTTCTTTTCGTCCCTATTCTTCCATCATGTTCTGTTCTTCTCTTCTGCTTCGGTTCGTTCTCTTGTTGTCAGCCAAGCGTATATGCGGAGGGCACTACTGCCATGCTAATGAAGAACGCCGTATGAACATTAGAGAGTTGCCAAATTTCCCTTGATAAAACAAGTAGGTATTTTTGACGAAACGTATGCACATTTTTCCTTGGGACTTTCAAATATTTTAGATTAAATTGAGTACAAAATCGTCTGAAATTTTTGGAGACAAATATTCACAATTTTCTCAGTAAATTTCCTTCCCAGCCAATCCGAGCCCAATCCCAGCCAATTTCCTTTAGCCATCGCTCATACGGCGTATTTCCTTAGCACGGCAGACTACATGTTTTTGTAAAACGAAAATGCAGGTGATATTAAACATAAGAAAAGAATGTCAATTGTGCAAGTGCGCCTATGTCTGCGCGGTTGCTCATTGAAAGCTGCATAGTTCTTTTGGGTAGCAATTTGGCAACACCGGATTTCCTGCGTTTAAACCTATGCTAAATAATCGATCCCTGTCGGAGCACCTGGCCCCTCCAAGAATCGATACATTTTCATTGGTTTAAATGGAGGAAATCCGGTGTTGCCAAATTGCTGGATCTGCCAATGCATGGGTACAAAGCGACATATCGTCACCTTCCGGCCAAAGTATCACAAGCGCCATGCGACGTTCCAAAATTTCTACCGCCATTTTATTTTTTACAGAGAAATTGTCGGTTAAATCTTTTTGAAAAGTTCACTAAACTTTATCGGCAGCACAAAAAAAATTCAGTGAACTTTCGGACAGCTGTGTTGAAAAATTTTTCTGTGAGAAAATAAAATGGCGGCGGAAATTTTGACATGCAACATCTCCATTTAGTGCAGGCTAGTGGATTCTCGTCTAGAGGAATACATTACCAGACAGTCCTATGCAAATTACCAGACTATTTTATCGTTGTATTTTCCAACAAATGTTTGAACTTCAACATCTATTTTATTACAATTTACAACCATCGGATTCTAAGTATACTTTTAAAACCCTGCTGCGGATTTTATCACCCTTGTATCACAGTTTTGGATAATTTCAAATGATTCTGCGATCATCTCTGCTATGCGGAAGGTTTTGTCGTTGCTTTGAGATCATCTGGCCACAATTCTGGGTCCTCTGTTGGATGGCAAACATCCCAACAGTAATAATTCGCGCAATATTCATACGAGGTGGCTATGTAGTGATTGCAGTAAGTCATACATGGCGAGCAATCTGATAGCACTTGATATTTAGGTTGATTCGGCACGGCTGTGCTCCATTTGTCGACTCTACGTGTATACACCTGAAATATCGGTCGCACACTGTCAATCACAGAATTTCCTCAACGGACAATAAAAAATAAAAATTACAACGAATATGAAAATGCTGTCATGGAGATAATCACAAGTAAATTTGTCTTTCGGAGCAAAATTCGGTTGGTTTCAAATATGACAAAAATGTTTCGGTTGGTGGATCTGCTTTATTTAAGATTTTCTGCTAACCAACTTTCTGATCACCATTTTACAAATTCTGGATATCTGCGTGTCGAGAATAGAAACTAGGTTCGCCTGAGGTGAAAGTAACTGACGACTTTTTAATTTAAGTATCTCGTTTGAAATGTGACAAACGATCACATTACAACGTAAGAAGATTTTGGCATAAACTGAACAACCGGGTAAAAAGTATGAGAATAATCATCTCATCAATTGCATTATTCTACTCTCATGCTTTTTAACTGATCTAAAATTGCCATCGGGTTAGGTACTCATGCTTCGGCTAGTTTTCATGTAGTTAAAACCATAGGAGTAAAGAATTTTCCTGTGGTAAGATATTTTCCACCATACTCGAGTCACTCAATATGTTTCGTGTGAAAAGAAAGCATGACAGATAAAAGACGTTAATTCTTCAGGATGGCCCAAGTATACATATAGCATGGGGTTCTATTTTCTGTTTAGCACTAATTTAGAAGTTGTCTATTTTCTAGACAGAAATATAAAATAGAAAGAAAATGGAAAGAAAATGTATGTATAAAATAGAAGTAAGAAAATTATTAAAAAACTTCTATTATCTGACTATATTCCGGACCCTAAATACAAGGAAAACAGACCATTTTGTTGTCTACATTCTGTGTTTTTTCCATCTGTTTTCTGAATTTTAAATTTCTAAGAAATAGATGAAGAAAATATCCAATTTTTCTCTATTTCCCCTTCAGGTTTTTGGATGTTTTTTCTCAAGGAAATATCCCTATCAATTTTCCAGACGGAAAATAGATCCATTTTGTAGACAGGAAATAGACCTATTTTCTTTGGTAAATAGTGACACTCACTTTAAATTTTCTGTCTACTTTCCATATGCTAGCTACTTTTTCTTTATTTTCTAATTTTTTTTCATTCATTTTTTTTTTCATAAAATATTTTCATTTTGCTACTTGGGTAAGTATATTTTTGCAACTTCGTGAATAGATGCACGTCTGGAGAGTTCAGCAGCCGCATTTATGTGCAAGGCACGGCACGTCGCGCCATTTGCTGAGAGGTGGTTGAAACGCCTTCAACATGTTGTCTATGCAATTTTATCGCCCCCAATCCATCACTCCAGAATGACACCGTAAATACTGTATAATGTAGACAATTTTTGTCGTATGAGTATTATCATAGGGTATATACACACTTTTGAACCCGAAACTGATAAAATACCACGACGACTCCTTGACTGTTCAATGTTATTTTTTATTTCGGCTTGTCTCTCTCTGAAAAAATGAAATAGTAGCGGAAATTTGGAAACACTGTAATGGAGATACGTGGTTTCGCACTTAGACCATCGATATTCCCGTAGACGATCATACATGTAAATTAAGTGACTTTCTACGATTCAAATGACAATTTTTGAAAGCGAGATGATTGAGAGTTAAATGTTTACTTACGCGCGTCACGAAAAGAAAGATGGTTATGGCGTATTTAAGGAACTCCATTTTGACGGTGACTTTTTCCGTCAGTGCCAACTTAGCATGAATAGTAGAAACGGCTGGCAAAACAATTAACTGGCCTCAACATCTTCGCCGAAATTACCCTTTTTGTTTTTTATGGGCTGGTTTAACGAGCTTAGGGAATTGCTCAACGTGTCTCATCTCATACGATACGTAAAAACGAAACCCAAACGATACATCAGTCATTCAGGAATAATAAGGCAAGTCTCGAAAATGTTCGCGGTAAAGCACTCGGGAACCACGTTTCTCAAAAATGGATTGTTTTGGGTTAGCGGTGCAACTGTAAAACGTAACCTAACTTCCTTAAAAAATTTTCGAACTCAAAATGTACGAGGGAAGGCTATTGTAAGGGAATATACGTACAGAGCGATCTGAGAGTCTCGCACCGCTAGCTGTAGGTACCACCTCTGTAACTTTTGAAAAAATTGAGACGCACTGAAAAAAAAAAATCTCGGTGTATTTACTAAGAAAAGGGTAAAATTACCAAGAATTCAGGGTTCTATTTGATCCCAGTTTTTCCTTGGTAAAATTACCATTTATGGAATTGGTAATTTTACCGAGAAATCTCGGTAAAATTATTGAATTTCTCGGTAATTTTACTGGACCCCGGTGAAACGCCAATATTTTTTATCGACTGTGGTAGAATTACCGAGATAACATGGCAAAGTTACCGGGAATTGATCGCCAATAAAAGTGGTATTCTTACCTGAGAAAAACAGTAAAAATACCGGTTTTTAGGTAAGCTTACCAGTCTGTGTTGGTAAAATTACCAATAATTGGTAAAAAAGTGAGATGGTAAAGGTACCATCGGACCTTGGTAAAAACGCCGAGAATTTTTTTTCAGTGCGGAGACGTGAACTTTTGTGTGTGCTCCTAGGCCCGGGGGAAATACTTTTGGGAGCTTTAAGAGCCGAGTGGAGATTCATTCATAGGATGCAATCATGAATGATGGAAACGATCATCCAAATAATTTAGGACACACCACAATTTGGTCATCACGTTAGTGAATAGCCCTTGATATCTTCACGGATACATTCAAGGTGGCAGGATACTTTCCGTGTCTTTCTTGCCGGATTCATTGTACGCAAAAGTGGAAACATCACCGTGCCCAAATATTCGTGATCCCAAGGACTTCATACAGCCATCACGGTTACTGAGGGTGAACTTGGAAGAATGGAAGCGATAAGGAGCGTCATGCAACTATTCGTGGTCCAAAGCCGCTCATATTGCCATCACGATTTTTGAAGGCGAACTCGAGAGAATGAGAGACACGCACTGAAGAGAAGAACGCAGGTCAACAGTCGGCTGGCCGAAAATTGTTTGATTCCACGGTTCATTTTCAGCGCTGCTCCCGGAGAAGACCTCCGTTTTGCTGGAATAGTTCGATTTTCTCTGTAAAAATTGGAGATATCCCTACAACAGAGAATTTGCATGCAAATTTTTTTAGTGCTTCGTCTGCAGAAAATTCTTAAAGAGTTGATTTCACAGTATTTTTTTATAATGTTTTTTCTGATATGGAAAATAGTATAAAAATAGATATAAAAGGGTTACAGGACATTTCGTCGACGATTTTTCGTCCGCGCACCTGTTTTTTCCAGTAATTTACGTCCACGCGTTTTTTCGGCACGAGAGTTTTGGTCCAAGTGCCAGTTGAGACCCAAAGTTAATTAACCCACATGTAAATACAAACGACAATTGCTCACGACGTTTTTGGATGAAAATGTATAATGTCTTGGAAGAATGAAGGTTTGCTTGTTTTTTTGTTTTGCCTGTTTGGTCCAACGGAGAATAATATATAGTCAAGAGTTTTGGAAGAAAATGGGGGAGCGTCAATTCCATGAGACAAAATTCACTAAAACTCTCTACACCTCTTTGGTGTAACGGTACTTAATTATCTTTCAAGATATTCCCACCTTGTTATACCTGAGCTGGATAAACCTCTATATTTGCCTCAACTAAAGGCTCTTAGATTTTTCCAATGTACGATAAGTATCTTGATTTATTTTGTGAGGAAAGATTTGTACTTTTAAAGGATGGCCGTCATTCTTAATACGTTCAATGTCGTATAATACTGTGCAACACCTCTGTTGTGAAATAGTTGCTTCAGGCGCCGCCGCACGGCGGACGGGCGTCCAGCGTGAAACGCGCATTGGCGCCTACAAACCTAAGTGGATACTTCAAGCATTGTGCAATGCGTGAAGTATCCACTTAGGTTTGTAGGCGCCAGTGAGCCTCTCGCGCTGGCAGCACGCCGCTCCGCTCTGTTAGGCTTTAATATTTATACTCGCATAGTCAGCGTTTTTTAACTCATGATTTTGAAATGTTTGCACACTCTGCATTGATTATTCTCATTTAAATTGATGGGAAAAAAATATGTATCAATTTATCAAAGTAGAATAATAGTATAATGTGTGTTTTTTAAATATTGGTGGTTCCGTGTCAAATTAAATGATTTCCAAAGCACTTTAATTTTTTCTTTTACATTTTGTGCTTTTATTGTGCTACAGCGAGGTGTACGCGCAACCAAACGCTAAAATTTGACATATTTGACTCTAAAAGATAGATGTACAAATGGGTTAAAACTAAAGATTGCGTGCTTCTTGGTTTTTTCCCGTCTTTTATTCATTTTTGCAGTTTCTGTCGGCACAACTGCGGCGTATTGAGATTAATGTCGCTTGGAAAAGGTTTTACAAATATTTGTCACGTTTTAAAAATGTAAATGTTTTCAAAATGAAGTAATAATTTCGTAAAGAAAAAATTAAAAAGAGTAAAAAAAAGTACCTATACATATATAAGGTATATTGTACAACGAATATTTTAAGGATAGAAATAAAACCAAATATTTACCAATGACAATTTCGTAAAGAAAAAATTAAAAAATAAAAAAAAAAGTACCTACACATATATATAAGGTATATTGTACATCGAATATTTTAAGGATATAAATAAAACCAAATATTCACCAATGACAATTTAAAATGATGATTCAAAAGGAGAAAGTAATAACATTTCATTTAGAAAATGAGCAACCATAGCAACACCTCCTTCTCTCTCAATTTCTCATTTCCATATTGTTAATATAATTTTTCATGCCGACTAAAATATAACGCTTGGACCAAGTCACCGTTGCTTATTTTACGTGTGGGCGTAAACTACTGGACAAAAAAGGTGCGCGGACAAGAAATCGTTGACAAAATGTCCTGAAACCGGTTTCCCGATCAATTGCTCCCTTTCCTCCCACTTGAGTTGTAAAGCTCATCCGATTGTTTTTCGTCGGAAAGAAGTGGAAATATTTTTGCTCAGGTAACAAGTGCGAGATTATACCCACTCAAATTTTTCTGCTGAAGCCGAAAATGACCATCATTTCTTCCAAAACCTTCAGAAAATCATATTTTCAAAAAGAGGGTGTCCTGCTGACCATGAGCTGAAAAACGCCATTTTTTTTTAAATCCATCCTCTAAAAATGTGGTAGATTTTGAAAGAAAATGAAAGGCAAAAATAAAGGGAGAATAGCCCCACTTGATACCCGTGAAAAATATATTTTCCCTCCCTTCCGACGAAAAACAATCGGATGAGTTATACTACTTGGTGGTGTATGGGCGGAAGAGAGCACATGACCGGAAAAAACCTCGATTTTAGGAACGGGAAGGAAATTCTAATAGGCTTGCAATGCATGCTCCTCGTTGTATATTTGGCTGCTGAATCGGAGAAGAACCCGGGTTTTTCTTCATCGCCGGCAGATTTTCCGGATAATTGACTTCTCTCTAAAGAAAAGCTTGACTGTAAGGGGAAATTCCGATTCTTCTCTGTACTCCCGGAGAAGATCGAACCGATCTAGTAAAATCTGAGGTCATTTTCGGAATCAGCACTAAAAATCTGCTTGTTAGGAGGTAATGAGCTTTGGGCAATTCTATTCCTATATGGAAAAAAAGAAGAAGAAGAAGAAGAAGAAAAAAAATTGTTGACTGATGCGATCAACGTACCTAGTTCTGTGCCGGTTAAAGCGAAAAGTGACAGAACCACTGCGCGCAACTATTCGCGGTTCAAAGCCGCTCGTATTGCCTTCACGGGTTTTGAAGGCGAACTAAAGAGAACGAGAGACACGCAGTGAGAAGAGTAAATCGATCTGTCCTCCTTGCCGGGACGGACACAGAACAAAAGTGACAAAACTACTGTACGCGCGACTGTGTATAGTTACCCCTGTTTCATACATACAGTATGATTGATGTGTGTGTGATTGTTACATGCGGTATTGCACAATTTAACTCAGCAAATGTGCAATTAGTGGACTTAGACGTAGAGATCATTTCCGTCGGTTAAGTACGTGCAGTTACAATTTTTGAGTAGGTGGTCCTGGGTCCTCTATATCAGTATCCAGCAACTAAAGACTCCTCGAGAGCATTGGCGGATCCAGCTAATTGGCAACACTGTTTTTCTCCATTTAAACCTATGAAAATGTATCGATTCTTGGAGGGGCCAGGTGCCCCGACAAGAATCGATTATTTAACATAGGTTTAAATGGAAGGAATCCGTTGTTACCAAATTGCTGGATCCGCCCCTGCTTGAGAGAGGCACTTGCATCAATAACTTTTGGGTAGAATTAGCTGTCCTCCCACACTGATGTATGATTAGGTACTCAAATCTTTTTTAAGTACTTGATTATCGCATAATGCTTTTAGTGCTGAAGCATTCATGAACATTATTAATCCTAATTTTTACGAGATTTTTCGATGAATATTACGCTAGATTAATATCTAATATGAAGTTCACATAAATTCTGAAAAATACAGTGGGTAAACACATGAATATAATGATGCAGTTTGTTCTAAATTTTTGGTCAAACTTACGTAAATTTTATATTTCATACAAGTATTTCTTAAATTTTTTTTTGTATTGGATTATATCTAAAATGCTACTTCTAGCATTAAAGAAAATAGGCTGGTCCAGGGGTTATAATTAGATGTTAGTAGCAAAAATCATGAAAATCGGGACAGTAGATCTCTAGAGCAAACTACGCCAAAGAATGAAAATTTGGAGCTGAAAATGAAATTGGAGAAAGCTTTTCGATATGAAATTGCAATTTTATTTAAGTATTTTCGTTCATCATGTTGCTCGGGATGGAAGCAATCAGAAGTTTGCTTATTTTCTGATTTCTACGAGGGACAGATCTGCTCCGAAAATGTATTAATAATTTATATTAATTCTGTAAAATTATTTACAGAAAAGTGGAGTTTAATTGAGCTTACTCCCATTCCCATTTTAAAAAGATAAGGCTGAAAATGCTGAAATGAGCCACATAAGAGACGAGGCTTTAAAAGTATCACTGCAATGTTACATGTTATTTCTTTCATGTAAAAGATTATACAGTAAAAATCATGTTTAAAAGCTAAATCAAAATTGACATTTGATTTAAGCTTGATCAAATTTAAAACATCACAAAACACAGGATGTCATTTATTTTTGTTCCTTAAATGTAATGATACCTTCATTGCGATTTCATTTTTGAACTTTTGCTTTCTGCAGAGTTTTTCTGGTAATTTTTTTTTGGTTTTGGGTTACAAGTATCACAAGTTTTCAAGAAAATGTAGAGGATTTCTTACTCTCTAAATAACTCTCATATTTTTCTGAAAATAAGTATGGAATGGAGAGATTTTAGACCGTCCAAATACTATTGACCGGGTATTTAAAGAAAAATAGGCACACAAAAAAATATTTGATTTTCTTTATAGAATAAAAGTGATCTTACAAGTCTTACATTTTAGAGAGCAAGTCAATGCATTAAAGTATGGCACAATATAAATTATAGTTCCTTATTTTTATGACAATTCACAGAAATGTACGTTTATAAACTATCACAATTCATTGGTAATGAAAGCCATACAGGAACATGGAATGGTAATCATCCTAAAATAATATTAAATTAATTATGTATTATGAGTAAATTTCTTACAATAAAGTGAGAAAAATACAAAAAGTATACAATATGATTTTCAGATACTACAAAAATATGGAGCATTTAAAATTTATCTAAAATTGATGTGTAAATATTAAAATCTTTTGTTAAAAGAAAGAGTATCACTGCACTGAGATTCAAAGGCACAATGTAAAACTAAAAATATACAAAAACGACCATACTTATTATAAAATAATACTTCATTTTTCGATGACAAGGCAGTTTCTCAGCGAGGGGGAAGAGAAAAGGAAGCGTATAGAAAGACCTAAGCAAGAGCTTGAATATAGCATGATTTAAGTGATGAGAAACTTGATTTTTTGTCCAAGCAATAACACTGACCCTAAATCAGTAATCAGGGTTCCCAGGAAGAGGAAATTTCACAGCAAAGTCTTCTACTCGTGAACGGAGCTCGGATATCTTTTTACGGGTGTCAGCATCTTCTTTCACCAACTTCTTGAAATCAACAATTTTGGGTCCAGATACTTTCTGAATTTCAAGAGCCAATTGAACTCCTACAAAACATGTGAAAAAAAATAAATTATAGGACAGTGATTAGGCTGCTGTAAACTTCATTTCGAGCAAATAGGGAGGATTTGCTTTTAACAACACAATCGCTTGAAAATCATGATAAGTGCATTGGCGGAGTTTGAAATTAAACTGATTTTTTTTTTTTTTTTAGTAAAATCTGCAGTGTATTAGAAAATATTGATATTTGTGTTACATTTAAACAGCTAATAAAGGAGCAAACAAGCAAAATAAGCTGAGAGACCTCAGAGAAGGCTGTTTGGTCTATTCGAAATGTGACTTTCTTTCTCGAGGTAGTGTTCAAACATTGTACAAATGGGTTGAATAATGGGGCTTCGTGTTTTCGACTGCAATTGCTCTTCAATATTCTTGAAAAAAAGGAGGTTGATTTATTTTCACAAACCTTCATGTATAAAATTAGCAACTTTCTCCATATCCTCCTTTTGCATTCCACGAGTTGTGAGGGCTGGTGTTCCAAGTCGGATTCCACTTGGATTCATGGCACTCTTGTCACCGGGAACTGAAATTATTGAGTAAAATGAAGAAAAAAAATCTTAGAGACCGTGCTACAGAGTTGAATTTTAACAAAGTAAAGTCAATTAATCAGTATGTTGGATTTTTTTTTGTGTAAATTAATCTATAAAAAATTAAAAGTTTGTATTTAACCCTCTATGGCGTAGCGTTAAGAATTCGTAACAACGTATTTTCGGTATTTTTAAAAATTGATTATTGCCCCTGTGCCATGATTTCGCGAAATTCCATTAGTTTTTTCTTTTTATGAAGAATAGATTCCCTTAACTTTAAAATTTTGAAAACAAATTCGATATTCTATTTTTTTTAATGCAAGCTACAAAATAGATCAGTGTCTCCTAGAATCTGAGATCCAAAATTAATTCATGCCATGGTGGGTTAAGGCCTTGGCCATCTACGGGAAAAAAGACCTCAGTTAAAAAAACGTAAAATTGCAAAACTGATACCACTACATGAAGGAATGTTTCCAGAATAATTTAGTAAAATTTTACAAAAACGTCTGGAAAAGTCAAACCAAACTGGAGCTATGACAGTTTCCAATTGCTTCAGTTTGTTCAGAAAACACAGGTTTGAATGAAGCTATTTCTGGTTTTAATCTCCCATTTTTGATATTCAAAATTCTAATGGAGCTTGATACACCTAGAGGCACAAAATTTAAGTAAATTGCTCACAGCTTCAAGATCATGCAATGTCTTTGGTCGGATTCAGATTCTCGATCAAATATGTTCCAATTTAATTATGAAAAATTGGTCAACTTAAAATTTTGTCGCCTATCACTTTTGTGAAGTATCACATTTCAATGGTGAGACTACCACAAATCATGGCTCTTCAAAAAAAATTCCAATTACATAAGCCCCGACCACTATTAATTGGTAAAACTCAAACAAAATAGGAATGTTACGGACTGATGTGTAATTGTTATGACTATTATGCCAAACAAAATACAACTTTGGTTTGGTGCCTTCACACTACTTGGTGTCCAATAAAGATTGAATAAAAAACGTACACATATAGAACCTGATTTTTCAGGCTTGAAAAAAATTGTTCTAAAGTAGGACTGGAGGACAAGTTAATAAATGACACACTAGTAAGTAACACGTTGACACCACAGCTATGCCGGGCAAATTTTAGGGCCAGAGATTGAAGACTGGCCTTAACAACAGGACCAAAGTATTTACAAAAGATTCGCTTGACAAAGCAGGTGTAGAGTCAGACTGATTAGCTACTTTAAATAATGATCAATAAAGAAGGAAAGCTCCTCTATCTTATCTAGAACTTTCAATAACTTCTCCCTTATTCATTTTTTTTCTTATAGCTCTCATTGAAGGTGACAGTATCAAAACAGGATAAAAAACCTAGGACAAAGAGATTTAACACTGTATAATACCTGTGTTTTTATTGCAAGCAATTCCAATTTCTTCGAGAATCAGCTCAGCTTTGGAACCAGACACTTTTTTAGGGCTGAGATCAACGAGAATTAAATGAACGTCTGTTCCACCCGTGACAATCTTGTAGTTTAGATTAGTCAAACATACTCCAAGATGTCTGGCATTTTCTATGACCTGAGTTTGATAGTACTTAAATTCCGGAGTGCTTGCTTGATGCATAGCAGTGGCAATCCCAGCAATTGCATTGTTATGTGGTCCACCTTGAAGTCCGGGAAATACGGCCTCATTAATTTTAGTTTCAAGATCAAACTTGCCTTCATGCTTGGTCGATGGGTGAGGGGCTGGAAAAATTAGAGACAAAATTTAATTAGCAAAAATGTGGCACAAAGACCTTTAATAATATTTTAAGTAAAATTCACGGAAAATTTTTTTACATGATCATACTAACCATACTGCAACATATCAGCTCACATGATAGATTATGATTTTCAAGTTTCAACATTTAAGAAGTTTACGCTCGATCATCAAGAAGGACATTATTGTCGTAGATAGGTTGAGAATGTACTTCTTAGACTCATTTCAAATTTGATACATTTTTTAGTTAATCATGGAAACAATGGGGCAAAAAAGAGTGGCAAGAAATATTTTCCGCGTTGTAGGATACTATTTTGTACATAAAATTTTGAAGGGAAATAAAAAAAACAAATCATTACAAAACTAAAAAAAAAATTCTAAGGGAAAGAAAAAGCTGATTGAAACATGAACAATCACAAGCCGATCGTTGAGTTGACCTAGCAAGGCGATGCTTGAAGCCTGAAACCTGAGGCTGAGATTAGCCAAACAGCAAACACCATGCTGTTCCCCCCTGGCTACGTCATCAGAGCCACCAAAAATATCATTTTAAAAGGTCCCCATTTTTTGCATTTTCAAAAAAGGGTTACTCTGCCATTGAGAGTTAAAAAATTCTAAAATAATTTCTAAAAGATTACTTTACTCTACACTTTCAGGAAATAAATATGGGTGCCACTGGCTCATTAAGTGAGTTCGTATGATTTTAAAGTTTCTGTGGCTCATTTTATCCAAAAACGTTTAACTTATTGTTGACAGTGTTGAAATGGGAAGAGATAACACTAAAAATGTAACTTTATGATAGAAATAAGGGCTCATGCAGCCAATCTTAAAGTCACAAGCAAAGCAGGTAATAGAAGGATTTTTTGAAGATGGATTCAAGCCTCTTGGGAAAAAAAGGCTAGGCCCACGTAGAATCCAAAAAAACTAATATCTAAGCCATTCAATTAGACATTGATGTTAATAGTAATCTTTGTTGAAAAAGATACAAAATTCTGCCGACCACTTTAAACTAGTAGAGCTCTTCTCTTCTGCAAAAATGACACCCGAAAACGCTGCTAGCTTACATCATCACTTGTATGAAATTGAGGCACTTAGTTAATTCTGTTGAATTAATAGACATAGGTAACACAAAGATATTTACTTTTCCTGTAGAAAATAATCCCTGCTCTTGGTCCTCGTAAAGTTTTGTGCGTCGTTGTGGCCACAACATCACTGAACTCAAATGGAGACGGAATAACGCCAGCAGCAACAAGACCACTAACATGAGCCATATCAGCAAATAGATATGCTCCGTTTTCATTGCAGATCTCTCTGAACCTCTTATAATCAAGGCATCTTGAATAGCAGCTAATACCTGAGGCAAAAATGAAAAATACAGGACCAGAGGATACACTAGATGTACAATTATTTTAGAAAACAAAGAAATTAATTCTCAATGTCAAATTATTAACACATCGATGATTACACAAAGTTAATGGAAGACAATGCAGCACTCTTTACAAGCTTCATGATTTTCGTAGTTTCTGCGCATCCTCTTTTGCTCCTGGCCATTCTTGCGACTATTCTGAGATAATTTACCTAAAAAAGCTGATTTTTCTGGTAAAAATATACGTTTGTATCTGGGAGCCTATCACCATAAAGACAAGGAGAACACAGTCAAAGAGAGGAAGTAAAACACTTGTTCAGCGGAGATTGTGGAAAGCGTACTTCGATTCAATTTATTCGCTGCTCACAGGCATAGTGTTATTTCAAAATCATAAAAAGATCTAAAGGATCAAATATTGACCGTAAAATTGCCCTTTGCAAGAATCAATATAGAATTTAATTAATTTATCCAGTTGTAGGGCTGACTTTATACGACTAAGACTCAAAATAAATTTTTGTAGCCGAGACTCTTCTTGATTTATTGAGTTTTGAGAAAATCTTCTGTCCTCTGACAGAGGGTACTGAATATTCTGCAAGAATTCCCCTTTTCTTTTTGAAAAAATGCTCTTTCTAAGCGAGAGGGAGAGAGAGAGAGAGAGAGATTAAAACACACCCAAGTAACAATTTTGAGAAAAGGGAGTTCTATAAAACTTCCCTTGTAAACACATTCATTAGATGCAACTAGGGTTTCCATGATTTCTTCATATCCCGATTTCCAGATTTTCCCAGACAATGTTTGCTTCTCCTTGAATGCAAAAGTTTTGAGTTCTTTGTTTTATTCCCGACATTCGAATGAGACTTCCACTTATTGTTAAACCTTTTTCCTCAGAAACACTCTTATTTCTGCTAAACACTGCTCAAAAAATCCACTGATTTTTCCTATGGATCCACAGAACAGACTTTCCCTGAATTTCAGGTTTTCCAGACAACCAGAAATTTGGCTGTACGACAACAATAGTTAAAAAAAATACACAATAGTTTTTCAAGAAAATTATTTAAACTTGTCCCTACAAAAGTTACAAATTGAAAAAAAAAAAATCGGAATAATTTTCTTCTTCTACTAAACAATTAATGATTGGGAATATCTACTGCTGGCACTAACTTGTTGAAACTTTAAGTACACTTACCTGCAATTATCATTTTTGGCTTGAATAATTTAGCATTTTCAGCAAGTCTATCATAATCAATCAATCCAGTGGTGGGGCTGACTTTGTACGGCATTGACTCAAAGTAAACTGCTGTAGCCGAGATTCTTTTCTTTTGAGTCATGAAACCATGAGTTAAGTGACCACCGTCCGGTAAGTCTAAACCTGCAGGACATAATTCAACGATGAATTAAAGTAGTCATCTCTAGTCAACTGTTTTTGACGTCTATTCCTTCCCATTGTTTCATGACACTTTTGTGACTGTTTCGTGACACTTTTAATTATATTTCGTCTTGTTTAGGAAGCATCGGTGTGCAAAAGAACAAAACTGCCTTCATCTTTTTGGGAAAAATTTTGTTTTCCTTCTCAAAAGGTTATCCTCATTCAGATTAATCTTGAACATTGCGGATTTAGTAAAACCCACCTCCCTTAGATTGTCGAATAATTTTGGAAAACAATAATGGCAGTACTCTAATGGAATCAAATACCAACAAGACAAAAAAAGGTATAGGAACCAAAATGAAATTGGTAAAAAATACTCAGTATCTTGAAAAATTTGTCCTGGTAGCTGGGGTTCTTGTGAGTCAACTATCAAAGGTTTTGCAGCCTGATTTTTCAAATTCAATGCCATGTGTAGAAATTTGTCTGCAGCGGGATTTGCAAAATTGTGGTAAACAAGACTTATGAAAATAACTTCTAGCAGAACCCTTACGATTACAATGGACTCCAGTATTTAATTGAAATAATATTTCATGACCTTACCCATGATGCGATCATGAGGTTTAAGGAGAGCTGTGTAGACTGCCATATTAGCTGGCGAACCAGAGTACGGCTGAACATTTACACCCCATTCATTAGGATCCAGTCTAAAAGCTTTCAGGCAACGCTCTTGGCACAATATTTCAATTTCATCGATGAACTCATTACCACCATAGTACCTACGAATGACACCAAATTGAAATGATTCCTTAAAAGACACTTACAACTCACTCAATATTGGCACATGGATTGCTGGTAAAGATTACTTTGAGCATTGGAATTCCTTGAGCCAAAACTAAGTTTACTTAAAAATTTTTATTCTGAATTAATTTTCCGACTGTTTGGTTTTAATTTGTGCTGTGGTCTCATTAAGGTAACATTCAAAGCAAACCTCTTAAAATTAAAATGCGCGCAAGAATCCGGTGACAAGGAAATGTTTGTACAAAACAATTCAAGTTCAATGTGCATTTCTAAAGGAACCAGCTTTTGTTTTTAATTTCGGAAAAAAAATCTGCCTGTGATAAATCTGAAAGGACAGGTGTTTTCATGAATATGATCATGCGAATATTTGATTCGTCCTCGATCAATGCAGTCCTTTCTATCCTATGAAATTTAATCGAATCAAAATGGACTCGGAGTTTTGGGCCTCCTGCTAAAATCTTTAAGGATAGAAACTTGAAAAATGCCTCTTCATTTCCTACATTTGCCAATGAAATCAAGAATCTTATTTTGACTTTATTTTCTTATTTCTCTGATGAAACAGAGGTTGCATTAAATTATGATTTAAAAAAAAAATGTGAATTTCTCCTTCAAAAATTAATAATTACTTTTTTTAATTTAAGAAATCAAAACAGAGCTGGACATTTTCCTATTTTCCTACCTTTGAGGGAGAAAATATGATTCAGACTTACCTGACATTTGGCATTCCTTCTGAGTATTTATTCGTGAGACAAGATCCTAAACATTGCTGGACGGCCAAAGATGTAATGTTTTCAGAGGCTATCATTTCAAGACCCTTCAACTGCCGATTCCTTTCATTCTGGATTAGCTTAAAGAGCTCTGGATCGCTGTCTGCGAGGGGTTTATTGAGCGGAACATCGCTCGTTGCTTCAGAGGACCCCATAAAGTAACTGAGCATGTTAAAATATTTTCAGGTCTGGAAAAAAAGAAATGAAAGCATAAAAAAACAAGGACACTACCTAACGTTGCTTTAAAAAGAAAGACGGTCATGCGTCACCAAGGTTCACAAAAAGCACAGGGATGTCAGAGTGGAAATGCTAAAGATGGAGAAATTAGTGCTTTCTTGCAAGTTTTACAAACATTTATTCTCAAAATCTTGGGAGATCCAAAGGTGAATAATTCCTGAAAATCACAAAAATGTCATTTTTGGGGAGGAATTTTCCGGTTATGGAGAAATCCTGGCTACGCCACTTCATTCTTTCAAGTCTGATTTTCCCTAGCTTTTGTAAGTTATTGGGGAATAAATTTACGGAGATTCCCCTGGTATTTGGCACGACCCTACTGTTGGTGAACTTTAGAATTTTTCCTTCGATTCCTAAGATTTAAAAAGAAAGAAAGAAAAAAACCTTTGCAATGATTCAAAATTTTAAAAAAAATGTGTATTTTGGCCAAGCATTTTTAAATTTTTAAACATACTTAAAACTCTCATAAAGTCCAAAGTCTGCAGAGAGTTGAACACAAAGAGGACGAGAGGGTAGGAGCTAAGCACATGATGTAAAAATCAAGCAAATTGTAGACTCCAAATGTTTCCTTCGTTATAATGCAGAAAACTCTCCACTATTCAATGAAAATTGTGTAGGGACAGGGTAAGGTTAAGAAAGTTGTATCTCTCGTTGAAACAAGGTGTATATCTAGAGGCACCTATTGCACAATATGAACCAAGACAAGATCAAACGCCAAACGCTTAATCAGTAACACTTTTTTTCTTACTTTCAAAGAGAATAAAAACAGAAAAAATTACGCAACAAAATAAAAGAAGAACTTTTGACTTTGCCAGTTAGTTTGCAGGAACAAATAGCTATTTTTAGGGCAGAGTAATAATTTTAGGAGAAGCAGAACGATAGAGGCAGTGGCCAAGTATTTAGGTATACACCTAGATACTAAGTTAAAGTGGAAGGAACACATAAAAATCAAAAGAGAAGAATGCTTGTTCAAACTTAAAAAATTGTATTGGTTAATAGGTAAAAAATCTAAGTTAAGTATTAGTAATAAGCTTCTATTATATAAACAAATTGTACGACCCACATGGGCATATGGAGCTCAAATCTGGGGGTGTGCAGCACGGTCCAATATAGAAATTTTACAAAGAGTCCAAAATCGTGCTCTGAGACAGATAGTCGGAGCACGATGGTATGAACGTAACTCTGATATCCATAGAGACCTGGGGATGGAGACCGTCTCGCAATTTATAACTAAAGTTGCAACCAACTATGAGAGACGGCTCCATCACCATCCTAACACCGAGGCTTTACTATTACTTGACAACTCAAATGAGTTTAGACGCCTCAAACGGGTGAAACCGTGGGAACTGGCCAGCCCCTTGGTTTGAACCATTAATTTTAGTAACCAATTATTTCTAACCATTTAGATAAGTTACAGACTACCCGGTCGTTTGTACTCACACATTTATTTTGAATTTAGAAACAAAGTGTATAATTTCATTGTGAAAGTTCGCTTAACACAAAAAAAAAAAAAAAAAAAAAAAAAAGAACGATAGAGGCGGAAAGAGTTGAGAAAGTTAGGAATAGTACCTGGATAAGAAGAAGGTGTCACTACAACTATACAATGATATTCAATCTGAACTAACTTTGTGATAAGTCTCACTGAATTAAACTTTGCGATAAAAGCTTTCCCTCTCTGATCTTAATTTAAATAATGAGAAAGGAAGATAAGGCTGCGTACGTAATCAAGTCAGCTAGGGCAGAATCGTTAATTGTTGATTTTGATAAAGTGACCATGTGTGGTAACTTGATAACAGTCTTAGGAGTCAATATTATTTAAATGATTGATGATAACGTGAGCATATTTTTCAGGCTTAGATAAGCAGAGCTTTTGCAGACTACTTAAAGCACAGCGCAATCAAAGGCACAATCAGCATTATGTCAGTAGTGTCGTGAATCACGTGTGCCAATTTTATTCGGTTTCATTTGAAGGAAGGAAGAATGTATTATTCCTATCGATATCAAGTTTCTTTTTAAAATACTAGAGAGCTGCAAATAAGACAGCGTGGAAAAGATTACGTATTTGTTCCAATTTCTCAAGCATCATGATTGTTTTTGGTAAAGAAGGTATTTTCTTGTGTATGATGTCAGAAATGACACCGTCTCAACAAGGAGCCTAAGATAAACACTAAAGATAAATAATGGCAAAAATTTGATCCCCTTTCCCTTCCTTGAATAAGATTAGAATTATTCGTCATTCTTCTGCAGAAATTAGAAATAAATATTGAGGGGGAGGGGAGATTGGCTAAAAAATGTTCCTATTTCACTTCTCCATTTTGAGGATTAATGAACTTCTTATGAGTTCACTGAGCAAGTAAACAAGGTTAATCTTAATAAGTTTGGATTTGATCGACATTTTTTCTAACAACTCCTCTTTGCATTTTTTCCTATTCCACTAAAAAAAGGAAACCTGCAGTAATCATATTTTAAAAAACTTCAACAACTGAGTCCCTACATAGAAACTAGTGATTTTCCTGACAATTCATCTGTGCAATTAAGCAGAAAATGTGTTTCAGAGGGTATTCGATAATTCCTCAAAATACTAGTACCCACAGATACATTTTACTTGAAATGACTGATAACTCAATTTTTTCTCAGGGGTTGCTTACCTCCTCCACCTATAATACTTCTCAACCATCACAGCACCTCTTGGCCTATGGTCACCTGCATGTCAATCAGAAAATTTTTGCTTGTGTTTTTGAAGAGGCTGGCAGAAATTTGGTAGCCAAAGTTATTGAGGTATATTAAATAAAAAGCCTTATTTTTCTACTTCTCATTTTTTTTCTTCCACTACGTAATGATAAAAAGAGAAAAAAAACTCATGGGCAACAGCTATGCAACCCTTTATAGTCCATCCTACTGATTATCTGATAA
Source organism: Bemisia tabaci (assembly GCF_918797505.1). Classification (NCBI taxonomy): domain Eukaryota; kingdom Metazoa; phylum Arthropoda; class Insecta; order Hemiptera; family Aleyrodidae; genus Bemisia; species Bemisia tabaci. Next base: position 25,734,047 of record NC_092800.1, on the reverse strand, counting down.
TGCTATGCTGAACAAGCAGCACCAGTTAACAAACTTCAGTTTAAGGTAGCAATATGAAAACCCTTTTTTGTTTTATCTACTCTAGATATATGCTACTTTAAATGCCACTTCGAATTAATCACATCTGTCACAATAGTTAAATAATTAATTACTAATTTTGAAGCCAGTTTCTGGCAACTTTACTCGGTGGATTTTTCCAGAATTTTTGCTGACGGTAAACCTTGATTAACAGAGTGTGGAACCCATTTTCAGAAGTTAACCAGGGCTGATTGAAGAGGTATAGATTGTAAATGATAAGCTGTTATTTGGCTGCCAAAGTTCAGAGCTCAGGAGCACAAAGATATAAATTTGGCTGTAGGTGCTTGTGCAACAAAACAGCATAAGTAAAAGATTTAAGAATTATATAATCAAGAACCAAGGTTGAGTCCACGCCGAATAAGCTTGCGCAAAAATAGGAATAGCTCTTGCTAGTACACGTAGCAAAATTAATCATAAAAATACAGTAATTAATACTGACCAAACAAACAACACTCGAAAATAGCCAGACACCATTTACACATGTAAAGTAAATGCAAGAAGCGAGATGTTGTATCTTCTGTCGCAGTCTAACAGTGCGTAAACTTATTTGTGTGGACTCTAAAATTAATTAGTACAGCAATTGAAGGGGTATAGTTCACTATCCTATATTTAGGGGAATTAAATGGTTGGGTAATAAATATAAGTGAAAAAACGTACCCACAGTGAAGTTCAGCTAAAAGACTGGTTCACTTTTACTATTTAGGATTGAAAGCTCACTTGTGGTAGAGATCGAATGCTATGCACTGTAAGAGGTAACTTTAAACTTTGAGCCCTTATATAATGACTTCCAAGAAACCTCATCTATCTTATATAAGTTATTGAGAACCTCAACTTAAATCATGCAGTGCCTTACCTACCTCAGATTGATGTAGTGTCAAATTTAAGAGTTAATCATGCAAGAGAAAAAGTTTCAATTCAGCAATAGCTTACCAAAACGCAATACCTGCCTGAGGCGATCACTTCTCATAAATTAGAACGGAGAATAAGGAGAAAATTGTACGATGAGAGCTTAATTAATTGATCAATGTCGTTTGATTACAGCTGGCAGCTGGACTGTTATCAATCATTCAACAGGTTATGTTGTTATGATTGTTTTGAAATTGAATTGGCCAATCAGAGACAAGAAAACTGAAATTGGTTACTACAGCTCCCTCTATTGGAGGTTTCTGAACATACCACGAGGTGACCAAAATCGCGGGAAACAGTTTACGCGCGAAATTTGATTTGACGCTCCTAAAATTGAGGACACCGCATCAAGAACAGCCTATAGGCGTATAGGTCGTTTTACGCCCATCTGCTTTTCGGATTCTACGTACCTTGAACTATGCTGTGGTAGGGATAGAATACATATCGACGGTGCTACCAAACCACGTATCTCGGTTTGCGACGTCGCAGACTTCCTGTCATAATTTAAAATGAAAAACTACTTAACGTCCAGTCTTGAAAATTTCTGTGATTTTTCCTCTTCGTGCGGAGAAAATTCTGTGAAAATTTTAAGGAATGATATTGATTTGGTCCACTTCCAAAAAATAAAATGCGAGCGTAGATTTTAAACACCGCAAACGAGATACGTGGTAGTTTCACCGTCGATATAGATAACGGCTCGAGGTCGAAAAACCTTTTTTTTCCGAGTTAAGTCAGGCCTCTGGATCGATGGGTGCAAGTATGACCTGTAAACGGGCCTATAAGGTGCTCGTTACCCCTTCCTATACTCACTATCGATATTCTTTCATTTTGCGATCATCATGCGTGATTAAAATGATTTATACTTCATATTGCCACCAAAATGACTGTTGGGCGTAATAATGGCTTATTTAAATTAAATATATGAGAGTATAAACCCAAAATGTATCGCAAAATCTACCCGGCATCCTTCAATAGATGGGTTCGGTCACCTAAAAAAACCAAACTAGGGTACCTACATAGAAAAGTCTGCGCAGTACATCAAAAACAAAACTTTAAATGCGTTTTCTTCAAAACGCGGTTTCCATACACGCTGGGCTTGTCGATTTCCTTTGACATTTTTGCAGTGGTGAATGCATAGCTGAAGTGCGCTCCAGCTAGAATTGTATGTAGCAAATGGGTGGTTTTTATACGAGGATTAAAAATATGCAAGTGGTACGGAACAAAACAAAATAATATTAAATATATAATGGACCGTAGGTTGATTTAAATTTCTGACCGAAGTGTTTTCTAACGCTTCCGTCAAATAAAACACAAATTTAGTGAGTTGCAACAGCTCGTAAAATCAGTCATTCTATTGATTTTGTGCTCCAAGTTCTTTCGAAACTACAAACCTGATATCGAAAATTGGCTGTTTTGAAAACGCCTTCAAACGCGGCGTGATACCTCACGCATTCGGGAGAGTTCAAATAGTTGTATCATTGCGCCTTAGAAATGCGACGGCAGATTACAATTGGACTACATTTTGCAATTAGGAACTATAAATTCCGGCCCGGTTTAAAAACAACGTATGTGCCATTAATTTCCCTATGCACATAAGGGTTTTTTCAGATGAGCCAGAATTTATAGGTCCAAATTGCAAAATGCAGTCCAATTGAAGTAGCCTTCATAATCGCTAGTCTTGTCGATTTTCTTCGACATTTTAGTAGTCGTTACTGCAAAGCGAAAATGCGCTCCAGCCGGAAGTGCATTCAGCAAACGAGTAATTTTTATAGGAGGATTGAAAACGAACAAATGGTAGGAAATAAAACATAATAATATGAACTTTGCAAAACGAAAATCCGGGTGTCGGAACTTGGTTGTTTTGAAAACACCTTCAAATGCGGCGAGATACCTCACGCATTCTGGAGAGTTCAAATAGTTGTATCATTGCGCCTTAGGAATGCGACGAAAGATTAAAATGGAAATAGCCTTCATGCACGCTGGGTCTGTCGATTTCCATTGACATTTTTGCAGTGTTGAATGCATAGCTGAAGTGCGCTCCAGCTAGAATTGTATTTAGCAAATGGGTGGTTTTTATACGAGGATTAAAAATAAACAAGTGGTACGGAACAAAACAAAAGAATATGAACTATTCAAAATGATAATCCGGGTATCGGAACTTGGCTGTTTTCAAAACGCCTTCAAATGCGGCGTGATACCGCACGCATTCGGGAGAGTTCAAATAGTAGTATCATTGCGCCGTAAGAATCTGACGGGAGATTACAAATTATTGCGCGTCGAAGCTGAGGCACCCTCAAACGCAATACTCAGTCAACTTCTCACTGAATCATTAGGACTGGAGAAGAGGTATGGTCTGGTGAAGTATTTCAAATGTACCAAATGACCTCGTAATGAAAGGAATTCATCGAGTTTTTACTGTCTCAATCCTCTCGTTTTTCTTATCCTCCTTATTTCTGTGTGTTATGCCCCGTTGAAAAAATTGTGGAGCCCGCGAACTGAGCGACTATTTTGCCCGTTCCGCGGATTCACCTGTTGCCCAGTTCGTGAACTGGTTAACCACCTCGTGGGCTGGCCGGTCTTAAGTCCGAAAATTACGCGAGTTACCTCTCGCTGCAAATCCATACGCTAACCGACGAATGGCCCGATTAGTTTCTGATGAAGGTTTTTGGATATATTGAACAAAACTTAAAAGTATATATAAAAAAAAACCCTATACAATTTATACAAATTTATAGGTCTCGTGAATTTACTTGGAAATTATTTTTTTCGATTTACCTCAGAATTCTCTGGTAAAAATGTAGAAGTTTTTTTTCTTTTTTTTTTCCTACAAACTCGGTATCAGATTAAACAAAACTGACCAATAGAAATTCGTTTTAGCGAGGGAGAGTCGATGAATAGCACTAATAACAGTAAGTGATATTTTTCGGTGAAAATATGTATCAAATTTTGTTCAGAAATTATTGAAAATTTTATTCGTCGTGCTATGTTCGACAAATAGGGCTAGTTTAAAAACCTTATGCTCGTTAAAACTTTTTGGCACGGTTGCACGACCTCTAAATTAAGTACTACATGTATACAACGTCGAAACCTGAGATAAACATGATTGTTTTGTGTGTACACTATCGTTATGTTTCTCGATGGATCACAGGATAAATCAGATACTTTTTTGGAGCCTAATGATCGATTCTGTAAACGTAATATTTAGAATTTTTGGATAAGAAATAGTTCCATTCAACCGGGGGTGAGGCGTGAATGATCGATTACACCGGTCAACATGGGTTCTGTCCTTCAAAACAAACCAATTTTTTTCGATTTCTAGGTGCTAAAGAAGTCCGAAAATGGCCATATTAAGTAACTAACTAACCAACGAACATATTAACTAACTAAGTAACTAACTAACTAACTAACTAACTAACTATCTAACTAACCTCAAAACTAAGTAACTAACTAACTAACCAACTAGCTAATGAACAAACTAACATCGCATCCGAATCTTCTCTGTCTACTGAATTGGATTTTAGAAAATCTATTCATAGATTTTGCTAGACACAAAACTTTTCACCGATGACGAAGATACTTAAAATAAGGAAAAACGAGGATGAGAAGAGGAAGAAGAAGGATAAAAAATACGTATAATGCCTTAAACTGACAAGAGACGAAACATGATTCGTGTTAGAGATTAAAGAGGAATTAAAACAAGAGGAGAATACCGCAACAGTGATAGAACATTGCACGAGAATGACTTGACACTTTTATAGTCACACTATACAAATACAACTAATAACTTAAATAGATCATCGACTTACTCAAAAATACCGACACAGACATGAGTGTCAACACGTTACGTGATCATAAAACTGCGACCCTGTTCTGTCTGAGAATGTTTACCTTTTTGCAATCTCTCAGAAAGTTTCGTGAGAAACATTTATAGTCAGTCACGAGTTTCGGATTTCCTTCCTGCGGCTTGAAGAGCTGGAAATATAGCCGAAAAAATACTCGAGAAGTCTGTCGCGAGTCGTTTTGCGGCCTGGTGAATTGAAGGAGCCTCTCGCAGCTGTTGTAATGCTTTCGCATTAACCGGATCATAGTCTTCGCGTGTAAAATGTTTTGATCGTTGATTTGAAGTTCTTAACTGAACGCTAAGTTTTATTGTCAATATTATCTTAATTATCTGCATTATATATATTATCTATGTTAATCTTAAATTCCACAGTTGAGGAGACTGAAAGACAAGTGGGATAGTCGCGGTTCTTGAAAAATGGAGGTATTAATGATTTTAGCTAAAACTAGTCTTAAAATATTTTCTAGGACAACTTTACTGCCAAAAAAAAAAAAAAAACTTGCTTGAAATATAAAATTATTTGCGTTTTGATATTTGAAAAAGAGTTGAATAAGAAAGGAAAAAAGTATGCAGCTGGAAGAATGAGGGAATCGGGTTTCAATATGAGGCAACTTCCGTCTCGCTCACAATTTGATTATTGATATTGATAGACAAAGCTATAGACACAGAAGACAAAAAGGATATCGAGATATCCTATTGGTAGAATCGAGTGACTGCAATGAACAACGGAGGTAAGTAATAGACTAACTATCAGCAACTCACGAGAGACCCGATAGTTAGTCTATATTTTCTCCCTTGGTCTTAAAGAACCACCTATTTCAACTATTCGGATAGCTCCATACTACTACTCCTACGTCTTATTTGTCTATATTGCTTTGTCTATTAATTTCAACAATCAGCCCGTTGCCGGTTGATTATCCGCACTCTCTTCTTTCGGCAAATAACTTGATCGGCAACCATCTATCTTCGAAGAAGATAATACGAAGGCTGAAGAAATAACCAACCCACCCTTCTCCCTCGACGACATGTCAACCGACGATTCCGAGGCCAACGATGATGAGTGAATCTAAAGAAGTCTGAGGAGCTTCACTGTCCATTTGTAATTTATAATTAAGGCACTATAAGGGAACTCTAAAGGGGGAACTTTCATGTAAATATTCTCAGGACTTCTATATTTTAACATGTATTCTTAGGCCTTCGGCCATTATCTGTCTAATAATGGTTCCACCTTTGTTACAAAACTAATAAATATTTCGTTATTTAAAAAAAAAAAGCATCTATCTTTGCAACATTATTTGTGGCTGGAGGACGTTATCTACTTAAAACAAACGTAGTGCGACTTGTTTGGCACCCTATTCTTGGACGAAGTTTATCAACGTACAGCACGCAATTCCTACCAAATATTGCAGCTGTGGATACGGAGATAATGATCCTCTTTAAACCACTATCATACGCAATGCTCAGAGCATATTGCAGAAAAGTAACTAGTGGAGTATGCGGCAAAAAGCTCAGGAGAAGGGAACCGTTAGGAAAATAGGAAAGAAGCAGTGGCGTGGCGTGAATTGCGATATATCGATCGTTATGCCATTTAAACCTATGGAAAAGGATCGATTAACAGGGTGTTCCCAGCGAACACCTTAATAATCTATTTTTTACCATAGGTTTAAAGGGCAGAACAATCGATATATCGCAAAGCACGCCACGCCACTGGAAAGGAGGGCACTCGTCGTGCTAAAGAACGCCGTATAAACCTTCAGAAGTGCCATTTTTCTATCAGTGAAAATCTAATTCACCAAAAAAAACTGTGAGTGTTTTTTTTCCCAAATTTTCAGACAATTTTGTTGACCTAAAACATCAGAAAATTTCAAGGGAAAATATGCACAATTCTCCTCAATAATGCATGTTTTATTTGGGAAAATTTGGCAACTCCTGAAGGTTCATACAATGTTTTTCTTCAGCATGGCAGCATGCTACGTGTCTTTATTGTATCCTATGATTTTAAGTAGGCTTCCCTCAAAATTTTCGGCTAGTTTTTTGAAAAGGTTATTTACTCTCTTTAGCCGTGCGGGGGACTGTTGTCATAGGTTTAGCAATCCTGCGGACCCCAGTTGGTAGCCCCTGCCTTAAAGGAGGTAGTGGAGATGGCCACCGGCCTCTGGACGTATAAAACACCTGCTAGAAGGGCAGACAGCAGGGCTCTGAGCTGAAGTGATAGCAACCTGCCTAGAAGAGGCAACCCCGAAATCAAATCCTGGTCCTCCAGTTTGGGGGTTGAGTCATCGGGCTGATTCCCCGGTGCTTGTAAAAGGTTTTACTGTCAAACGACCTAACAATACAAGCTTCGGTACCATTGGTACCACACGTCGACAAAAGTTAAGAAAACGGACATTGGTATTTGGGACGTGGAATGTCAAGGCATTTCAAAGAAGTTCCGGGAAATGATATCAGAGATTCAGAAACTTGAAGTGGATGTAGCTTTTCTTACTGAGACCAAGAAAAAACGGCATGGGTCAGAGAATTACGGTGACTATGATTTATTCTACAGCGGCGTAGCCAAAGATCAGCGTGCTCAGCAAGGAGTAACAATACTTTTGTGGAGAAGCCTATTTAAGTTTGTGGGCACTCGACATGTATTTTTTTTTTTAATATAACCAAAAAAAAAAAACACACACATAAAAAAATTAAATACCAGCCAAGATTCTGAATCGTTACAATGAGGATACATAGTTTCCCTTTAAATATGGTAAAAACTGGAGCAGAAAGTCAAGAATGATAGCACGCAGTCCTACTAGTCCAGGCGCCTGGTAGCTAAAAATGAGGCTACCTGGAATTTTGGGTACACAGCGATTTTTTTGGCTTACTTTATGTTTTTTGGGTCGCTGAATCCGAATCTGAAGTTTCCGCACGCGTATCTGGTGAGCATTTTCCGCTATTTTGAAAAAATGGCCTAAAAAGGCCTTTTTTTTGCGGTTTTTTTTATATAGCGGCTACGGATGAGGAAAAGTCCCGGATTTAGCTAATGTTTTGAATAGCTGACATAATTTGGAAGAAAATGGTGTATACATATGTTAGGTTTGCTTAAAAATTGAGGAAGATACAGCATCGTGAACATCGCGCCCATTCACGTTTTCGCGGCGCACCCGTCAACGCGCGATCCGGCTCGCCGCGGTCAGCCAAGTTCCGAAGCGTTCCAAAGTTCCGAAATCCGAGGTTCCTCAATTTTTGAGCAAACCTAGCATATTTATATACCATTTTCTTCCAAATTATGTCAGCTATTCAAAACATTAGCTAAATCCGGGACTTTTCCTCATCCGTAGCCGCTATATCAAAAAAACCGCAAAAAAAGGCCTTTTTAGGCCACTTTTTCAAAATAGCGGAAAATGCTCACCAGATACGCGTGCGGAAACTTCAGATTCGGATTCAGCGACCCAAAAAACATAAAGTAGGCCAAAAAAATCGCTGTGTACCCAAAATTCCAGGTAGACTTACCAGGCGCCTGGACTATACAGCATTTTTACAATTGTGTAGGTGCTATGCTAATATGCGGTTCCCAGCAACTGACCGACTGCACTGCGTTTAGCGCAATGCGAGAAGTATTCATGCGGTCTTGTAGGCGCTAATATGGGCTTCACGCAGACCGCACTGTTTAGCGCAATGCGTGAAGTATTCCGAAAGTCTTGTAGGCGCTAATACACGTTTAACGCCGGCTGCACTACGTTCGGCGCGATTATTCGAACTCGCGTTAGAATAATCGCAGCATTGGGTAATAGAGCTTAAAAGGCCCGTGTTGTGTTCCGACGTCGTATAAACATTCCAACGTTGCCTCGCTTCTCCCAATTAAATATTTTTTTCCCGAGAAAAGTTAGAAAAGTTCTTTATACCCTCGACCATTATTCAATCTTTCCGCTTCATTTATTATCAGAATGTAAGACATCGATAACTTATCAACAAACTAACCTAAACTAGCGTCAAAATGAAAATACGTTTATTTTCCAACTGTTTCCTGTTTTGCCAACTTCTACCTTAAATTAACTTCATTTTAAATTCGCGCATCCCTGTAGCAGATGTTAAGGTTTCTACTCGCGCAATCCTTGTGCCTTTTTCGCGCAATCCTCATATATTTTCTCAGACCTTTCACGCAATCCTGGATTACTATTACTATGGATTACTATTGAGGTCATGGTTGAGATTTGAGATAATGGCGTAATGCCCAAAATACTACTATCCACAAGGAATAAACACAAGGATTGCACTTATCACGCCTTGCTTTAAATCTTAAAGCTGCATATTGCTCCAAAGCGTGGTAATATTATGAAAATTTCAATCATTCAAGAGGCGTAGGTGACTCTTAAAGCATCCTCAAAGAAAGAGAGAAGGCAAATTTATCTCAACGACTTGCTAGACAAAAATCTTGACCCGTAGAGTCGGAAGAAAGGGAGATAGAGGGCAGGAATATTCTGGCTCTCTCAACAAATGACAGGTATAATCTAGGATGTGTACTTTGGTCCTATCAATCATCGAGCACAATTGAAAGTGAGCTCGGAACGGTGCCGGGGCTACACAAAATACTTATTTTAATCCAACAAACACTTGAAAATGGAGTAAAGTCTACCCGAGGATCTCATCTCGCCTCGCTCTTCGAGGAGCTAGATCTTTCGCGCGACAAATAAACCTCTTTAAAAAAGTTCAAGTGCCCCCTTCCCCCCATTACGATTCGAGGGGGATTATATCTTTAGCCGAGGTGCAGTAGGCGCGGAGTGAGAGGAGGCGGTTCACAGAGAGCCGTAATCCATTCGACAGACTTTTTGTTAAGATTTCGGACTGCAAGATTCTGACCCGTAGTTGTCAGGTGGATGTGCTATACATATTACAATTTTTTTTTTCAGAGGAATGGAGCAAACTCGTGAAACATGTGGCAAATCTGCTTCACTGTCCTCAGCAACTTTCTATGGCCTCACGTTTTTAATATCGTCCACTGAAAAACAAATCTCGGTGTATTTACTAAGAAAATGGTAAAATTACCAAGAATTCAGGGTTCTATTTGATCCCAGTTTTTTCTTGGTAAAATTACAATTTTTGGAATTGGTAATTTTACCGAGAAATCTCGGTAAAATTATTGAACTTTCTCGGTAATTTTACTGGACCTTGGTAAAAACGCCAATTTTTTTTATTGACTGTGGTAGAATTACCGAGATAAAATGGCAAAGTTACCGGGAATTGATTGCCAATAAAAGTGGTATTCTTACCTGAAAAAAACAGTAAAAATACCGGATTTTAGGTAAGCTTACCAGTCTGTCTTGGTAAAATTACCAATAATTGGTAAAAAAAGTGAGATGGTAAAGGTACCAACGGACCTCGGTAAAAACGCCGAGAATTTTTTTTCATTGTCGTTTTCGGACGAAGGAACGTAACTCCACTCCATGGTTGCAAAATCGACTCAACATTTCAATTTTTTACAAGCACGTATCCGTGAAGTTTTGGTCGAAAATTTCTCTGATTTTTACATGAGATTAGAGGAAAAATCGATGAAATTTTCAGTCATAATTTTCAGGATTCTCGAGATTTTTCCGGCAAAAATGCAATTTTCGAGGGGAAATTTTTCAACATTGAAATGTAGTTGTTCTTTTGTGAAGGAAACGACAATATGAGAGAGTTCATTTCAACCTTACTTAAAATTGCCTAAGAGCAAGATAGCAGGTACCCACGTTTCTTTCCTGCAACTTCACTCAATCTAAAATTACATCACACGCCACAGTAGTAAATTTGATGCACGTGAAATTGTGTGATTAATCCATTGTTTCTGAAAACAAATTTTAAAAAAGATGAAACAAACAAAAAGATTCCTGTGACGGTCAAGCACATTCTGAAGAATTCTGAACTTTATCTATTTGAAATTTTTAAATGTTTATCATAAGGATATGGGAATATTTTTCTAAGTTATTAAATGATTATTTATATAATGTGGCTTTACGTATCATGCATTATAATTTGTTTCTGATTAAGACGTTCAACATTTCGCATAGGACGAAAAAAAGTAATACAAAATTCATCATGACGACCCTCATGAGTTTTCTCTCGAAAAAAAAAAAAAAATTAGAATATGACAAGAATTTACAACAGCGCAAATCGAGATGCATGTTTTAGATTCTCGCCATCTTTATCTATTGTTTATTTCTTTATTTATTGTGAAAACGATAATGAAAATATTCAATTGACTTTACGAGAATGTATGATTCATTGCAGGCTATCGACTCAAGCTATGAAAAGGGGAATTATTTTAACTATGAGATAAACATCATTGATGCTAAAATTAGTCAAATGTCAAAGCACCCTATTTTCAGTAAGTTCACTACTTACTTTTTATAATAGCACCGTGAGATTTTCCACCTACATACCTCTCCAATCTCCACTTGACGAAGATAGCCCTGTCGGTGTATCGGAGGAGCTACGTGCCGTTAAGCAGGCGTCCAAACAAAAGTGTACCCATGGGCACACAGAGTAAATTGTCAGCTGCACTAATACTTGGCCACCACACTCATTCAGTCACGCCTCAATATTTGGGGTATTTAGGACCATAACTGTGGTATCAAACGACGGGTTAAAAAATACTTCTCATTTGAAAGTAAACTACATCAGCTAAATAAATCAGTCATCGGCCTAATAATGATGAATGATGAACACAGAATGTTACCTGCATGTGACGTCTCGAATAGTTGAATCGATGATTTATCATTATAGCAACACATTTCTTCTGATTTCTACGACCAGCTACATCACTCGGAAAGACGTGAGCCTCACGCAGCGCCACGCCTTAAGAGACAAGAGGTACAAAACGCCTTCAGTTTTATGTGTATGCAACACGCGCATCCTGTAGACACGAATAGTTGCATCCAGGCGCTACGTAGCGTCCCCGTGACGGGATGAGGTGAAATGTGAGACGGGAAGAAAGGAAGGATCTCCCTCTCTCGTAGTATATTGTACTCCGTAAGTGGACGGCACCACGCACCAATCGTAATCGCCTAACAACATTAGATGGACTACATTTCGCAATATGGCACTACAATTTTTGGCTCACGTACTCGTATGTAAACAACTACCTGCTTAAGGAGACTACTGGTACATTAGTTGTATCTAAAATGTGGCAGAAATTTTAGTTCCTAATTGCAAAATATAGTCTAGATGCTAATACGTTAAAGAAATACTTCTCAGTGGCTCTGAGGGAGTCGTGAGGGCCACGAATCGCGCCTAGCGCAAATATAACTTTCATGAGGCGCACAAAAAATGTTTTAAATTTTATTTTCATTTTGTTCATAAACATCGGACGTTGCCTACTTAATTTTCTCTTGACTGTGCGCATATCAATTCGACGTTGATGCTGGCTTAAAAAGCAAGCATTCAAAATGCTAATTTGTGACTTTCAGAATCAAATCGTGAGAAGTGGTCAGGGGACATGTTCATCTCTGGCTGGTTACCAAAATTTGTATTCCGATCCTCGAAAACAAATGTAAACCCACTTGAAAGAGTGTCGGTATAGATTGATTACTTAGAGCATTCCAATTGCAACAACACTGTCAATAACATACTCTCTGTTTTTGTTGTGTGCACACTACAGTGTGCAATGCTACATTATAATTTCTGAGTAGTTTACAATGTAGCCCATGAGTTTTGATCGGTCTGATAGTTTAAGCCATCAATTTGTAATCTCAATCACTTTATAAATATACCTATAACCATCTTTGACTTAAAATCCTCGCGCGATATAGTTTTTTTTATGTTAAGAGTGAGCAACGACATAAATATTTGCTGAACTTGTGGCCAATACGAGTAGGGAACTGAAGAGCCTACTTTTTCTTGAATGTTTCCCAATAATATTCGAATGCAGGGTTGTTGTTTGCAAATTAGAAAAACCTGGAATCAAAAAAAGTATCGAAGTGCTCGATGACGTGGGTTAGACTTACGCAAGAGAGAAACTTGATTATTTCCCTGGGTACATCTTGAGGCAGGTTATGGTCAGGTTAGTATTCTCTATTGCGTTTGTACCCAGGATTGTGTGTATATTGCACTAAATGGAGAGCAACGCTTGGAGTTTCTAAAACAGTACCAAATGAAGCGATGCGACGCACGGCACACAGTAGACCGAGTCAATCAGAGAGGTCGGACGTGACATTTTTTACTAAAACTGCAAATTTTGTTGTTTAATTCGTCATATTCGTCATTTCGGTCGGCCTCCTATGGTGTAGTGGTTGTAGCGCTAGCTCTGCGATCGGGTGGTCCCGGTTTGATTCCCGGCCGGGCAACCCGAGTTTGATGGTCTCAAACAATGGTTGCCTGGGACTGGTTGTGGGCTACTTGAAGTAGGAAAAAAAATATATATTTTAAATTTTGAGGAGCGCCTTTAGAAGTAAATTCCACGAGGAAACCCGTGTGACCGTTTTCAAAATCTCAAAGTTCTGATTTCACAGAGTTATGAGCTTTTAAAGTTTCCAAAATTTGTCCGACCTCTCTGATTGACTCGATCCACTGTGCGACGTCACGAGTGTACTCAATTTTTACTGTTTCGAAAGATGTTTGGCAACGCCTGGAGGCTCATACGGCGTTCTTCCTTAGCATGGCAGTATTTATCATGATGCTGTGAGGTCTGCTCTTTTTTGTAGGAAAGTCTTCTCGTAATTTTCCTCTCCAGGAATGTTCTTAAAAGTGGGCAAGGCGGGGGGGGGGGGGGCAATTTAGTTCCTTCCTCCCTCTGCATTTAGGAGTGCCTCCCCTCTCCTCCCCAAGCCATTTCGTTCCATTTTAACTGATTTCAGTGCATTTATCGCGATTATTTAAAACGCCCCATTCAGCAAGCACACCTCTTCTCAAAAACTTTCTCCTCGCCTTGAGATTTGCCTAAAGTGACTCCCAGCGGGTCGATTTTTGAATGGATATCGAATGACCTTGATCGATAAATAACATTGCTAAGATACGGATTTATCGATAGGAAGCATTCGATAACGATTGAATAATCGACCCGCAGCGGGCTGATTTCTGAAATTGATATAGAAAAAGCTATGGACATAGAGGACCTGCGGGGAGTATGGAGCGATCTTATTGGTTGAAATGGTTGTTTCCTATGAACTCAGGGAAATATGATGGACTATCTACAGGGTCTCTCGTGGGTTGCCGTTGGTTAATCTATTATCTACCTTCTTCGTCCATTTCAACCACCCACTTCCACCAATAGGATCCCTTTAAATCCTTTTTGTCTCCTTTGTCTATAGCTTCGTCAAACAATTTCAAAAATCAGCCCGCCGGTTCCTCTAACAGTGCGTTTTTCATTCGGCGTTGACTTTGATTATTGCCTGCTAAGAATTTGCCGAGGTCTTCCAGCCTCCAGCAACGTATTCGATTGACAATTCACGGTTTCATCATATCCACTCTAAGGCTACTAAGTAATAAAAAAACTATACTCGACAAATTTTAATCTCAAAACTGCAGAGTGTTGAGCAACGAGCAGAATGGAAACAATACTGACGAAAAAATTGAGAAGGAAAATTACCGGGGAGAAGAGGCTTAGCGCGATCAGCCCGCTAATTCTTGAGGTTGAGTGTTGAGATAGGTTAGTTACACTGTAGCTCAGCAGTAGCGGGCTTTAGTACTCTATCGCTTCTTCTGACGTATCTTGATGAGCTGTTTCCACTCATCGTGTGATCATTCATGCATTCAGAGGCGGATCTAGCGATTTGGCAACACCGGATTTCCTCCATTTAAACCTATGCTAAATAATCGATTATAGTCGGAGCACCTGCCCCCTCCAAGAGTCGATACATTCCCATAGGTTTAAATGGAAAAAAACGATGTTGCCAATTCGCTGTATCCGTCAAAGCATACATTTTTGCCCTGGTAAAAATTGGCGATAAGAGCTGCGTTTCAAAATACCATACGAATTCTTATAGCCGGCTAAAGAAGGCTACAGAAAATCATATAGCTGGCTGTAGAATGCGAAGAAAATCATACGGCCGGGCTATACGAAGCGATAAAAAATTATGCAGCCGGGCTATAGTTCCTATCGCCGGGCTTTACACTTTATCGCCTGGCTGTTGCTTTTTCGCCATCGATTATAAAAGGCTATAAGAAATTGTGTAGAAATTCGTATGCTTTGGAAATCATTAAGTTTGATATGGAACCACCTTAATATTTACAAAACACACATTATATTTTCCTTCAATAAATATTTTTTTTCATCAAGTAAAATGAGAATAATCCATACGGGATGTGCAACCATTTCAAAATCATGAGTTGAATAACGCTGACTCCGTCAGATTAAACATTAGAGCCTAACATAAAGCGGAGCGGCGACGCACTGGCGCCTACAACCCTAACAGGGATACTTCACGCATTGCGCAACGCGTGAAGTATCCCTGTTAGGTTTGTAGGCGCCAATGCGTCTCTCGCGCTGGCTGCCCGCCAGCCACGGCGCTTGAAGCAACTATTTCACACCAGAGGTATTGCACAGTATCATACGAAACTGAAGGCGCTCTAATATATTAGTAACTACGGTCCAAAAAGAGAGCAGTATTAAAAAAACTCACTAAGTGTTAGCATCCATAATTAGTAACGTTTAGCATACACTTTATCGCTTGGCTGTTGCTTAATCGCCATCGGCTATAAAAGGCTATAAGAAATTGTGTAGCCGGCTATAGAAGCTAATGGAAATCTTACCGCCGGCTGCGGGTCTATGGTATTTTGGAACACAGATTCTACTTCCAATTTTTACCAGGGTGCTTCCCCTCACCACTGCAAAATACCTTTAAAGGCAGCGTATGGCTGCCGAAGGATCCTTTTTTCATCTGTTTGTCCAACTTAGGGTTCACAAAGTGCTTAGAAACAAAGAAATCGTTGACATTGCGAAACGATAATAGAAAAAATGACAGAGAGTAAGGCTTCATTTGCTCGTATCGCTGTAAAATTTACTCAAATTATATCTAATCAGGCGTTATTAATCGGTTCCTAAACCTATTTTCTACATTACATTTGAACTTGACAAGATTGATGTAAAAGAAAATGAGCCAGGTGATAACCGTCAAAGTTTTGCAACAACTCACACCCAGAGTTGCCATCCCCCTCCCCCTTTTAAGGGTCTCGATGCGAGCCAGAGTGCCCATACTCTCTCTCTTTGAAGGCCTAGACTTCAAACTGTACACCATACACTAGGAGGCAGTCACCCCTCTTCTGCTACTTTTTGGCAGTTTTTTGGGATTGGGCCGGGGTGGCTACCGCCACCTAGAATTCTGAGAGAACCACTTCCGAATCTTAGTTTCATTTGGACGTATTTATGCAAAAAGGAACTATGCGCAAGTGGAAAGATGGGGTGTGCTCGTGGAGGCTGCATAAGAAACAATAATGTGGTCAGTGGATATAGCTCCTTTTGAGAAAATGGAAAAGCGGGATTTTAAATTAAATGAAAAGGAACTGAGCGCTAACTCGTGAGCCGTGGGCATGGGACAAGAGCCTTGTGGACAGGGCTCGAGTCCCGCCACCGATCTCCCCGTCGTGCCTTCTCGTAGTTGCCGCTGACGTCACGGGCGCTTTAAAGCCCCATTCATTCTTATGGCCTGGGCACTAACGAGCACACCCAATCTTTCCACTTGCACATTAGCATAAATACGTCCATTTGTGAGTTAAAATGATCGTGTAACTCCGATTAGATCTGTCTGTACAATAATCTTCCAGTTCCCGTTCTTATTCGAAATTCACTCACTCCAGAGCAACTCAAAAATTTAGTACCTCTAAGCGGTCACCCTCTCAAATCACGTTTTCAAAGATAAGCGCACACGTGAATTTTATAAAACATTAAAACGACGAGTCAATTTTGAACTCTTCTCGTATAGATTGAATACAGTTTCAAATCTACCGACTGAAGTGGTGAAGTTGTCTACGCACTTACACCCACACCGAGCGGTGCAGTTTGAACGGCTTTAAGCTCGTTTTAAAAACCGAACGTATTATCTTTTATCCGTTCTCGCGCACTTACCTTCGAGGCTCAAGTGCCGTGTCAATTTATCGAGGCTCGTATACCGTCGAAAAATTCGAAAAAGAAAGTAAGTAAGAAAAAAACCCACCGGAGCACGGGGCTTAAAACATGTGACTTACAACCTTTACGCCCACGTTTGAGTATTTTCTGAAAGGTCTGTAAATCCAGTATCATACTAAAAAAATTGTTTGAAAAAAAAAATCTGGTTAGAGGCGAAAATATTTTGAAGAAAAGAGATCAGCGCGGCGCACAGTGGATCGAGTCAATCGGAGAGGTCGGACATGAAATATTTGACTAAAACTGCAAATTTTGATGTTCATTTCGTCACAATTTAAATTTCAAGGGATGGTTCTTGAAGAAATTTTACGAGAAAACCATTGGACGCACTTTAATAACTTCAAAATTTTGTATAAATGGAGTTATAAGCTTTTAAAGTTTCCAAATTTTGTCCGACCGCTTTTATTGACTCGATCTACTGTGCGGCGCTTCAAATCAATATAAATTAATTCGCCCTCAAACTAATAACTATAAACTTTCACTGCATTGATGTCATAAATAAATCAAAATAATCGGAAATAAAATTACTTATTTTTCTTTTCTCGCACCTAAGCCGATCTCATGGTGCCTGATTAAGCACTCTCCCTCGATTAATTCAAGTGGGGTTCTTTGAGTTTGAGTCCTCTGATATAGGAGCAACAAATATCGTATGCAGATTTATGGCTTGGTAAACATTCAATCATTTGGTTTCATGCTGGTAGCAATGGCCGTCACATCTAAAATTCTTGAGCAACCTCTGGAGGTAGGTCGGAAAGTGCATGGATGCAAACGTTTGCCAAAATTCTTTTAGGAATGTTAGATCCGAATCTCAGAATGTAGTCGTTAGGCGAATTCTCGCGAGAGAATTTGGTTCTTGACCTCAGAGGTGCTTTTTTTCTTTTGGTCCTCAACCCTGTATAAATAATCGAAAAAGTCGACAAAATCCACTCGCGGAAATGCGCCTGAGTTGATAGATATGCCATGCTGACCCTGTTTTCGTTGCATCGCATCTAAACCTTAAATTGAAGTAAAATTTGAATTACTCAGGATCTATCAACACACTGAAAAAAATAATATGCTTTTTTAGCATCTAGGATGTCAGAAATGTGTCTGGTGATCCCAAGATGCTGCCTTTACTGCCCTCGCAGTTAATTTTACATCCTGTGAATGCAACTTCAACTGCTTGGGCAATCAAGGCAGCATCTTAGGATCACCAGACACATTTTTGACATCGTAGGTGCTAGGACAGCATACCATTTTTTTCAGTGCAGCTTTTATCAATAATCACCCCGATAAGGAAGGAAGTACTTGTTGACTGCAACTGTCGCAGTTTTGAATTTGCAGGTGCCAAGGCTCTGAACATTTGGCACTGGTTCCTTCGTGTGTTGCTTCAGTCAGATCGATTAAAATTCTCCCGGCGAAGAGGCCATTCATAAAATGTCTAAAATCCAATATGAGTATGACGTCAACATCGTTATTTGTTTCCAGGTAAGTAAGAGAAACGAGACGAGGCCATTCCCAAAGTGGTCTTATCAAACGTTTCTTTACCCACATAATTTTCTGTGAGGAATAGGAATTATATTAGGAGCTAAGCATTTGGGATGGACAAATGGGATGGTAAACTGAGCAGGGTGAATCAGGATAAAGCACAAAAAACGCCTACAGTTGCTTTATCCGGGCCAAAGAGGATTTCTTTGTGGTGAGTATCGCGGGTTTTTCAAAAATTTCATTGTAAATACCACTTTAGTATGGTAGAAGTCAAACTTTTATCTGTTCAGACCTAATCGCTTACTGAGCTAACCTTAAGGTCATTTTTGCATCTGCAGAATGTGAATCAATATTAAGGATACTTCGATTAGCACTGAAGTCTCACTAGACGCAATTGACTCTGAAAAGCTTTGCCATTGTAATATTTCTTATAGAGGGATTATCCTGGAAGCTGAAATCTCTCTTAAAAATTATGTATACTTTAAACAGGCAAAATTCTAAGTTAGAAATCAAGTCAAGTGGAAATTGGTGTCCGGCGGTTATTTAAGTGCTAGATTTTCATCTTAAAGAAAGGGGATCAAATTTTTATGGCATTTTTCAGGCAATAACAGATTTATTTTGGCCTTTAAATATTAAATTATCCTTTTCCCTCCCCCCCCAACAAATACCTCAAAATTGAGCGAGTTCGGAACAAAAAAGGGGTACGAGGAAGAAATTTTACCTCCTGAACAGAAATAATGTAAGAAGGGTGATTTGAAGCTCCAAATCACCCGCTGAAACTAATTTCAGTAATATTGTATCAGAATAAACGTTGTCACGATGTCAAAAAAAGTTATTTTCTCGAATGTTTATGATGGGGATTACGAGGGTGCACATGCGTGAACATACTTTGAAAAAAAAATTCTGCCACAGAAAGGTCTCATTTTTGTGGAAGGGCTGGATAAATATTTGCATTAATGTGAACAACTTCCTGTTTACTTAAAATTTAACTCTTAAGTAGAATATTTACATAAAAGAAGACTTTCGAAGGAACATTGCTCCAATCACAACATTTGAACGAAAGGATAGAAAATGATGTAGCAAATATATGTAGAGTCGTGCAGAAAAACCCTTCGGATTTTTAAGTCATTAAAGTAATCAAACATGCACTACGCGCAATAGTACTACGCGCATGACAGATAATATTCGACTCACAATCAGAGTACTTCTCAGTCGTAAACGGCTCTGATAGAGCTAATCAAATTCAAATTCAGCCGGGGAAATATTACGTCATTTTACATGTTATTGAGGATGTAATAATGTGATAACTTGCGTAACTTAATTAGTCCATGAACGGAATTCTTCAGCTTCTGAAATGTTAATGTTCATTCAATAAATTTGCATATCAGTATTTGTAAGTCCTCGAAAAGACAGATAGTATAATTGGGGTACTACACTGCGGAGAGATAAAGGGTGAGCTTCAACCTCGGGAAAGTTGTGAAGGGGAATTGAATGATCGAGGGGGAGGCAGAATAACATAGACCTACGTCATTTAGTTATATCGATTTCATGATAAATATCGATATATTTCCAGGGGTAGCACAGAAAGAGATTACGTCTTCGACTGGATTCAATTCAACACAAATCGATTTCTGTTGGAATCCCTGCGATGGCGCCACATTTGGAATAGTCACTTCGGAGTAATAAAAAGGAAATAACCAAATAAGGAGAACGGTGGGGGTTTTTGTTGCGAATCCATATCTGCCTTCTGGAAGTCCGTTGATTATGGAAGTCGAGTGGCGAAGTGACTAAGCCCGGCTTTAAATGAATAATGAGCATATTTTCCAGTTGAAGATAATTCGCGAGAAACTGCAAAAAACACTTGAGATTCGCGGTGATATTTTTAATCAGTTACCTGGGGCCGAAGTCAATAGGGCACTTGAGCGAAAACGTGGCATCAAGTGGGCAAATTTCAAGTGTTTGCCAGGGGTCACATTTCTCTTGAGAGGCAACCTGGGAAGGAATAAAGAAAAAAAAATGGAAACAGGTGTAAAAATTGGAGCAAAAGTGCGAGAGCAAATCTCCTCAGAAGATAATCATTGAGATTCTGATGGGCGACAGCTTCAAATTGCGATAGCTTCAATTCAGAATTTTTCTTCGGAAAGATAGATCGAGGTTGTAAAATTGTACATTTCTATCTCATTTCTACCGATTTTATCTCATTTATGTTAATTTTTGATGCAAGACAACAAAAATAAAAACTATTTTCAACTCCGTGCAGCATATTCTGTAAATTTGATGACCCACTGATTAATTCGCCCTCAAACCAATAACTATAAACTTTCACTGCATTGATGTCATAAATAAATAAAAATAATCGGAAATAAAATTCCTTATTTTTCTCTTCTCGCACCTAAGCCGATCTCATGGTGCCTGATTAAGCACTCTCCCTCCATTAATTCAAGTGGGGTTCTTTGAGTTTGAGTCCTCTGATATAGGAGCAACAAATAAACAACCTCCCTCGTTTCACCTCTTAAAAGATCTCGCTTCTTCCCCTCAATCGAATTCCCGCACCCAGGATTACCAGTTCTTGACGCACACACAGCTTCATGAGCGTAAATACTTGACTCGATCTTCAGATGACGCTTGGACCCTCATCTTATTTTCTTGATCCCTCCTCACCCTCTCTCTCACGCAAAATTCTCCACTCTTACCTCACAGCTCACCTACTCTCTGACGCACGGGTATAAGTGGAGCAGCGCTTGTTTTCGAATTATGTGTTTAGATCCAATGTTGTTTCTGGCCTGGGCCACTTGAGGTATCGATATAGAGGGGTCAAACTGCAAGTGGAATCATTGGAATAGGCTTCTGCTCTTTGGTTGGATTTGGAACGATGTACCTATTTATACCTAGGATAATTCCGAAGTTATAATTTTATAAGAGGGGAAGGTTCGTTGTTTTTTTTTTCTAAAATAATATTCCATGAAAAAGTTGAAAAACTCAAAAGCAGCAAAACTGCTCTTGCTTATGGCTGCGGAGAAGGCCCGTCAATTTTTCGGCTTGAAGAGGCAGAATAAATTTACAGCTCTTAGACAGTTTCGAGTGCTTCATTTTCTGGCCGATTCAAGCACTTGAGCCCAAAATTGAGATACCTGCTTGGATTCGAACTTGGGACCATAAACCTGCCGAGCTGCTGATAAGAATCAGACCGTTACGTAAGCGTGGAAGTTTTCCCCACTTTTGAAAGCTTAAATAAATATAGTTCAACTCCTTGAGGGTAGGCAAAGTTAAGTGCATGATTGACGCTATCTCTGATAATTATCTATTTTAGGTTATCTACCTCGATGGTATGAGGATGATTGAGTAGGGATTCGAACCTGAGACCTCCGAGATGAGTGGGTTTTTACATTGTGCCATGGAGTGTTTTCGCCCGGTCCTCGACGCCTGAGAGGTATGCACGCGGTTGAACAGCTGCCCAGACACCTGTTTTTAAATCCTGAGCCTGGGGAGGATGTTGAGGACGACACGTGGACAGGACATAAGAGCCAACGATGGCGTAAACACTTCAATTTATTCTGCGAAACGGTGGCCATAAAATTCTTAGGCCAGGAAAAATTATTGATACACGTGTTAGCACGGTTTAACAATTTCCATGGTAATTCCAGTATCCGAAACTACACTGAAAAAAAACTCCGGCCGTGGGAGCCGCAATTACGGGCTATATAGACAGAGCCGTTCCGGGCTCAAAGGCCAAAAATTCCGGCTGCTGGAGCCTGAGCCGTAATTGCGGCTTCCACGGCCGGAGTATTTTTTTTTGCAGTGTAATAATCGCTAGATGAGCACTCTGTCTTATTTATTTTTTAAGCTCGCCGTCTTTCATTTTTCAAAATATCATCTGGCATTTTATTGCCGTATGAATGAGATCTTTAAGGGAGTAGAATGCTCTTTGGGACTAGGCTGCGTAGCATTCAGAAGCAGTGGCAATTCTTGAAAGTTGGCAGTACCGTTTTTCTCCATTTAAATGTATGTAAAACAGTTGATCCTTGGTGAGGCAGCTTGCGCCTCGCCCAACATCGATATTTCTAATGGATTTAAAGGAAGAAAAAACTTCGTTGCCAACCTGCAAAATCGCCACTGTTCAGAGGGTTCACCATGGTTTCTAATGCGTAAACATTCGTTTTCATTTTACCTATAGGAACCCAATGTAAGAATTTCTTCGATGGATGACTTAGCTCATTGTGTCATTTAAGAGGATCGAGATATCTCAGATAGTTTGGTGTTTCGGCGAGTGATACAATTAAACCAACACTTATTAGTATCTGCTCGCAGAAGTTATTCTACCGAACAAAAACCGCTCAACGGCGATGTTCTTCTCTTTAAAGATTGCATGACTATTATGCACGTCATCAGAGACTTTAACGCGAGGTAAGAAAAGTGGAGTGCACGCATTACTTTCAGCTGCCGCAGCAGTTTGGCGCAAAGCTGTAACTTGCACTACGAAAAGAACCCATTAGAGTGACTCATTGAATTGTTGAACAAATTATTGAGCTCATTGGATCTGCACCGACAAGTGCACTTTAAAATCCTTTGCTGATGAGGTACACTGGTACAGGTTAAAATATTCACCCTGAAAAAATCAGTGACGTACTACAACATAGATAAATCCAATAATAATTATAACTAATGAATGTATGTAAGGTCCAGTACTAATTTCTCTCATTGCGGATCAAGGCTGGATTTAGGGGGGGGGGGGGGGGGAATGAGCCGCTCCATGGCTGCGGATTTTTTTTTTTGGGGGGGGGGAGGGAGGGGGATTTGAATATTTAAAATGCCTCATTCCGTCCTATGCTCTCAATGCTTTTAGAACGCGCTATCCGGCATTCTAAATTCCTCAAAAAGAACTCAAATTATCGCTTAGTTCCGTTTGATAGAAATACGTCCAATTTGTCTCTACATGTTAAAGGATGGGAAACTACGTCACAAAAGCGTTAAAAGGGTGAAGGAGGGGGAGGGGGGGTCAAAAATGCCGAAAAAGTGCGTTACGTACTTTGAGAATGGCCCCTAAGTCATACTTCGCCTAGAGGATCAGTATTCAAATTTAATTTCCAGTTCAAATATCCACAAATATTCTCGATAACGACTGTGGCGACAGGGGCTGAAACCGAGCGTTCCTAACCCAACCCCCGAGGGGATCGCCCTCCGAATTTTTCTCCGCGAAAACGAAAAGAAAGTCGGAGGTGTTGGAACAATGAGACGGCGGGACCCCTCGAACTCGAGTGGTTACGTTGGCCTGCGCCTGACAATGAGTCGTAAGTGTTAATCTGATTGATTTTCGAGAGGCCGAGGATAATCGGCCGACATTCGCGGGATCAAGCCCTCGAGTCGCGCGACAAAACCAAGGCTACGGGCTCGATAATCCTCGCTCCTCTGACGTAAGAGCGTATCTCAATTTCCACGTGAACCCTGGATCACATTCAAATCCATGCTCTCTGGAGCTCATCCCGAAATCAAGATGCGTCCTTACTCCAGTGGGGCGACGTAACGCGAGACGAGTCTCCGAGCGGTATATTCCGTCCGCAAAACTCCCGAAAGAGGTTTCCAGCAGCCGCGATGTTTCCGAACAAAAATTTGCCGAAAGATTCGGCCTGTTCCGCAGCAATGTGAGACGGATGATGGATGGGAGTGGACGAGAAGTCTTCACTCAACACTTAACTTCCGCAATATGATTAACACAAGCCTGAAAATAAAAAAAATTAGATTAAAAAAAATAAAAAAATAAAAAAAAACCCGCAAAGCTCTAATACGGGTACTTGTGAAGGGGTACTTGGTACCCAACATTTTTTTCAGATCTCCGACGACTGAAAATTTGAACGATGCTTGAAAGAGTCATTAAATAAAAGTACATTTTGCAGAGTTTTAAAACGTAAAGATAGTAATATCTCAAAGACAAGCCTACAGGGAGTACATAAAGTGGACAAAATAGAAGGAAAAAGGTAGAAATGGTACATAAATAAAATTGAGAAATTAGAAATTGCTTCCCGCCTCGAAAAATGGCGCCGATTCCCATGGAGCAGTGCGAGCTATTACCAATGGATCCATTAGTGACATACCCGCTGCAAAACGGTCGGAGAGAGCGTACACTACTAACGTGGTGAACGCTCAAAAGCTTTCACTTGTGTTGCTGAAAATTTCGAATAATCACCTAATATGAAAATTCAGATTTTTAGGGGCCATGTTGGCGCAGAGCCTTCATTTTTCAGGTGCCATGCGGCCGATTTCTTAGGCGCATTTGGCGCGTTGGCGCCTGTGAGTTTCGAACACTGTTCAGAACCGACGAGTCGTAACAATTCTGATAATGAATAATTCTAGATAAATTGATTTCACAGGTTGACTGCCCTTTTGGGCCCTATAAGTTCTTCGACTTAACTTCAGAATTGCCGATATGTCCGTACTCTCCCCATGTACTGCCATGCTAAGGAAAAACGCCGTGAGAGCATTCGAATGATGCCAAATTTTCTCTCAGAAATTACCCATTTTCAAAAAAAATATGAATATTTTTCCCTGAGATTTTCAGACTTTTTAGATCAAATTGCGAACAAAATCCTTCAAAAAATCAGAGGAGAAACATTCACAAATTTTCTTGAAAATTCGTTGTTTTTCGAAGGAAATTTGGCGACGCCTGGTGACTCATATGGCGTTTTTCTATAGCATGGCAGTATAGGTACTCTAGCCTGTCTTACACCATATCGACGGTGAAACTACCAGACCACGTATCTCGTTTGCGGTGTTTAAAAATCTCCACTCACATTTTATTTTTTTGAAGGAGATCAAATTAATATCATTCCTTATAATTTTCACAGATTTTTCTCCGCACCAAGAGGAAAAATCACGGAATTTTTCACGAATTGACGTTGAGTAGTTTTCTATTTAAAAAATAAAGTATGACAGGAAGTCTGTGACGTCGCAAACCGAGATACGTGGTTTGGTAGTTTCACCGTCGATATATTCTTGCCGCGTCGGAACAATCCGGCAACAAGTCCGAAGATGGTCTCCAGCCAATTTGCAACTTTAGATGAGGAGTATTTTCTGTCTTTTCTCGCCGACAACGTCCCGAATCGAATTCCGTGGCGGCGCAAACGAAACGCGGCGCGGAATAAAATACTCATTCATTCATGGCGCTGACCGCGCACTCGCTTCTAGAACTTGTTCGATGACTTTGAGGATAATCGCCGGCTCAAAACTGGCTGAAGTTCTGAATATCGATCAGCCTTCTAGAGAGTTCCGCGGCAATTTTTCACAATTGCCTCGCCAACCGAGCGGTTCTTCGCTGAATTTACTGAGTTTGGGAACGTCTCAACTCGTGCCAGACAATTTGTAGTGAAAACAAATTTACACATTCATTCGTAGGATAGAAGAGGGGAACGGTTTTGATTCTTGAAAGTTGGCAACGCTGTTTATTCTCATTTAAATGTATGTAAAACAATCAATTCTTGGTGAGGCAGCTTGCCTCACCTAAAATCGATATTTTTAATGTAATTAATGGAAGATTACCAGTGTTGCCCACTTGCAAGAATTGCCACTAATACGAGGTGACACTAGGTCAAACCATCAGACTATAGGACAATGGGTCAAAAAAAGACTTTTCGTCTGTAAAATTTCTTTCAAAAGTGCTTTCTAAAGGGGCTAAAGGCCCCTCCGAAAAATTTTGGGAAAGATTTAGTTTTCCCTGCAATTTGGCAACGGTAATTCACCGAATCTCTTGAAAATTGGGATAAACCTTTAATATGATACGTTAAGTTTATTTCTGACACAAGTAAATCAACATTTCATTTAAAATTGTGGTGCTGAGGAGAGGGGGGGGATCCTAAAATATACTACCCTTTTGGGCAGAATTTCATTTCAACAAAGTATTTGAAATGACGAGTGTTGTAAGAGGACGTCTGAGACGTCCTCTTACTGATTGAGACGTAACGTCTCAATCAGTGAGCAGACATATGATTATTTTAAGTGTTTGGTACGTAATATGTGAAGTCAGACCTCTTGGCGCCGCAAGCTTCCATGATCAGTTGCTGAGGTCGTGTTCACTTTTGCAGCAAAGATCGGAACTCATTGACTCAATTTAAGACTGTTCCATCTATTTACCACTTTTTAAGACGAGTCTTGCTCACTTTTTATCAAATTTCTCGGCGTGGGAAGTTACATCAGCATCAAAAGAATTTCACTCTCAAGCTTCGGAAGTATTACGAAATTATGCGTTTTGATCGTTGACTCTTGAGTATAACGTGTGGAGTGCCCACCTGACCGCTTCGTGGCCCGTTCATCGGCCGTCGGTAGACACCCGGCAGCCATAAGGGGCTGCTTTGCTGCAATTAAAAACCCGCGGGTCCTCGTTTGAGATTGTACACATTTTTGGTTGACATTTTTAAAACACAAATGCACTGAAAAAAAATTCTCGGCGTTTTTACCACGGTCCGTTGGTACCTTTACCATCTCACTTTTTTTTTACCAATTATTGGTAATTTTACAAAGACAGACTGGTAAGCTTACCTAAAAACCGGTATTTTTACTGGTTTTTTTTCAGGTAAGAATACCACTTTTATTGGTAATCAATTCCCGGTAACTTTGCCATTTTATCTCGGTAGGTAATTCTACCACAGTCGATAAAAAATATTGGCGTTTTTACCGAGGTCCAGTAAAATTACCGAGAAAGTTCAATAATTTTACCGAGATTTCTCGGTAAAATTACCAATTCCATAAATGGTAATTTTACCAAGAAAAAACTGGGATCAAATAGAACCCTGAATTCTTGGTAATTTTATTTTTTTCTTAGTAAATACACCGAGATTTTTTTTCAGTGTGTGTTGAGATGCCCGCTCGAAATTTTCCTGAGGCAACCATGAAACGACTTTGCCGCGTTTGTCGTTCCTACTTCGAAGGGGGTAGGGGCGCAGCCCATAATTTAGGACGGCAACGTAGTTATATATTTAAACAACCAAAGCATTTTTCGAAAACTTGACGATGTCTCGATAAGAATTAGTAATAGTTTACTTCTTCGGCACAATAAGCAACGCTGGAATTAATTTACGATGTAAGAGAAACACCAGTGGCGTGGCGTACTTTATAATATATCGATTAATATGTGATTTAAACCTATGGAAAAGGATCGATTAACAGGGCATTCGCAGCGAACACCTTAATAATCGATTCTTCACCACGGATTCAAATTAGGAAATATCGACAATCGATCATTCACGCCACGCCACTGAGAAACACACAAAGCCGACCTATTTAATGTCAAATGCCGGCGGCGAACACTGTGCAAATTTCATTTCAACTGCTGGATGCAACTATTCGGGCACCGCGGATGTCCGAGTTGCATACGCGCGGAACAGAAGGCGTTTTGACTGTCCGGGCGTTGACCACTTCACCCGTTATAAGTTAAGTTGAATTTAATTGGGTTGACGAATAATTTTAAGATTTTCAATCTATTGCTGTCTCTGAAACTTTTTTGGCGGATCAGTCGAGTACTTGCCTAAGTTTATGCAACCTACAAAGGATACTTTGACTTTACTAATGAGAATATTAGTTTACAGGAGAAAAGCTGTCGAAACGTTCGTTACGCAATAGGTGGTGAGACAATACAGGGTGCCCGAGAAATGCAAATCTGTCATAGAGCTATGAAAAGTAATTAGGGAGAAAGGAAATGTAATTTTCATTCCAAAGTGAAATATTTTTGGAAGACGCCGTAGTATTTTTAAGGAGTACTGAAGAGGGAGTCATACATTCCCAATGGTCTATCCTCTATTTCACGATGATTGATAACATTAGAATGATAAAAAAAATGCTTGCGCATCAAAGAAGATGCCACCTACGCCTACTATTTTAAAAAGAATATGATTTTTATTTCCCACTATTTTATTATTATATACTTTATAATATAAGCCTCACCGTCCATGAATTATATCTGAATACATCCGACCATACTCTGAGTGTCTGAATATTAAACTCAATGTCGCTATATTATGACTGGACTATGCACTTTGTCATGAAGAATCTTTTGTTCATGTTTATTTCAGAAACAACACATTCTCTCTTAGTTTTCCTATGCAAATTAATTCATTAGCCAGGCATAGCGTTTATTTACCGCAAAATATAGTAGAATAGAAGAAAAACGACGTGCGTTTGCGGGTTTTTGGCTAATTTAAAATGCTGGGTCCTAAGTTCATTCAAGGATATGCTAGAAATTTGTATACCTACTCCTTCGAATAATTTATCGTAGAACAGGGATTGAAAAAGGACTAAATTTCCGAGAGGGCTTTTCTCTTGCATTCACGCACTCATGATAAAGCTCGAGAGAAAATCGCGCTTAAAAAAATTTGACGAGTTAACACCTTAAGAGGTATAAATGGTGTAGTGCGGGATCCGATTGACAGAAAAACATCAAGTTTTCAATATGGTTTACACTTTTGAGCTGAACTTTTCAGCATTATTCTAGTGACTGTATGCTTCAAAAAATGAGTTCAACCGCGTGGGTTTCAATAATTTGTAATAATTACAACCTTCTTTCCAATATCGAACTTCCGAATCGTGAGCTATATACCATGATTCTATTCAACACCCTGTAAAATTTCAATGTGAAAAACACATATGTACTCTCCAGAAATAACCTGGAGTTCCTCTTCACATGATACGAGTAATATTATCCAAACATAAGCAGTTTAAATGAAGCGAGTCAGTTGCGTTCAAATTAGCAACCATAAAACTTTATAATTTGAGTGTGGTAGATTTCGTAAGGTTGTGTAAAGCAAATAGGGTAAAAGTTGTGCAATACCCAGAAGAATTTAACTCTTCAAGTTCTTTCTCCACCGAGCTATATCTGTGTTATATAGCACATCGCGTGCATTTGTAAGTATTGGGCTCTGGCTCCGTGATATCGACGATGAAAGTTTGCAGCCACGTATCTCGATTTTGGGCAGTTTTGCGTTAACTGCAGAAATTAGAGGTGAAGTAGACGTCTTTTCAATTCGGTAAAAATTCGGGAGGAAAGTAAAAAAAACGAAGCCCGCTTACTTCCTTTATTCGGCTGTGTTGCTCACGCAGCCCTTCAAGCACCACAGTAAAAACAAGACAAACGGAACGAACACAACGTAGAAGATGAGCAAGGGAAAGGATGCGAGTTGTTGACGGCGCAGAGATACAACTATTCGTGCTTGATGTATGTCCGTGTTGCATCCGCAAAATTGAAGGCGCGATGGCGTGAGGCGTGAACTCGCAATACAATGAAAAGCCTGCCGATGTGTCTCATTGGCATTTGAGCTCTCTAGGCAGGATATGCGTGATTTCGTCTTTGCTGGCCATTGTACATCAAACAATAAAAAATGTATGATTATTGCAGGAGAAAAGCTATTTCAGCCGTGCAAAGAATACTCAGAGTCAATGAGGGGCCTTTTATACGATACGTGACGTTAAATTTTGAATTTTCTCGATCCCCTTCCCCCCTTCGTAACGCTTTCGTGACGCAGGTTACTATGTAAGAATAAAACGGCGTAACACTTTTCTCAACCCCCGCCCCTCCACTCTAGAGCGTCACGTATTTTATGAACGGCCCCAACTACTCGACTTGTTATTGAGTTATTGATGAATACTTTTAAAAGAGCTCTGGTTTTTTAGTTCGTGGCTAAAGGAGCACAATCTTGTTTGAAATATGAAACAGGAAAGATAGAGTACCTCCGAGATGAATCAGCACCTATCTCGCCATCTTAATCTTTGAAAAATTGAAGCAGTTTCCTTGCGTGATTTATGACCTGTCAGCACTGCGCTAGCGTCAAAGAACACTTCAAAACTTTTGAACGCGGAATTTTTTTTAACTGTACAAACGAGGACCATGATGCATCTCGTTGAGCCGAAAAGAAAATGTTAATTTTTACGCTCGATTTGAGATAAGTAAATATTTACCTAATAGCTCTCATGTTTTTTTTTTTTTAATATGAAAATCTATGAGCTCTTATCTTCATGCCCCTTCACTTCTCCTCCATGTCCACGTAGGTACTTACGTCTGTTTTCCTCTTCTCTCCAATTCCTCTCCCTCGGTGTCTTCTGTCTTAAATGAAAGGCAGTCGGTTCTGATTTTTATTTTTCCAAAAATTCGATTTTCTATTTTTATTCCAATAAATTACACACATTCTCAGGATCATTTTAAGCTTTTAGTTTTTTAAATTTCATTGGTTATTGGAGGACTTACAGCTGTTTTTGTCACGTAAGGTCCGGTCAAAAAAGGTCATTTCTTTTTCTTCTTTTTGCGATACTGGAAAGTTTAGTTTTTGAACACTTTTGCTCCTTTTTTCTCAGAATCTCCTGATTGGATTTTCAAAACCTTTTTTTTGTTAGACAGCTCTAAATTTCCTCTTTAAATTGACGTAGGATTGTTCTGATATGTTGTTAAATAGAGTTTTTAGAAGACTTAAGTGGAAGTGAAAAAATCATTAAAAATAACATGAAATCTTCAAAAATGTCTCAAAATTTTATTTTTTTAGGAAAATCGAAATAATCATACGTCAATTGTAAGAACATACATAGGCTGTCCCAAAACAACTGAGAGTAAGTCTGTATTTCAGAAACAATAATAGATATTGAAACGCGGTTTGTGGGAGGTTGTAGCTCATATCCTTAGCTATCTAACGAGCCCAAGATTTGCTATTTTGGTCAAAATTTCGCTGAGTTACAGCAATTTTTTGGAGCCGTGTAAAATAGAACCCTACAGGATTTTTGAGTATTTTTTTCCTTGTCTGAACTGTTGTTCCGAGATCGTAACTTTGCGGATCACGTTGGCACTGGTTTAGATGCAAGTTCTAACATGTTTGCATGTGCTTTCATTCCATACCAGAGTTTTCTTCAACTTCCCAGCTCAGTGAAGCCAACATTGTCTAGCGTTAATGACACGTGTTTCTCGTTTGGTGCAATGAGTTCGCCCGCGGAGCTGAAACAAGAGCAACGCTATGCCATCCGTTACTGTGTTTACCAAGGTTTAACTGTCTCTGATACCGTGAAAGAGATGTTAGTTGCTTATGGAGAAAATCGACTTGGGGAGAGCACCATTTATCGGTGGCATGCAGCTTTTTCCAAGGGTCGCGAGTCGGCGGCTTTGATTCCGCATGGCGGCCGGCCGTCAACTTCTGCGGCGGAGGAAGAAAGTGTCATTAACGCTGGACAATGTTGGCTTCCCTGAGCTGGGAAGTTGAAGAAAACTCTGGTATGGAATGAAAGCACATGCAAACATGTTAGAACTTGCATCTAGACCAGTGCCAACGTGATCCGCAAAGTTACGATCTCGGAACAACAGTTCAGACAAGGAAAAAAATACTCAAAAATCCTGTAGGGTTCTATTTTACACGGCTCCAAAAAATTGCTGTAACTCAGCGAAATTTTGACCAAAATAGCAAATCTTGGGCTCGTTGGATAGCTAAGGATATGAGCTACAACCTCCCACAAACCGCGTTTCAATATCTATTATTGTTTCTGAAATACAGACTTACTCTCAGTTGTTTTGGGACAGCCTATGTATTTAGACCTGTCCGACATAAAAAAGGTTTTTAAGAATGTATTCAGTAGAGCCTGAAAAAACGGGGCAGATAGTGACAGATTTCAACGTGTAGGGATAGACAGAAGCGACTGGCCGGAAGAAAATTAGATCCCTTTTTTTTAAGGCAGGAATACATTTCTTGTGCAAACACGAGGTAAACGGTACAATATAGCAGGCTTTTGCGGATGAACTTAATCGTCATCTCCACAGGGTGTTTTAGACCACTCGTAGGTACCAGGCTATTTTCTTGGTGGTTTCTCCGAATTTCATGATCCCGCACCCCCCTCCATCAGCTCCCCTCGGGGAGGAAAAGAGGGGTCATGATTTTCAAAGGCGGGATTCCGAATGGAATTGCGCTCCAATTGCATCAGAGTTGAAAAGCACGGATAATTTCACTTTAATTTGACTCTTAGAAATGAAAAATCGGCCCACCCTAGGCCCAAAAATTATCTCATAAAGCGGGGAGCAGCGCGAGTACCCGCCTTTATAAATTTCTTTTTAGTCGAAAAATTGACGTAGATTCTACAGAAATAAATGGTACCTTATGTATTCGGCTCCGAGCAACCCGAATTTTATGATCCCGACATCCACTTGACCTTCTTTGGGAGATAAAAGGGAGGGGGCTCAGTTTTAAAAGTCGGGGCTCGGGACCTCCTTCCAAATCGCAAATTGATTGCATATAAATTGGAGAGTACAACAAGAAACCTAATGGAGATGTTGCATGTGTGAGGAATTTGCGATTTGACCGTTAATTCTTATGTAAAAGATTGCGCGAAACACGATGGACTCACTGGTTTTTTCTGGAATTAACTCCCAAGCTCAAAAAAAGCTCTCAAGTGGAGGCCAAAATAGAGTGGATATCCCCCGCTATCCTGAGTGTCCACTTCTACATCAAGACAAACTCTCCATGCAAAGATAGGGAGCAAATACATTGACAGGGCTGCCACTTTATTTGGGGACTCTAAAACTGAAAACACGGCAACCCTGTCAATGTATTTGCTCCCCATTTTTGCATGGAGAGTTTGTCTTGATGTAGATGTGGACTCTCAGGATAGCGTGGGATATCCCCTCCATTTTGGCCTCAACTTGAGAGCTTTTTATGAGCTTGGGAGTTGATTTCGGAGAAAACCAGTGGCACCATCGTATTTTTCGCGAACTTTTACATGAGAATAATCAGAATCGCTAATTCCTCACACATACATCTCCATTGAAAAAGCGGGTACCACCTCTTCTTAACTTTCCGAAATATTTGGGTTCTTAAGGTGTTAGTTAAAAGTAATATTTTCCGCACGTACAACTCTGGTGAAAATGAATCGCATCTCTAGTCCAGGCGCCTGGTAAGTCTACCTGGAATGTTGGGTACACAGCGATTTTTTTGGCTTACTTTATGTTTTTTGGGTCGCTGAATCCGAATCTGAAGTTTCCTACCGCGTATCTGGTGAGCATTTTCCGCCATTTTGAAAAAATGGCCTAAAAAGGCATTTTTTGCGGTTTTTTGATATAGCGGCTTCGCATGAGAAAAAGTCCCGGATTTAGTTAATGTTGTGAATAGCTGACATGATTTGGAAGAAAATGGTATATGAATATGCTAGGTTTGCTCAAAAACTGAGGAACCTCGGATCTCGGAACTTTGGAACGCTTCGGAACTTGGCTGTACGCGGCGAGCCGGATCGCGCGTTAATGGGTGCCCCGCGAAAACGTGGATGGGCGCGATGTTCACGATGCTGTATCTTACTCAATTTTTAAGCAAACCTAGCATATGTATACACCATTTTCTTCCAAATTATGTCAGTTATTCAAAACATTAACTAAATCCGGGACTGTTTCTCATGCGTAGCCGCCATATAAAAAAAAAAAAACTAAAAAAAGCCTCTTTAGGCCATTTTTTCAAAATGGCGGAAAATGCTCACCAGATACGCGGTAGGAAACCTCAGATTCAGATTCAGCGACCCAAAAAACAAAAAGTAAGCCAAAAAAATCGCTGTGTACCCAAAATTCTAGGTAGCCTCATTTTTAGCTACCAGGCGCCTGGACTATTTGGTCGGGAACCCGGAATTTTAGGACCATGCTCCCCCTATACCTACCAAGAGGGCGGGGGGGGGGGGGTGTCTAGGGACAATAAAATTCGGATTTCTTGGGGTCGACTGGTCGACTCTCTACTTAGTCCCGCAGTCCCTGACTTCGCACGACCGTAAACAACCGAGAAAAAACCCGGTACGGGTAGATTCTCAATGTGCGCGTAACCAGTGGACTCCCCGCTAATTTGAAAAGTAGCGCGTCAATTTGAATATTTTCCCGCGCGCGGCACTGAAATTGGCGGGAACCAATGAGAGTGGATGTTTCGACTTGTTTACATTCTCGTTAGTTTGATAACAAGTTGTAATTGTAAACAAACGTGGTTCTCCATTTTCTCGTGAGTACTCGTGAGCACAAACTGTAAATAAGTTTTTTGAATATTCAAAGTTGCCCGAGGTGTGCAAGTGCAAAATAGATTTCACTTGCCTATCGTAATCACATTCCTTCAAAGAACATTCAATTTGATATTCCCTTCTACGCATACAAGTCGACGCCTCAAGTTCTCTCGAAGCATCTAAGTATCTGTAAGTTCTCACAAATAGTTTATTTTCTCCACCCTGCAGTTTCACTAGCACTGCAGTGCTCAAAATTATTGATACTCTCAAATTTCAGGAAGCTTCAAACCACCATTTTGGTTCTTTTATCAATTTATGGCTCGTTTTTCACCAGGGATTCACTTGTCATCTTGTAGTCTGATATCTCTACTCTAAATGTCTTTTAATGTCAGCGTCTTATCAGTTTATTTATATGAGCCACCTTAAAGAGGTTTTCACAGCCGAGGATAAAATACTTTTTGCCTAGAAATAAGACTAAAGAAGGTTCCAGCCAAATTCAGAGTTCAATCTATTTCGTAGTGCCTATTAGGGGCGGACCGAAGTTTGATATTTTTCTATGATGATAATGCGTTAAAAATGGTTGATTTCATGCCTCACACATTGAAGTTTCTTACTTATCATCCGCAAGGATTTATAACAGGATGGAATAGATTCTCAAAGCCTTGTAACCTAGGTACTTATTGTTAGAGAAACTGATCAAAAATCGATCCCAGAACAAATTCCGCTGGTTTTTGAAGGTTCCGGATCTTTTCTGGATCTCTCAGAATACTACCTGTTCCGAAAACATCGGACATCAACTTTGTAGGTAACTCTGTAGCTCACTTCAGTTAAGTCTGATCAGATGACAAATAGGCAGGAGAGACTGAATGTACGCATTATGTCTGCCACGAACATTATTCCTATTAATGCTAAAATTGATAAGTCATTGAGCCTCTTTCAGTCAAATCTGCTTTTCCAATCTGCCCACTGCAGCGAAAAGTTAATCTCCACTTACAAAACCTAGGTACTAGAATGTAAAGTAGGGTGTTTCAGACGATCCGCACCAGGCTTTTTTCTCGGTTGTTTTAGTTTGTATGAAGGCAGGGATTGCAGGATTGAGTAGGGATTTGACCCCAAGGAATCCGAATGCCATGGTCCTCAATCCACCCCCCCTCCCCCAGCCTCCCTTGGCAGTTAAGGGGGGGGGGGTTGAGAATTGACTGATCATGTACTCAGCGATGATCACACTGCATATTTCGGGTATCGCTGATTGTGGTTGTTTGCAAATTAATGATCGATTGGAGCTCGATGTTTACATGTCAGCTTGAAAATTTTACTCCTGTGGGTGCAAAACCCATACTGAGAAATTGCGGTTTGAAAGAAAAATTTGCTACTAGAATGCTACTCTTATACTCGCTCCGATGATCATAGTGGTAGTGAAATTGATGAGAGCCCTGCATATCCAACCTCCGTCGTGGAAAAGTCTCACTCAGTTTTGAACTACCCACAACTATTGAAATTAGTTCAAACCATTATAAATTCCATCATTTTGCACCACAAGCTGCAAAATTTTTGTAATTTTTGCATTGAAGGCACCGAAATGCTACCGTGCTAAGGAAAGACGCTGTATGGGCCATCAGGCGTTGCCAAATTTCCTTCGAAACATCACGGATTCTCAGGGAAAGTGATCATTTCTGTTCCAATTTTTCAGATTATTTCGTTCGTAATGTCATCTGTTAAGTCAGAAAATTCCAAGAAAAAATATGTGTAACATTCTTCTAAAATAAATATTTTCTGAGAGGAAATTTGGCAACATTCGAATGCTCGTACGGTGTTTTTACGTAGCACGGCAGAATAGACGTTGATTTTAACGAATTTCCTAACGGCATAACTCAGAGATAAAAGCATGAAACAAGTCGAGGAGGGCAATTGAGATAAACGCAACAAAATATTATTCAGATTTGAAAAGAAGCCAATTTGAATAATAGTTCGGTTACACGCTCTTTAGAGGAACATGAACAGACTACCGCTGACAGATCTCAAAAAGTATTCGGTAAACGCTCGAAACACTCCAATTTTTCCATTTCGTTTATTGATTTTAAATACTACTGGAACCTCGGAA
Organism: Bemisia tabaci; assembly: GCF_918797505.1. NCBI lineage: Eukaryota > Metazoa > Arthropoda > Insecta > Hemiptera > Aleyrodidae > Bemisia > Bemisia tabaci. Next base: position 25,697,615 of record NC_092800.1, on the reverse strand, counting down.
TTTTCTCTTCCATAGGTAATTGTTGTTGGAAAGTTCCAAGTTTGATCAAAACAAAGGAAATATTACTTTCAGATAATTTGAACAAGCAACACACATTGTCTCCAAATTCGTAACAATTCACTCGCATATGACTAAACCGCTCCCTAAAAATGCTCTCGCTCTGTGATCGGGAGGTCTTGGGTTCGATTCCCGGCCAGGCGACCCGAGTTTGATGGTCTCAAACACACTGGAAAAAAAATCTCGGTGTATTTACCAAGAAAAGGGTAAAATTACCGAGAATTCAGGGTTCTATTTGATCCCAGTTTTTTCTTGGTAAAATTACCATTTATGGAATTGGTAATTTTACCGAGAAATCTTGGTAAAATTATTGAACTTTTTCGGTTATTTTACTGATCCCCGGTAAAAACGCCAATATTTTTTATCGACTGTGGTAGAATTACCGAGATAAAATGGCAAAGTTACCGGGAATTGATTACCTATAAAAGTGGTATTCTTACCTGAAAAAAAAACAGGAAAAATACCGGTTTTTAGGTAAGCTTACCAGTCTATCTTGGTAAAATTACCAATAATTGGTAAAAAAGTGAGATGGTAAAGGTACCAACGGACCTTGGTAAAAACGCCGAGAATTTCTTTTCAGTACAACGGTTACCTAGGGACTAAGGGGCCAACAAGGGGGACAAGGGGGGGGCCTAAGGGGGACTAGGGGGGGGGGGTTATGGGCCTTTAGGGGCTCCAAGCGCGTGAGATTATCCCTTCAGGGATATTTGAAGTGGGGGAAAAATGTACTGATTTACGTGCGCCGTTTGATCACCTTTCTTCATGCAACAAGACCTGCTGAGATGAGAACGATAAAAACAATTACTTTATGCTGACTTTATACGTCCCACATGAAGTGCGTGTTGGATCAACTTTCGTAAAGTTTAAAATTATGTCCATCAACCCAGGCTTTGTTATCTCAACTCTTACGACGACTAGAGTTACCTGTATACAAGAGAGTATTGCCATCTCAATAATTTTACTTCAGAAAAAGTGTGTCGCTCTCTGATTGGTCGGCTATCACGTAGCCCCAAAGTTGGACCAATGTAAATAAACCCCAGCCCCTCCGCTCCTAGTTTGGCCCAATATTAACAAACAAGACGGCGGAAAAGTTCTATACAAAGCTCTAGACGCGATTTTGTGTGTGATGAAATTTTTTTCACATCCTACTTCTGAATTGAGTTCAGATCGAACTTCGATGACATTTTTGCCGAAAATTAAGCTTTGAGTGTGATAATCATTCATTTCTCAGCCGATAATACGTGTTTCTCTGATTGTGAGTCGGGTTTGTTTACATTGGTCCAATTTTGGAGCTCCATGATAGCCTAAAACTGATGAACCAATCAGAGAGCGGCACAGAGATGGCAATACTCTCCCTAATACAGGTGCTCCAACGGCGACAATGGCCAGCGCCCATCAATCGATTTCCCTAATTGTCCCTCATTTCTTAAATTCCCAGCAACTGGCCTCGAGATCCCATCCAATGCCCGCCCGTGTAAACTCCGCAGTGGGAAAAAGCCATTCTCTTTTAAGAGAGTCAGGGACTTGGGAACTGCCACTGGCGCTATGGTAGCGAGACATGACGTCATTGAAGTACCGGCAATATTTTCGTCTTGGACACCGGACGTGAAATTGTCAGATTGCTGCGTGTAAACGTCAACTACTTCGCATTAAACTGCACGGGGAAGTTTGGAGGTTCTTCGCCGTATGACAGCATACGAGTAATCATTTTAGCGGTCGCACTCTATGTTGCCAACTATATTAATGTCACTTTTTATTCTACGTTGTTTATTGTTCTAGAAAGGACTCTCCTCTCCTTTTTAAGAGTAACTGCATTTTAGATCTTTTTAGTGAGCGTTCAGAGAGACTTGAAAAAAAATCAACTTGCAGCGAGAAACGTCATTGTCTGGAGCAGTTCAATTCAATGAGAGCCAGAACATGACTCGGCTCTTGTTTGATTTACTGACTTCAACTTCATCGGAAAATGTGTTTTATTTATACGGCCTAAAGGGTTTAATTGACCGTGGGTTCAAACTCTTTTGTCCTTGTGGAGGTCAATAGTAAGACCATTGTTAACCGGCTGGTACACTACTATTGTTTACATTCACATTAATATGAAGCTATAAAAGCCTCTAAACACGCCCCACGTCCAGTAATCTTGACTTATGAGACTCTGTGACGTTCCTAATTAAATAATCTAAACGGAATGGCGAATAGGTAATCAGTAAAAATTTCAATAAATAATTTTGATTATTTATCATCAGGAAAAAGTGGAGCGTGGCCACAAACGCTCGGTTGGAAAGCTTGGGTCGGCCATCGGAGCTACATTTTGAAATGTGGAACTACAATTGCCGGCTCAGTCTAGGAACAATTTTTGCACCATCAGTTTCTGTATGCGCATAAGTGTTTTCATGGATGAGCCAGAAATAGTAGTTCTAAATTGCGAAATGTAATTCATCTGTTTCACGTATGACGGCCATTTTACAGAGGCTCGGAGCAAAAATCAAGAAGACTGCGATGAAATTCCTAATTTTTTCGTTCACTGAAAAAAACTCCCGCCATGGTAACCACACTTATGGACTGTATAGACATACCGTCCGCGTTCCGGGCTCAGAGGCCGGAAGTTTCGGGTGTAGCACCGGGAGCAGTCGGAGCTACGGCTTCAGCACCCGGAACTTTCGGCCTCTGAGCCCGGAACGGAAGATATGTCTATACAGCCCGTAACATTCCTTTTCAGTGTGCTTGGAGAATCTGGGGGTTCGGCAATGAAAAAAAATTCTCGGCGTTTTTACCACGGTCCGTTGGTACCTTTACCATCTCACTTTTTTTACCAAGTATTGATAATTCTACCAAGACAGACTGGTAATCTTACCTAAAAACCGGCATTTTTACTGTTTTTTTTTCAGGTAAGAATACCACTTTTATTGGCAATCAATTCCCGGTAACTTTGCCATTTTATTTCGGTAATTCTACCACAGTCGATAAAAAATATTGGCGTTTTTACCAAGGTCCAGTAAAATTACCGAGAAAGTTCAATAATTTTACCGAGATTTCTAGGTAAAATCACCAATTCCATAAATGGTAATTTTACCAAGAAAAAACTGGGATCAAATAGAACCCTGAATTCTTGGTAATTTTACCCTTTTCTTAGTAAATACGCCGAGATTTTTTTTTCAGCGGTCGCGGAGCGGCACCGTCGGTGGTAACTGTGTCAAGTTCGGTTCGGTGCATGCTGGCCGTCGTGTCGCGTCGCGTCGGTTCGGGCTGTATCGCGGCAATGGTAATGATTCCCGTGCACGTAAATCGGTCATTACTCACTCAATTACAGAAACAATAAAAGCGGATTCCGCCGCCGCGTCGCGCCGCGCCGCGCGAACTATCTTTAATCACCTGTTTATTGGCTCGCCTTCACTGGGAAGTTAGAAGCTCGAGATTATGAGGAATTCTCTCGTAGAATCTGGAAGATGGATCCCACTCCGATCCCATTTCCGCCATAAATGGATTCAACCGGAATTGCGCGTTAAGCAGACAGGAACCAAGCCACACCAGCTAATCCCTAAAATTGGGAAATGTAATTTTTTACATGAAAACGCGTTTTCATGCAAAAAATTGCTGACAGTGAATTTCCTGCATAGTACGAGGCAAATTCCATAAAATTATCGAAGGAATCCGCACCAACGTTCTCTTGTAAAAAATTAAATTGCCATATTAAATTCGGCAATAGCTAATGTGGCTTGGTTGCTTTACCCTAAACGCGGTCCGAGTATCCTAAAGTTAGACGTTAACGTTAAAGTTAGACGTTCCCGTGGGCGGAACTAGGAACTTTCCATGGGGGACACCTCATTAACAGTGGCGTGGCATGGCGTGAATTGCGATATATCGATTGTTGTGCCATTTAAACCTATGCTAAAGAATCGATTATTTAGGTGTTCGCTGTAAACACTCTATTTATCGATCCTTTTCCATAGGTTTAAATGGCATAACAATCGATATATCGTAATGCACGCCACGCCACTGCTCATTAAGTCTGCGGGAACTAAAAGACTGTCATCCAGGAGCAAGTTCCAAAGAACGGTACCTATGAAAGCGCAAATCTTCAAAAGTGAGAAATGCATAGCCATTAGCGCATAGGCAGATTGTCGAAAATAACCACAAAAGCGCGAATCCCAAAATAAAAGGGAACTTGTAAGAAGAAACATATACACTTTAAGCTTTTTGGCAACGCCTTCACTAGAATTTTACGCGAGGAAATTTAGGCCGGCTTCGAGGATTGTTCTTTGAAAATTTTGCACTTAAACGTCAAAAGTACTTTGCCACAAAGGGGGAAAAATTCAAACAAAGGACGAGCTGTTAATGTTTGTGAAAGTGGACTCAACAAAGTTTGCTTCGATACCTAATTTTTTGGGACTTGAAGGACCGTCAACGTTTTAAGACATTTATTTTAGCAATAAATGCATTTTTTCGGAAAATTGATATTGTCGCAATATAAATCTGTTATAGTTTGCTTCAACGGCACAATAGACAACGCTTGAATTAGGTTAAGGTATAAGAGAAACAGGGAACATTCTCTCAAGTGGTGTCGCATGTGATAAACACTGAACGAGTTTCATTATAATTCCTGAATGCAACTATTCGGACTCCACGGATGTCCGTGTTGCATACGCACGGAATTATGAAGGCGTTTTTGCTCTCCATCATTGACCATCGACTTGAGAGTGCGTTGATTGCTCCATTGTTATCATTTCGAATCTGAGGTGCATAATTTTTAAAAAGCACAGCTAGAAAGTGGGTCTTTTCGCGGCCAATTTCCGAATTCAAGCAGGTAATAATAAGTGATGAGGTTCAGGTAAAATGCTCCTTAACGTGATAAAAATAATGTCATTACCGTGTTAGGGGCCTTTCTTAAAATGTAACGCTCTAGGAAGGGAGGGGGATTGAGGAGAGCGTTATGCCATTTTGTGTTTACGTGTTAAAGGATAAGGACCTACGCCACAAGAACGTTACAATGGGGGGGGGAGAGGGGGTCAAAAATGCCGGAAAAGTGCGTCACGTAATTTAGGGGCGCTGGCCCCTTACAACTTGAAGGAATTGATTTTTCATCGTTTTAAGCGAAGGCACTACGAGAAATTTATATTATGGGAGTAGTGTGAAGTTCAGAAATGATTAACTGCATTGAATTGTTCTGCCGCTGCCACCGTTTGTGAAAAGATTCATCTCAAACGCTCGTAACATCACTTAAAGTAGAGATAATGTCTTGAAATTTTGCCTAAATGTTTTGAGAATATTGGAGATCGTTTAGCATCGATACATGCTTTTAGTTTCGACCCCGAGGTTGGCTTTCCGCTAAAAGATTTAAGGTCCCACATTTAGGTAAATCAAATTTTGCCTGACTTAAGATTACTTAACATAATTCACCTGCCGTCGTTCAGTTTCTTGCAAAACTCACTTCAGTGTATTTACGAGCAATTAAATAATGATGGTAAACTAATTAAAGTAAACATAAAAATTATCTAAAGCAATTTAACTAAAATAAACTTATGATGATATGTCTACGATATGAACTCTCGCACTATAAACCGGCATTTATTGGCCGTCGTCTAGTTTCTCTCAAAACTTGTATTTCAGTAAATCCACGAAAAATAAAATAATGATGGTAGAATAATCAAAGTAAACATCCAAATTATTCAAAGTAATTTAATTGAAATAAACGTATGAAATGTCTACGATATGCACTCATGCACTATAAACCGGCATTTAAAGGACGTCGTTTAGTTTCTCTCGAAACTTGTATTTCAGTAAACCCATGAAAAATAAAATAATGATGATGAAGTGATTATAATAAACGCATGATTTTTTGGATCAATTTAATTAAAATCAATCGATGAAATTTTTTTGATTTTTAATTCTCGCACAATACGGCGCGCATCTTAAATTGCGGACAGCGACCCGAAAGTGCGTTGATTGTTTCGATTTTGAGCTGTAAGCACGACCGGAAATACCGTTTGATGTATCGAATACGATCTATAACGATACATCGAAAACGATCCACTTAGAGCGGAAACAATCACAGCACTACCGGAACTGTCCGAGCGGACGCCCGCCGCCGACTGCCGAGATGCCGCGCGCGGACAAGAGGCTGTCGCGAAATAGATGGGGGGCGCCCATAATCTCACCAGTGCAGTGCCCGCACAGAGGGGGGACCGACGAAGGGGGGTCGAGGGGGGCCGGCACCGTACGGATACTTATACCGGCGGGAATGAGGACCTCGGCTGAGGACCAGGTACCGGCACCTGTACACCCCCCCCCCCCCCTTGCGGGGGCAGGGGCAAGGTAAGGGACCGTGGCGCGATTATACGCACTCGACTCGCGGATCGCGTTCGCACACTGTTGCCAGAATGGAGGCAGCTTTTCTTTGGAAATTTAAGCTCTGGAAGAATGATAAGTAAGTTAATTAGTTAGTATATTTTAAGACATTCAACGTCACAGGCTATTAACGTCTTTACAGAGAATTTTGAAAATGGGAGTATAAACGAAAATTTAAATTTTTAAATTAAGAGAGGTGAAGAGTTTCAGAATTTTGGTAGTAACATTGGGTTCATCGCATATAGGTGGGTTTGCATTTCTGTTGATTGTAGAGGAGTAGATCTGTGATTGGAGATATCTGAGGGCAGAGCAGTCCAAAATTACGGAGTCCAAAATTTCATATTTACACAATTTCCGATGTGAATAATCTCTTTTAGAATATTCCGATTCGATCACCGGCATCACAATCACCCGGGAAAAATGAGCCTCGAAGAATTCAAAGCAGAGATCAGAGACTATCAGAGCGAGTAGCGAGTGCGATTGGGTGGTGTCTTTGTGGTATCATTCTTATTTGAAGGCGCAATATTGCATTTCAAACTACAGCTCTCGTGCTTGTATTACTGAGAACAACCCTTGAAATGTAACTCCTGCATGAACAAATTTTCCATATAAACTGAATAAAAGTGTGTATAATTTTCCGAGAGACACGTCTGCACGTGTATTTTATCCATCTTGTGTCAACCAAGACAGGTTTCCATTTGATAACAATTTTGTAACTTTCTATGAAGCTCTGCATGAAGTTTACGACGGAATGAGTGATTATTCTTCAAGAATCAATGCAAACATTCTTGAGGCACACAATTTACTCGCGTGGGAGAGAACTAGCGTCCTTTCCTTACTTTTCAGAAAATGTTCACTAGGTTAGTAAACGACGTGAAAATTTTTTCAAAAATATCATAAATTCTATGAGAAACATTTCGAACACTGTTGCTGTTTTGACTCACATCAGATGATCAGGGAAAAAATGCATTACCAGCTACGAGGCATCCGGCTATGTCGGACCAATAGGTTCTTCAATGATCATTCCGTGCCAGGAACTCCGGCAGCGCGGCAGCACCTTTATTTTTCTCCTTCATTTCGTCGACTATGCAATTTGGGCTACTTAGAAGTTGATATAGTTGTATCTCGCATTGTAACCCAACTGTATTACGCCTAACCGCTTTGACGGATCTGTGTGAGGTGAAGAGGGTAAAGGGGGCACAAACTTTTCATTTTCGAAGTCAACACGAACGAATTTATTTCAACATCTTACTTTCTAATTAATTTGGTCTATTATAGTGCTCCAAGTAGAGGAATGAAGTAAAATGAACAATCTGTAACCGCGAGATACGTGATTTTCACTAACAGCCATCGATACAACAGTTCTGATGAATCCTGAATAAGGATGATGAAAACATTGTAACCAAGATACGCGATTTCAGCGTATGGCTATATTCTAATGGAAAAAGTAAAAGGAAAAGTTGGTGTCGATAAAATTTTTTGGGACCTGCATAAGATATACGATCAATAAAAAGTACTTCTTAAAGATTTTAAAAACTCTTTCGCACGAAATATTACGTGCAACATATGAAAATGATGCTAATTGTGCTAGAGTGAGTTTTTAAAACATGTTAGTGTTTTTTATTGAATAAGTTTGTGTCGAGATGTATTATTGTTATGACTTTTTTGAAAAACTCACGTTTTCACTAATTTGTTATTTTTCGTTATTTTGTTTTTTGTTATTTTTCGTCGAAAAATAACAAAATAGTGAAAGCGTGAGTTTTTCAAAAAAGTTTTAAAAGTTTTAATACAGCTTTTACTGTTTTTCCAAAAATTTCGATTATTTTATCAAAAATTTTAAAACAAAAAATAACAAATTAGCGAAAGCGTGAGTTTTTCAAAAAGTTTTAAAAGTTTTAATACAGCTTTTACTGTTTTTAAAAAATTTTGATTATTTTATCAAAAATTATATATTATGTTGTCTCAGAGTTGAGCTATCGAGGGCATACTTATTTCACGCGACTGCTTTTCTCAAATCTCACCTTGCAGCACCCTGCAGCACCTTTATTTTTCTCCTTCATTTCGTCGACTATGCAATTTGGGTTACTTAGAAGTTGATATAGTTGTATCTCGCTTTGTAACCCAACTGTATTACGCCTAGCCGCTTCGACGGATCTGTGTGAGGTGAAGAGGGTAAATGGGGCACAAACTTTTCATTTTCGAAGTCAACGCGAACGAATTCATTTCAACATCCTAATTTCTAATTATTTTAGTCTATTATAGTGCTCCCAGTAGAGGAATGAAGTAAAATGAACAATCTGTAACGGCGAGATACGTGATTTTCATCAAAAATTGGATAACGAAAAATAACAAATTAGTGAAAGCGTGATTTTTTTCAAAAAAGTTTCAAAAGCTTCAATACAGCTTTGACTGTTTTTCAAAAATTTCGATTATTTCATCAAATATCATACATTATGTTTTCTCCGAGTTGAGTTATCGAGGGCATACTTATTTCACGCGACTGCTTTCCTCAAATCTCTCGAGATCCCACACTCGAAAATTTGATTTTAAACGTTGGAATAATGAGTTCAAATCGGCAACCTGGGCAAGCACTTCAACTTCAACTTTCCGAGCGGCACGAGGGGCGGCTCGCGCCGGCTCCGTGAGAGTGTGTGCGTCGGGTATTTAAACATCCCAACGCGCCGCCCCTAACCTCAAACCAAATCCAGCGTTCGCACGAAGAGCTTGTCGCTCGCGCTACAGACGCTCAGCGTCGTCTCGCCGTATCGCATTCCCCAGTTTTTTTATTTTTGTATAAAAGTTCGTTTTCGAATCGATAAGCAGTTCGTCTGATAAAGTTTCTCATCTTGATAAGACAAACGTCGTCTTCTCGGCGGAGCTTGAGTGCAGTTCGACGCTGATAGCGAACCGCGAAAGTTGCGTTGACCGCGTGCTCCGCGCGCTTTTTTCGCTCGTTTTCTGAGTCTATTTTCCGGTCAAAATGTGTGCCGAGTTCGAGCAGTGCTGTGTTACGTGCCTGTGTTTGCTGTCTTTGACGTATCTCACCGCTGCGGCGCCATGGACCAAAAACACCAAGCAAGGTAAAGAGTCATAGACTGTTTACAGTTTTGACTAAAACTGCTAAGACGAAATCAAAATCCAAAAAAAGAATGAATGAACACGCGGGAAAAAGTACGATGAATTCTACTCTTAGTTTATACTTGAAATTTTTGACATGCTAATACCTACTTTCAGTTTATGATGAGTGGAATATCAATAGCATTCACCGAAAGTCTGGTAAATTCTGCTACACTATGGCTCAAGCTACCATAGGGTATATTAATTATTGATTATCTCCGCTGTATTGCTGTGACCAAGTTTGATAAAAGCAATAATTTTTTCCCGCGTTAAATTTCTGAGCCCAACTCAACCTTAAATTATAAAGACGGGTGATGATGCAATTATTCAGGGAAAACACAAAATAAACAGAATGCCTATGAAATGCAAACATAAGAACCGAATTAAGTAAACCAGCTAATGATACATAAGTCATTCGTTTATATTAGGTACTGAAGAAATCGGAATATGTATTTGTATTGCCAAAGTATTTGATTGAAGTTAAATTTAAAATAAAAATTGATTCCGTAATTCAGTCCCCATCTCCTTCCTTTAACTCGCTGAAACTCCTAGATTAAAACCGGTTTATACAAAAATAACACTGTTAAACTTCACGTTGCACAAGTACTCCTACCTACTTAGTAAGAAACTGACACGCTGAAAATTAGTCAAACTAGTTGCAAGCTAGTGACTCAGATGCCTTAAAATACATGCCGATAGCGCCGTTTGATCGGGATAAAATTAAAAGGGGAAAAAAACCGATGCAACGGTGTAATCAATTCGCGAAAGAACTATTAGCAATTTAACGATTGGAAACCGTAAATTAATTTATTCAGCTTTTGCAACTTTGATTTCATTACTTAAACCCATGGTGGCTAAACATCATCTTAAATTACCAAGATACTTACTCATTGTATCTCGAAGTTCAATCTAGTAGCCTTTGTAACATAATCTGAAACCTACAAATGATCCAACTTCCCAGAACTATTGCTTGTAATTACTCACTCGTATACGACACAGATTTTGCTGAAATGGGGTGCGCGCCCTTTGACTGCTTTGCGGTCCAACCCTCCAAGGCGCTTCGCGCCTCGGGCGCTATACGTTACTCTTATAGTTTTATATCATAGAGTATGATATAATATCCTGTTGAAATTTCACACTTGGCCTCAACATAGATGTTATTTAATTTCAAACCCTCCCAGTTTCGAGGAGTGAAGTGGATGGGTTTCTAGATCAATTGGAGAAAGAAGACGTCACACACTTGATGAATCGAAGACGACGGATTGTTTTCGCGTACAGCAATGACTAAAGTGCAAAAAATAAGATTAGACGGTAAAGAAGAGATTAACCTTCCATTATCAAAGGTGCGCGATCTGTGAATGACTGAATCGTAGTCTCCGAAATGAACGACGAGCACTCGCATAAATAATGTCAAATCGTAGTGATTCCGCTTCCTTCATCATTTAAATGGTATATAAGCCCATTAATTTTGATTGTAACACGTGGATTGGGGCTGAAAAAGAGAAGCTTTTGTCAATGAATGGAGATGTTGCATGTGTAAGGAATTTGCGATTTGACTGTTGATTCTTATGTAAAAGTTCGCGAGAAACACGATGGTGCCACTGGTTTTCTCTGAAATCAACTCCCAAGCTCAAAAAAAGCTCTCAAGTTGAGGCCAAAATGGATCGGATATCCCACCCTACTCTGAGAGTCCTGATGTCTACATCAAGATAAACTCTCCATGCAAAGATAGGAAGCAAATACATTGACAGGGCTGCCACTTTATTTGGGGACTCTAAAACTGAAAACACGGCAACCCTGCTAATGTATTTGCTCTCTATCTTTGCATGGAGAGTTTGTCTATTTGTAGATGTGGACTCTTAGGGTAGGGTGGGATATCCCCTCCATTTTGGCCTCAACTTCAGAGCTTATTCTGAGCTTGGGAGATGATTTCAGAGAAAACCAGTGGCACCATCGTGTTTCTCGCGAACTTTTACGTAAGAATCAACAGTCAAATCGCAAATTCCTCACACATGCAACATCTCCATTGAGAATTTTTTAAAGGACGGATTGTAAAGATGCAAAAGCTACCACATTCAATTATTGGATTAATTAATTTATCGACAAAATTTTTTGTAATCCTGGTCAAACACTTGAGTAAAAGAAGGCTGAATTAATTTTTCGGGTATTGGGTGATTTGAAACGCAGTTTTAAAGATCTATTAATCAAAATATTTACTTTTTTCTGCGAAGTTTTTTCACCCGTGTTTCATCGCAGAAGCACCCTCTGATCAAACGCAAAAAATAAACCGCCGTGTCGGTTTGTATCAGTAAATAAGTAAACAGGAAAATTACGTCATTTTAAGTCGCATCGTAATTTCAGCAGAAAAACACCTCTCTTACAGAGGAACAGGTGCCTTCGTTTGTGTTTTTTATTTAGCACCTCAAAAATGTACGTAAAGGAGTAGGTGCTTTTCGCAGGAGCTATGTTTTGGTTTCTCGCGATCAATTACTCGTGTACCTAGACAATTACACTATAAATAGACAAAAACACGAGAATCTCAGAGGCAAGGCAAATAAGTGACTCATATCTTAAGGGAGCTGGCTCGTTTAGAACAGCGGCCAACGAATTTTCGGAGGTGTGATAGTAGCTCGTTAATTGCCCAAACATCGCGGGCGAACCCCTTAATTGCTTCTTCATCTGGTCTTTCCCGAGATCCAAATTCGCGCCGATCATTCACCTGTGAATGAACTCGAGAACTTTTGAGAGATCAACTGAGATTCACAGACAAAATTAACATATAACCTTCATGGTGACTACGTATTTTAGTCACGCTATATACCGATAGAGGTACCTTTATAACCTGATTTGAATTTTAAAAGCGCTCGTTTTCAATTCACGTTTAAAATAGTGGTTAACGTTATAAAGTTGTCATCGATTGATCTACATCAACGGATTAGGTCCCTCTCAATTATAGACATCGGTGAAGAGCAAGTTAGTCATAAATTAGATCTAATCGTATCTCTAGGGACTTTTGCATGTAAAAATAGCCAATAATTCACGCAAAATTTAAGGTACCAAATCTGATCGAGAAAAACGGCCAGCATTTTTTTTTTTTTTTTTTTGTATTAATCCATTGCAAGTTCGTAAACAACTGTCCGTTCTCATCGTCAATTGAATCGACATAATGTCAAGTGAGGAGCAGATAGTCTATCCTTTTCGATTTAATAGCGACATGATGAAGAAATGTCACCATATATAATTGCCGATCAATATGCACTAATCGCAATCAATCTTAATCATCTTCCGATTGTAAAGAAAAAACCAGTTAAAAATAACAGAAAACCAGACCGTCAATCCGTCGGAGCACATGTTCTTGTCATCGGTCCACGATTATCTGACTGACACGTAACAGGTGACAAAATAGATCGAAATTGCATTCGTTTGGTTGACTCACATGCACTCTGCGAATCCTCTCGGATGCACCTGCGAAAACATGTGTTTGTTTACGCGGGCATAATGTGTGTCACGACCGAGCCCATGTAGGCCGAGTTCATGCGTAGCGCTCAGGTGCATACGCTGGGCGATTAGAATTCTACGCACTGCTACGCACTAGCCACCAATCATCGGGACGTCTCCACCTGGTGAGTCACCTACGTCACACCCGTCACACGGCTCCCGGAATTTAGCAATACTTTTTTTTACAGTTTTTGTCGAGCTGGAGACAACTTGGAACCTAAACCAACAGCATTTTCGGTGTATTTGTTAAAGCTGGGGGCGGACTGAACGCGAGAGAGTGCGGGATAAGGTGAGGTCATAGGGCTTCGGGGGGGGGGGGCTCCTGGGGCACAAGGGTGTACTGACACATGTTTTCAGTGCTCCTATTCCACGTCCGTCAAAAGTTCCGGAATTCGGAACATTTTTGTTCAAATTTCTCCCACCCCATGACCGTCAAAAGTTCCGGGATTCCTTTCGGATTTTCTCAAAAGTTCCGAGAAAGTTCCGGAAAATGCAAAAGATCTGGAACTTGTAGAGAATTTCAACAGTTCCGGGAAAATTCATGAAAATTTCAAAAGTTCCGGAATTCGGAACTAGTTCCGGGGAATGGGAGCACTATATGTTTTTATCACGATGACCAACGGCCATTCTGAAGATTGGGGCTCAGTATCGATGCAGGAACACGTTTCTACAAATTTTTAGTATGAAATATTAAAGAGAGAGAGAGTGAGAAAAAAAAATTAGAGGGTTGATCGTCAATATGTTTTCAACTGTGAGGCCCACTTTCAATCATATACGAAAATATCTTTTAGCAGACTTTACGCGCTAAAATATTCAGTGTAACTTCCATTATTTGAACCCATTAGGCGAGAATGGTAATATGAGCATTGAAGAAAAAAAAATAAAAAATACAAAAAATTAACATTAGATACAATTATTGTCTCAGTTTTTCAGATCTTTTAGCTCATTTGAACTGCCCCTCACGAATCGATGCAGGGAAAACTGGAAATATTTCCAGAAGAACAGAAGTAAGTCGCCGATAAACATGCTTTCATTTCGGACCCCGCGACATTGAAAAAATAAAATACGAAGTAAAGGATTTTTTTCGTCATTTTGGCTCGGCGTAAATAATAATTAAAGTTGCGGGCGATACGAGCGTGTTTATTTTTTTAACCAAGGATTTAGATTTATTTACTCGACGCAAGGATCCATAGCGCTGGCTGCGTCGCGTCGCGTTACCCAAGTTGTTTACACCGATCGCGATCGGTGGGAAGGTCTGGCTCGGAAACCGCGAGTGGCTGTGTCTGGCCTGTCTTAACTGCAATGCAGTGCTAAGGAAGAACGCCGTATGAGCCCTCAGACGTTGCCAAGTTTCCTCCGATAAAAACCGAAATTACTGAGAAAATAGTGAATATTATTTTCCAAAATTTTCAGACGATTTCGTACGCAATTTAATCTAAAATATTTGAAAATGTCAAGGAAAAATATGCATGAGCGTTGTCAAAAATACACGTTTTATCAAGGAGAATTTGGCAACTCTCGAATGTTCATACGGCGTTTTTTTCTCAGCACGGCAACTGCAATGCAAGCCCGTAATCCTATTACTTCATTTGAGAAATGAGAATGATTTCCAAAACGTTGACCCTGTCGTCTTCGCGCCAGTCCGGGTTAAACGGCATGACTGACGTCATTTCGGGATTTTATATGTATTTTAAGTCCGGGCATTGATTTCATGGAAAGTATGCATTTGTACGTACCTGCATGCGCCCGCCCTACCGGTAAAGGCTGTTATTATTCATTATGTACAGAAGTGGGAAAAAAATAAAAAATTTAAAAAAATAACACGTGCAAAATAGTAGACCATTTTCGCCGAACATTAGTGTGAATTTACCTAACGGATTAAAAAAATCATAAGAAAATTTGACATCCAAATCTCATTGATCTTTAAGAATGATTTTTTACACGTATAATAATGTAACACACGAAGTAGTGCTGCAAAAATGCAATGTTTTAAGTGAACGTAAAAGTATCGTAATTATTTATTAAACAGAATTAGTCAAAAACTCGTAAAAACACGCGGATGACATTTTTACATCGATGATCCTAAAATTTAACCACCGATTAGTATATTTAAATGTCGTTTTCAATATTTTATTTTTTTATTTTTGTAAGTTAGGTATTTTATTAAAATCTCACTGCTGGTTAGGGCTATGTACCTCCAGCAGAACAGGGAACATGTGCCGTTCTTTGCTTACCTCTACCTTTTCTACATGTTTATGACTATTTTATGGACAAATGGGCTCATACAGATGAGATAGAGAAGCACAATTTTCAATATGATTCGCGATATTTTAATTTCTAACGACTAATGAATTATTTTCAAAAAAATTGTGTGAAATCTAAAAAATCCCGATCAAGTTCCGATCTACCAGCTGCAATTTTAATCAGGTAGTTTCAGACTGTTTTCCTGTACTTTTCAGAGAAATATGTAAACCGGCTAATTAATTGAGCGTATTTCTGCCAAACGGAAAGATTAGTGCATTATGACGTGAGACCTATTGTGTATACATTCTTCTGGTTATCAGGGCTCATGTCTTAATGCACACAGTTCCATTTGGCAGAAATACGCCCAATTGAAAAATCCGACAAAACATCAACGGATCATCGTCTTTTAAGCAAGGACTCGCGCGTGTTTGTACGTCCGTAACTTCCGTAAGCGAGTTTACGGAAGCATGAGCGTGCATGCAGACAATGAGGCGACAATTTCATTGACCTTAATAACGACGGCATATCGGGCGCGATAATTCGGCCTCATGTTGTCGATTCGCCTTATAATATCTGCCATTTCATCACATTATTTGCACACAAAATGGTATTATCGGTGTGATTTGGCGCTCATGTCCAGGAATGCTGCTGTTAATCGGAGATTGTTATTAGCTACCTGGCACGATTTTAGGAATGTGGGGCTCATGGAGAGCATCTGAAAAATCGGCTGCTGTCTCCGTTCAATTTTTTATTTTTGAGTCGGGCATGATTTTTAAGTCAACGGGAAACTTTTCAAAATGCTAATTTTGACACTCGGATCTGCACAGTTGAATAGCAGATGGTTCTCCCGATTTTCTTCGAGGATGTCATGCAGCTTTCAAAAACACTGAGAGACATTCATTTATCGTAAACATTCGTTTATTGTGATTTCCTCAAACAGGCCGATACTTAGACATTTTTTATTCAAACTCAGAAAAGCTAAGTAAGATGAAATAAATCGTGTCGAACTCCTATTGATTCTGTGTTTTCGAGCAGCAAGAACTTAGCGTTACCCATCATCTGACGCCAATAATTGAGATGATTAATCACAATGAGACGAGAAAATTGACGGGTTATAACGATCCCTCCTCAAGCCATTAATGAATCATCATTAGATCATCAGCACTCGCAAACATGAACAGGTGTATTTGCTTCAAAGTGACGAGTTTCTGACAGTTGAGGTAGTCCTGGGGTTTGGAACATTGTGCTTTGTGCAAAAGCTCAAAAAATTATTTTTAAAACAAATAAGGATTTTACTCAAGCACTATAGTGTGTGCAGATTCCTTGTTGACCAGGTTTCACCGTAATACAGGGTGTCTACAAGTCCGAAATTTCCGGAAAGTCCGAAAATGATACTGATTTTTCAAGGGCGGTCCGGAAGTACCATAAAAGTGCGGAAATGTTGCAAGAAACTCCGGATTTTTTCATTTTTGTCGCAATTTGAGCGGGAAATTCAAATTTTTGAAATTTTTCGAATTTCGTCAGTTGAAGGTATTGAAAAAGTACTGAATTCTTCTGTTGAGAAGGTATACTGAATTCTTGGGAATGCGCTGAAAAATTACTGTAGAAGCACTGGTTTTAGCCAGCGTGTATTAGTGGACATCTGATAATATCAAGGTGTCTTAGGGTGGAGTCGAAGTAATTCGAATTCGTGCATGAGACCAAAATCCAGTATCCTGTCCCGGGTTTTTAGTGCCAATCAGGGATCCATCAGCTGATTGGACGAAGCACGAGTCGCGTGCTGATTGCAGGCTGAAGCGCATCCGTCATCATTGGTCATTCGATGATGAGATGCGTTGGCCCATATGCTGTCATTGCTGTCTCTGCCCGCTATCGCTCACGCCTAATTGCTTTGTTTAGCCACTTGACCACTTTTGACCCGCGCTGCAACGAAGCCGGGCCTTGCAGCTCGGATTCATCGGGTCAAACATTAACGATCTCATGGAGCCCCGCGCTACATTTAGCAGTCGTTTTCATGCGAGGATCAATTACGCGCTTTAAAAATAGCGGCTGCCCCATCTGTGATTAGAGAGAGTGAAGTAGGATAGCATGTCGCTGAGTTTACCGGGAATACGTGACGCGTCCTCTGCAGAAATGACGTACAAAATCTGGAGCATCGCTTGGATTGTGCAATTCCGTTTTCAATCCTTTTAAACCAAAATATACAAACACATAATGCTTATAATTTGAATGGAAACATTCATGTATGTAACGGTATATCTTTTTTTTTTCGACTCTTAGTAGTGAGTCCCAAGACTAAAATGTCACCATTTCAGCATAAAGCAGACTGTTTCAACCATGAACTACTCTTAAAGAGTTCTCTCTTCTACATGTTTCCTCTAATTCATGCCCCCCCCCCCCCCAAAAAAAAAAATTGTAAATTAAATTTTTAAAAGAGCAGGCCCTTGGCAATTTTCAAATACGTGGTAAAATTTTTGAAACATTTGAGTGACAAATTGTAGAGACTGATTGAAAAGGTAAAAGGAGAGGAATTCTGAAAATGAGCACATAGTTCGCGAGAATTTTACTTTATTTTTTTTAATTGCTTAAAAATCCGAAATTCTGCATAATTTCCAGGAGAGGCTCATAGTTTCGAGAATTGAAATGATTTAAGAAAAAAAAAAAAAAACAAAAACTTCTCGAAAAATTAAATATGCCAAAACCGCAGACTCCACTCCAAAATGGATCAAAAAACTAGAAGTGAATCACTTTCGATACGCAAATTCCTGGCCACAAATAAATTCAGATTCGCAGGAATTCCTCGGCATTTCTTCCTGCCCTTGCCCCCAGCGGGCCGATTATTGAAGTTGATAGACAAAGCTATAGACAAAGAAGACAAAAGGGGCATGGAGGGATCCTATTGGTGGAAGCGGGTGGTTACAATGGACAAAGGCAGTAGGTAATAGACCAACTAAAGACAACCCACGAGAAACTCTACAATTAGTCCATCATTTTCTCCCTTAGTCTATGGGAACCACACATTGCAACCAATAGGATCGCTCCATACTCCCTGTGTCCTTTTTGTCCATCGCTTTGTCTATCAATTTCAATAATCAACCCGCAGGACCGCGTGATGCAAAGTCACGCGACTCTTGCAGCCCGGTCATTAGCACCTAGACATCCCAGCATCGATCTACTTCACCGAAAAATACCGCGCAAATCCGGCCCGGACGGACATGATGAAACTCCTGAAGCTAGATGATGCAAGAGCTGTTATTATTAGCGGGAGCGCTAGAATGCCGCTGAAGTGGCTGATATAATACCATTGAGATTAAGTGCCCAGGCGATGATCCGACCAAGATAACCACTCAAGTGCCCAACGCCGTGAGAAAAAGGAACCCTTCGTCGGTTCGCACGAGACCCGCGACAAAATTGTCCCGAAAAAAGCCGCCGAATTTGGCCAGAACCACTCGTTGGAAAGCAACGGGACCAACGGAATCGGAACCGACGGATTTTTTTCATACTTAGGCGTGCGGCAAATCAAACGACCAGGGATATTTTCGGTAAATACAGCACTGGTATAGGAAAAAAATTGGTGCGATATGGAAATCGTTTAGTGGGTCAAATAATTTATCAGGTCTTTCTTCAAGTAAGCGACGGAACAAATGTCAGGCAACTTGGACACACAAGATGTTTGTGAATATTCCCGAATAAGTATATTATGGGCATAACCGCTCAACTATTCCAAGATCACCGTCATCTCACTCACTCGCGTAGATTTTACCAGTTACGGCGCTTAGTTCATACTGGATTTGACAGAGCAACTATTCGTGCTCCTGGTCATCCCTGATTGCCTATATAGCGAATTGCAGGCGTTTTATAGAGGGCTACCTCCGTATGAACTTCTAGACTGCTGATTATGTGAAGAGTTTGTGCTACGATTCCGGGATACGTCCGTATACCTAAGAGGCAGGTCTAAAAGACGTAAAATGAAACTAGGGGGTCCTCCCTTAGCCACTACGCGGCCCAACCTCAACCTCCATCATGCAATTTGACGACCTCACCTTAAAATTATTAGTATCTCTGGATGGCAAAATTGAAAATGAGGCGAGACTGTCAGCTTACGGTCTATGATAATACAGCAGGAAGTAGTCAACTTTCAGTTTAAAACTCACCAAAATACTTATACCCCTATCGGCTGACTGATTTTGTAGAATTTTAAAATTTAAATCCCTCATCTAAAACCCACTGTTACTTACGAAACGTCTACGGAGGAATTTTGCAATTTCGATGCTGGCTCCGCGACTAGTTTTCCCGCATACCTTGGGCTCTTCGTGAAGTTCTCAAGCTGTCAGTTTGCTCTTGGAGGAATCTTACTGTGTTGAGAAATCCATGCCATTGTTGTCCGACCGTTAAGGAAATTCCCTATATTTTCCGGCGATAGTCAACTTTTTGAACTAAGCGCAGGTTTGCTTTTTTACTTGACAACAGATTAATTTTATTTTTTGTCTTTTCCGGTGAAAACATTTGAATAGCTGATTTAGGCGGCGAAGTTTTTGAACGCACGCGAGTGCTTTTGCATTGCAGTTTTCTCGCCAAGATGAAATCCCGAAATTTAAATATCCAGTTGGCCGATTGGTTATTTCAATTGCAAATTTGACTGTCGGCACGTGTATTGAACGTACAGTTTCTAGATAATCCGCATAGTTTCTTATATTTTTGGAATCCCTAAAAACTAACATTTTGGAGCTGTATTTTGCATGGATCTCATCGGCATAGCGTCGGATTTTTTTCTCAGATCACCTATACTGACTTCCAATCCCGGGTAAAATTTTCCTTCGAGCATCAACGAACTCATAAATAAATCATCGGAGATCACTTGGTCTTGCAATGACGTCACTGATTTTACGATCCACCTTCTGCTAGGTCTCGCGGCTGGCGCGTGGCTGTGCATAAGTAAAATACTGTTTGTTGCCATGTTGGAAGAAATTACTGCATTTTCACAGGACGTTTGCGTGGAAAATTCACATTTTTTCCATAATCTAGCGGCCTACGCGTGAAATTACGTTGCCAATACCTGCAGTTAAAGTTACGCTACAGATCGGCTCCGGTAAAGTTAAACGTTAAATTGTCGTTAAGTTCATTAAGAACGAGTATGACTTTGATGTAGGTAATGTTGTTATCGCATCGTTTGATAATTGGCAGCATCCATTTCAACATGATCGTGCTTTCAATGGAGAGTCTATTACGATGATAACGGATGGACGATAAATCCACGAGTAGAAAGATCCATTCTCATCACCGATACAGGTAAATCTTGAGGCGTTTCGAAAAACAGACAAGTTCTTAATCAAGAATTCCAATGTATGACAAGACATAGTGTAGAATAGGTGGTAGAAAAAAAATTCAATTCTGAATTGATCGATGCATATATTCTAATATTTTTTTTGTCATTTTTACATAATTTTACAAACTTTTTTACAAAATTCGATTCCTTCGATAGTCACGGTGTCTACTAAAACAGGCTGGCCAAAAATCAGTACTTTTACAGTACTTTTTTAGTACATTCTAGAGAAATTCAGAACCTCCTCAGCGGGAAAATTCAGTACTTTTTCAGTACCTCCAATTGACGAAATTCGAAAAATTTAAATAATTTGAATTTCTCGCTTAAATTGCGACGAAAACGACAGAACAACGAAAAAATCTCCGGACCCTCTTGCGGAATTTCCGCACTTTTTCAATACTTCCGAACCGCCCTCAAAGAATCAGTACTATTTCCGGACCGTCCGGAAATCCCGAACTTGCAGACACCCTGAAAGTTCATTATTTGCTCACAGCAATTGGATTACGTTTTGCAATAAGGAGCCACTATCTCTGGCCCATTTTAGAAACAACATACATGCCATTGGTTTCCCTATATAGATACGTGCTTTTATGGGAGAGCCAAAGATAGTGGTTCCTTATTGCAAAATGTAATTCAATTTAGGGAGATTCTGTTATTGTCCGAGAAAATCCTTGGAGACACACTTTCGCATTGATCCCGTCAAGTATGGCTCATCGGAATCGCTTGTTTACCGGCGTGGATTGGACTTCGGTCTCGGATGATGTAAATGCCCGCCACTCGAGGCTCACTCGAGTTGAGTGTAGCACAAGTGGAAAGGTTTCGAACAACATCCAGCCGGAGGAAACCCTCCACTCGAGCCCCGCGCCCTGGAGAAAGGGCCCCCGATCGACTAATCCACCGGAAAAATTCCTGCGTTGGTGAATGAGCTCTTTTCCCCGATCCTCTAAAGCTCAACGAGCTTCGATAAGAAAGTCTCCGCGAAAACAAAGCGACGCTAATAAGCGGAATTGTTTCGAGTGGGCAAGTTTTTCGGCTGTGGCTTTCTTTCCAAGGGCGCGCTCTGATGTAATCCTCTGTTTACTCGCTTTCGACTGCCCCAGAATCAGGGAGACGATTCGAGACAAGACCGTGAATTTCTCGCCGGCCTCTTTCGGTTTCGGGCTCTTGAGCTGTCGAAATTGGAATCTAGGTCTTCGGAAAGAATTTAGCTGGGTTTTCCTGCATCGCGTTGATAATTTATTTTCCTCGATAGAAAGAAGATTAAAGGGCACTACTCTGACAATGAGTGGATTGACCATCGTCTAATACTTTGACATCCACCGACCATCCTTAATTTTGAACTAATAATACCTTTTTCTAGCAGACTAATATCATGATAATTTTAGGGAAAACCAGTCTATGTTCCCTAGGGAATTGCTTTTCATGGTAAGAGTAATTTTTATATGGGATTTTATCACTGAATTGGCTTTTTAAGGCGCGTAGCAGGTGAACAGAGGAAAACAGCACTGAAAAAAAATTCGGCTCTGAGGCCGAAAAATCCGGGTGCTGAAGCCGTAACTTCGATTGCTTCGGGTGCTAGGCCGGGAACTTCCGGACTCTGAGGCCGGAACGCAGATGGTATGTCTGTATAGCCCGTAAGTACGGCTTTCACGGCCGGTTTTTTTTCAGTGAACTCGACCATACTTACTCGAATGTTCATATTGCGTTTTTCCTTAGCGAGGCAGCATAGGAGCAGGCTCGAAATGAAACGAATATCCGCTGATAGTTGTAAAAATCACGAAAAGAATGAAAACCCGAGAATTTTGAAATCGTGCTCATCCATCAACCATCGCGGCTTGTGGCCGGTCGGGCGAAAGTGTGAGGAGTCGGGTGTGTGTGACGTCACACTTGCAAGCTTCGACGTCACGGAGCGGTGGTGCGGGCCGCCGAAATGCACGCGCGGCAACCGGTTGACACGAATCGATGGATCGGCCGTCACCGCATACGCCGCAATGGTCACGTCGTCGTCGCGTCGCTTCGACGTCGATGGTCGCGTCGGCCCCGCTAAAACATCGGTCGAGGCTGAACACCTTTTCTTAATCGATTATCCGTTCAGCTCTTATTCGGCCAGTCTGCTCTGAAAATCTGCCTTCACCTGCACTTGAAAAAAAACTCCGGCCGTGGAAGCCGTACTTGCGGGCTATATAGACATACCGTCTGCGATTCGGGCTCAGAAGCCGAAAGTTCCGGGCGTAGCACCCGGAGCAGTCGGAACTACGGTTTCAGCACCCGGAACTTTCGGCCTCTGAGCCCGGAACGGACGGTATGTCTATACAGCCCGTAACTTTTCTTTCAGTGTGGCAGGCAAGTAGCGTAACCCTTATACTATCTACTATCCTTCATATGATACGAGGTATCAGTATACAAAATTAAAGAGGACACACACAAATAAAATGAAATAATGTAAAATAAAATAAAATAAAATTAATATTGCGGAGAAAGCGTAGGCCGTAAATCCCCCCCCCTTTCTTTTCCACAAAACATTTCAATAGCTGAAGTTCAAAGCTTCGTATCTTCGTCTGCGACGTAGCAGACTTCCTGTCATACTTTAGGCACCTATTTTTTTCTTTGAAAAATTATTCAACGTAATTTCTCGAAAACTTCTTCGATTTTTCATCTCTATCAGCAGAATACTCTGTGTAAATTTCGAGCTATAAAGTCTGCTTGTTTCTCTTCGAAAAAGTAAAATAGGAACGTAAATTTCGAAACGCCGCAATGGAGGTACGCGGTTCCGCACTTACCTACCGATTTCTATTGCCGCTCATAGACAGGAGGTTAAAAGGACTGTCGTTTTTCGAGTTTTGTCGCAGTGATGAGTTTCGATGAAAGAAGATGGACATTTTCTCAAAGACTCGCTTCGACAGATACGGTTGTTTTGGCAAAAAAAAAAAAGAAAGAAAGAAAAAAAGAGGATTCCTTGCCGATCATTCTGCACAAACGATCATTCCAGGATGCGCAGTTTAGACTACAAAAATAAGGATAAAACGGCCAAGTGCGAAGAAAATGATGCCCTTGTGCGTCTCACCTGGCGGTACACACGCGGCTCTCCACTCCTGCACACCTTATTATTTTACGCCACACTCACAATCAGCTAAAAATAGTTGTATTATTCATTGACTGCCATCAAAACAGTCAGGCGCAAAGGCTCAGAGAGAGCCAATCAGCGCGCAGGACTTGGCGCCTCACGCGGTGGACTGCATGTGGAGTCTCAAGTGTAGAAACGACGTAGGTGTGATGTTATTCAAACGGCTGATACGTCATTTTTACATGTTGGGCTTCATTTGCGGCTGCTACGGTGCTCGCGGGTAAATTGAGCAATGTGTTTGTGTTGTGACTTCAGCTTGCATACGCTACTCACGACGGCACTGAACCTGGCATCGGTTGTTTCACGCAGAAAAGGAAGTTTGGCATGAGAAACTACCAAAAAGATACTACTTAACTGACTCGACTTATGATATAATCGTTCACTTGATTAATCATTCACTCGCCTTATGGATTTCTGGACATGCTAGCAAGTAATATGTGAATATATTTTTAAATTGGCGGAAAAATCAACTGATCAAAAGATGAATAAATGAACCCCTTTTAAGGACCTCCATATTCTCTCTTCATTTTCGCAATTTTTTAAAAGGTTAGATACGCTATTTTATTTTTTCACTTTTTAAAAGAAAACTTGTTTCCTCCTTTTTTCAAACTATATGTTGAAATGTTTACAAAAATGACCGTTGGTTTGAATCTAAATAACATTTGTTGTTCATAAAACATTATCGGATGATGGATAATGATGCTGATAGATATCGTGATTCTAAAAAACACCAATTTTTCAGCAAAACCAATAAGTGATAAAATGCGAGCTACAAATCAGAATTTAATGTTGAGTTTTTGACATAAATGCCCCCTCCTCCCTGTCAAAATATCAATTAACACATTTTTGCCCTGTTAGGTCCTCAATTCTCGATTTCATGAAATTAAAATTTTAAAAAATTAGATCCTAATGAAAGCTAATGAAAGCTGTACACCTGCCACCTGAAGGATACCTGTGTGTGTACATACTTTACGCGAGTGCCATTTCAACGCGCGCGCGCGCAAACATATACCCACATGACCACATGGTACCAGGCACCCGGGTGTCTGTTTACGCTCGAAGAAGGCCGCGAATCCACGGGAGCCCCCCCCCCCCTTCCCCTCCCCCTCGAAAAAGAAGCCATGAACGAGGTGGTAAACGGATGAGCAAATAAGTCGATTACGATTCCGGGCGGATTCGATTCATTATCGGAGCCGCTCATTACTACCGCAGTATGTACATACTAAGGAGGAACGCCGTATGAGCTTTCGGACGTTGCCAAATTTCTTCTAATCTAATATTTACTTTTTGGGAATGAATAAGATGAATTACTTTTTTCGATAAAATTTTCAGATCAGCTTTTCGATCGAAACTCTCTGCAGGGTGCCTACAAATCCGAAATTTCTGGAAAGTCCAGAAATAGCACTGATTTTTTGAGGGCGGTACAGAAGTACTGACAAAGTGCGGAAATTCCGCAAAAAGGTCCAGAATTTTTTTAATTTTTTGTCATTTTTGTCGCAATTTCAAATTTTTGAAATTTTTCGAATTTCGTCAAATGGAGGTACTGAAAAAGTACGGAATTTTTCTGTTGCGGGAGGTATTGATTTTCTTGAGAATGTACTGAAAAAGTATTGTAAAAGTATTTATTTTTGACCAGCTTGTTTTAGTAGACACCCTGCTCTGGTCCATTCGAAAGAAAATATTACATTTTTTTGAAAATGCGTACTTTTGTGACGGCATTTTTTGATCCGTTCGTGGCTTAAAATGTCGACTGAACTCGTGACAGCATAGAAAATTAGACAACGTCTCGTTTGATAAACAAGATAACGGCGGCGTGGGTTTTAAACCGCGTTAGAAATTCCACCGATAGTGTTCTCTAGATTTAGCTACAATTTCCTGGCGTTACTGGTCGATTTCGGCTGCTTTTCACAGCATTCGCGAAAAATTGGGAATTTTATCCGTGAAATTTGACAACAATGCTACAGGTTTCGTTTACCTGTTAATGAATCTTGTACTCAAGTTCAGGAAGTTCGTCTCGTGTTCTACCGTCTTGTTTACCGAGGAACGTGCTGTTTGGATCTTGATTAACTTTTGGGATGGGTTTCAGCGACCAAGTGATTATTAGCGTAATGAAATTTTCGCTGCAATCGAAGAGTGAACCTCCATCACATTCGAGATTTTTGATCGTCCAAAAACCGCTTTAGAGTAAAGAAAATCCTTTATTGAATTTATTCATTATTGAATCGAAAAATTCCCAATTTTTCATGGTTAATCTAGAGATGAAAGTCGATTTCCAAGACTTTGAATATTTCAAGGCAGTTAGCCTTCAAAGCGACAAGGTATGCAACCCCTCGACCGGAGAGTAGGAATAGTTATCGTTTCCACGATAAGGGGCACTTTTTTATTGTTTCTTATGAAATCAATCGGTATGGAGACTAACGGCTGAACTATTTCTGTTGCAGGAGACGTGTCAGAATTGGAGGCGAGAGCTGACTTGGCCAAGAAATCGGCTGGATGGAGAACAGTTCGTCGGAGGAAAATAAAATGGAGCGGCAAAGGGTGCCTTTATTCGAGTACAACACCAGGATCAATTACATCTCGCAAGAGGACGAAGACATCGAGGACTTGGAGGCTAAGGAATTGGAGGCAAAAGCTGATCTCATCGAAAGGAAAAACAACAAAACCAAATTCACGCCCATCTCTCCCGACATGGACTCTGACAATATCAAAGGTTGGTACCGAACCTTACACGACTGCTCATGAGTAAATCACTGACTGCTAATCACTCATCATTCACGGGAAAAGGGATATTAGATTCGAAAATATTCTAATTTAATTGCAGCTTTAACCCCTACATTGCTGACACAAAACAGACCGAATGAAATAATAATGAATGTTTTCCGTTGAAAACAGAAATATACTTTTTTTTACCGTACTAGGCAAAAAAACCTCCTTTGAAAAATTTTCTACAAGCACAACGATCCCTTTTCCGGCGATGATGTACGTGATTAGTATCGATATATCGATGGCCAAAGTGCGAAACCACCTACTCTCCATGGTAGTGTCTCGAAATTTCCGCCCCTTTTTTATTTTTACAAAGGGCAACAAAGCCAACTTTATAGCTTGAAATTTACACAGAATATTCTGCTGACAGAGAAGAAAAATCACGGAAGTTTGAAAAAAATCACGTTGACTAGTTCTCCGAGGAAAAAATAACGTATATGACAGGAATTTTGCAACGTCTCAAACGGAGATACGTGGTTTCGCACTTTGGTAGAAACTGAGAACCGAGCGTGCTGGTGCGCCAAAACGACAAAGAGCCTTCATTTCTTCGCTTATGCAACACGGACATCCGCAGAGCAGGTTTAGTTGCATTCAAACCTTATCATCCTTGCAGCATCGTGCTGAGTGTTTTCGTCGAGATACTACTTTTGAAGGAAGTAGCGATTGCAAACCCCTGAAAGATTGTAGATTTCCAAATAATGATAACCTTTCTCTGATCGATGAAAATGAAATGAAATTTAGACAAACGAAAATATAACCTAGCATGAAACCAACAAGTGGTATCGATGGTCTGCTGCGCACTAGCTTAAGCACGGTGACGCGATAGTCGAGATACTTCTATGTCACTTATATTTGCATCGATCATTGTGATACCCACTTGATTCCCCCCAAAATACCCACGCAAGCACTTTGAATTACACCGGAAACATTGTAAGCAAACACGTACAGAGGATTAGAATTTGTTGATCTGGAGTACAAGTCTTACAACTTGTAGGGAAAGGTTTTTGTGATCTACGTCGCAATGGCACACGTAATAAATTGAATACCTAACAAAGAACGCCCCTGTCACAAAATTGAGTATTCAACGTTCAAATTTCACCCAGAAATGTTGCGTTTGTCTCTGTTCATTAAAATTATACCAAATTCTCTTGCACATTGATCCTCACCTATCACCGGTTAAAATTCGTTGATAATGCTCCTAGTTTCCTTCTTCCGTTCTTTCCTGGTACCGCAGTAAGATATCAGATTATTGTAGCTTTGCATAGAAAAATTTATAATTTTCTAACATGTTGTGAAGGATACAGAAGAGGGCGAATTATTCTGCCGTATTCGGTGTTAGGAGCACATGTATATCTAGGTATTGAAAATTCCCGAAATTGATCTCTTGGTGGCAATTCAAAAATGGAGGACGAAAAATGAGGGGGAAAAAAGCTGTAAATTGTGTCAGCGCTGTTGCCTCCTATTTAGAGGATGCAGTTTTAACGTTCAGCACATCATGTATACATGTATACATTCGCATTATAATGCGAATTAAAACTTGAAATTTTGACGCTAGTTTTTAAGGTAATTGTAGACAGTTTTCGTGACATCGTAAACTGAAAATCGATCTTATTTTTAGCTCCAACATCTATTTTTGCTGTGTTGAACGATTTTAGATTCGAAATGAAGGCACATTTTGTCTAAATCTGTCAAAACTGAAAATTTGAGGGGCGAAAAAACTTAAAGTAAGGATGATGATTGAAAATCCGCGGCCGAATTCCGAGTTTCGCCTCGAGGAATGTATACGTTTGAGCGGGCGTTGAGGTTGATCTAAATCCAAATAATCCGTTGCACACGTCTCAAGCTCACCCCGTTGGTAAAAATAGGAGAAGCTGCTGTGAAGGAGCAATTGACTTCTGACAACGAGTGCTTCTTGAACTTTGAAACGCAGAGGTGCTCGGCTTTTAAACTAAAAGAGAAATCGCGCTAAAATGCATTTTCCGGAATGTGCTCGCGCCAAGTCACGTTGGTGAACGCGCGAATAGTACAATACACTCGAATCTGTGTATTTTTTATGCTCTTTTGATTTATGAGGCACAATGTACCAATACATCTTGAAATTTGTTGCAACGGAAATTGACAATGTTCGGTAGTACGCTTTGGTTGGAGGAGCTGCGACACTTTCGTAAACGTAGGCGGTCACTCTCATGCTGTTTTCTCTACCTATGCATTTCAAAATTTTCTACTGATTCAGATACTGCCTGGCTAAGGAAAAACGCCGTATGAACATTCGAAAGTTGCCAAATTTCCCTTGATGAAAACATGTATTTTTGACGACATCCATGCAAATTTTTCTTTGAAATTTTCCGATGTATTAGATTAAATTGCGTGCGAAATTGGTGGACAATTCTAGAAAAAAAATATTCACAAATTTCCCTGTAAATTCTGGTTTTTATCGAAGGAAATTTGGCAACGTCTGAAGGCTCATACGGCGTTCTTCCTTAGCACGGCGCGGCATACCTCTTTGAGCCTTCGGTTTGATGATGTTGTCTATGAGAGGTGCATTCATCGTCTTTTTCGCAGAGTTGAAAAACTTTAGTACGTCTCATATGTTTACGCTGAGTGCGTGTCTCTTTCTTTACGTCTATAAAATCGTGTTTTTGTTTACCTTGCCATAATCGCGCCGTAACAATCTATAAGCGGTCCGAAATGTGGGGGAAAACTTAATTGACGAGTCTAAGAGGTTATCTTTTGCGTCGAAAGCTATAAAAAAATCGTATTAAAATTGAAGGTGAAAAAGTTAAAAAATACGTAAATTGCTTTTACTTTTGTGGAATCCCGCGGGCACGTGAGAAATGACGTAACTTCACCATGAAAGGCCTCTGTTTATTTTCGCTGATATGTTCAATCGCGTGAATTTAAGAGCAGTGGCGTGGCGTGCTGTGAGATATATCGATTCAACTGTCATCTAAACCTATGGGAAAGGATCGTTAAACAAGGTTTTCGCTTATTAATCGATTCTTTACCATAGCTTCAAATGGGGATACATCGATAATCGATCATTCACGCCTTGCCACTGATTAAGAGGCTTATCATTTGACGTTAATTTAATGATTACTTTACGAGTGTCTCGCCGAAAAATCACTTTGTAGCGAAAAAAAACGCTGGATGTTGGCATGGCCAATTTAGAGCGCCTGAAAAAAGTTGCGGTCGAAACCAGTGGCGTGGCGTGCTTTGCGATATATTGATTGATCTGCCCTTTAAACCTATAGAAAAAGATCGATGTACAGGGTGTTCGCTACGAACACCTTAATAATTGATTCTTCCGCATACCTTCAAATAGGGAATAATAATCGATAATTCACGCCACGACACTGGTCGAAACTTTCGCAGCGCGTCGTTCCGCAGGAAAATTTCTCGCACTTTTCGTGAATACTTGCTGAAACTCGTCCAACAATAATCGCTGAAGGTACCTCTTTGGTACCCGGCTAACGATCAGCTATTCGGCGAACGGAGATGACACATCTGACTTCGGGGGTCAGACTTACGGTCATTAACAAATTAGCCGCGATGTCAATAACCAGCGGACGCTCAAGTGAGTCACCAGACTCGAACAGAAATTGTAGGTGAGAAAAGCGGACAAGATGAATCACACAGGCCCGAAACGCTACCTACTTCGTGAGCGTGATTGGTTTAAGTAAATCACCATATATGGGCAAGAAAGTAGTTCCCTTAAAGATGACCCTCTGAGCCCGGTTTTCTAGTCTAAAATGCTCCACGATTTTGAACCTCACAACTAGCAAATAAGGGTAAGAATTCTCGGTACCTACCTGACGGTCAAAACGGTCAAAAACACTCCTTTTTCGGCTCAGGAAACTTGGGCGAGTTTCGGAACCAGGCGCAATTGATTTTACGTCTCAAACTACGTAGAATGCAACATTATTCTCGAAATTTGTTTGGCGTCCAAAATCGAAAAACATCGACAGGGGTTACGTAGACTAAAATTTTGGAGTCAAAATCGACAGTTCTCCGATCGGGTTGAAATGAACTAAGCTAGTCTCCGTGGCAATGACCTGCTAAGTCCGATTTTATGGTCTCAAATGCTCCATAAGTTCATTGGAGCTCAAAATCAACGAATAACGGGATGCGTGCGGAACGGTCGAAAACAGCCAAAAACTTTTGAAAACGCTCATTTTTCGGCTAAGGAAGTTCCGGCGTGTCTTGGGGCCAGACGCAATCTATTTTACTCTTCGAGCTGTGTAGAATTTGAAACTTTTCACGAACTTTTTCCCCCGTCCAAAATCGACGAAAGCCATAAACGGGTTCCTGAGTTTATACACTTTAGGTTACTTTGAAGCATCACTTATGTACTGGTTAGGTAACTTTTAACTTTTCACTTTTTTATCGGTGGTGCACTGAATAAACTTATACAAGCAAATGAGATGTTGCATATCACTTACCGAGTTTTATTTTTTTTGTTACAGAGGATGACATCACAGATGCAGACGAAAATGAGATGGAGTCTCTTTCGGTGGTCTGGTACCTGGGAGCTTTCGGTGGCCTGGTGACCTTCTTCCTAATTATAGTGTGCTCGGAGTTCTGTTTTGGAAATGCCATGTACCGTCGGCACAACCCCAATGAATACATTAATCGTGTCAATGTTTACGCTGATGCCTACTTCCCTCAGACTCCCCCACCCCCATACCATCTCTTCGCTCCTCCAACCTACACTGACACACTCCAAAGAAAGTTCAACAACGGGAAACTATCCATTGAAAAGAATGACACATTTAAGAAGGAGTCTCTCGATAACAGCCAAATTTTCATTGTTCCAGTTCACCAGAGTAAAATGCCGTACCCGCCACCAAGCTATACGGCTTAAAAAGATGCATTTTTATTGAAGTTGGCAGTCACTGACTGATTTTTTGTGAATTTTAAAGGTAAAGGTAATGGAAACCTTTCCTGCAGCACAGCTGCGCTGTGAAGTTATTGAACGAAGGAGTCTCGATCCCACCTTGGGGTATGTAGCAACTCCTAAATCTTGTGAGAAAGCAGTTGAGAATTTTACTATTTTAAGAGTGGAGAATGAAGAGTTTTAGCTTTGGTCGGTGAAATTCTTTTAAAACAGAAGATGCAAACCATGCCACTTTTCATTGCATTTACAAAATTTATTGTATTTTACAATGGTGTGATTTTACGCACAGTTCATGTCTTCTCTGGAAAAATTCTTAAGTGACCAAAAAGGGCATGTTAACACTATGGATAAAATATTTGGATGTGACATTGTATGCTAGTTTAAGGAAAATAATTTTTGGCTGCAAGAGTGATTTTACATGCATGTATGAGAACTCATGTTTCATGAAATCTCAATGTTAAGTAGGCAGCAAAATGCATATCAGATTTTACCATTTTCTTCTGATGTAAAAGTGTCCTACATTTCTTAGATGCAAAATATTTTTGCAGTTGTGTGTCAGTATTATTGATTTTTAATCAAAATTGAACTCAAACATTATATGCCATAAAAATTTACACGAGAGCAAATTTTTGGAAAACCTGGTTCGGTCCTTGAGTTAAAATTTTATTTTATCACCGTCGGCTCATCTATTAAATGCCTGACTGATTTTCTACCTGCTTTGAAAATTGATTGTAATTGAAAACTCAGAATGTAATTGCCCTGTCAATTTAATACAACTGAAAAGTTCTTTTGCAGATCATTCAAAAAAAAAAAAAAAAAAAAAAAAAAAAAAAAAAAGAAGTGATCGAATTAAGTTACCATTGTTATGCCAAACTAATTTTTATCAATGCTACTGACTAGGTAGGTACACAGAAAATTGCCTTCAGTCTCCTTTCTTCTCCTGAAAATATGATTTATTTTCAAGATCTGGAAAGATTAGATACGTTTGATACTTATTGTTAATATTCTAGGCATGTACCTGGTGCCATAAGTGCCATGATTTTCATTGTAAAAATAATTAATTAACTATTTATTTGTGTAATTTATTCTAATTTCTCACATTCTAAGTCAATTAAAGAATAAGAACTGATAATTTCTTTAATTGAGTGGGTTTGTAAAATATTGAAGCTCATGCCTTAGATCTGATAGATAAGTAGGTAGCAAAACCAATTTGTAAATTTACTGTAAATATTTGAAAAGTTCAATTTATTGTTATTCCATTTTTAAGAATTTAAATGCAAGCTAAGCAAGAACATGTATAATTTAGTTTAATTTTCTCATAGAATCAAAATTTAGGGCTGCAAGTTCTTGCTTGCTGACTGGTATCTCATTATGCTTTTCTAAAAAAATTTCAAGAGGGCCTTAAAATTAATGGATTCACCTCGATGTTTCTACATTCTTTTTTCTACTTTGAAACATTAGTTTTGTTCCATTTCATTATGTATTTTGAAGTAAATAGAGCGATGTTCCCGTTATCCTTAATTTAAGTACCGAATTCAAAACAGAACTGAAATTAAAGTGTACTTAATTATCAAACATTCTAGTCATTGTGATAATTAAAATGTAATTAAAATACATACATGTTAGTTTTAAAAAATGCATTATTTTACGTTAAGCATGTAAATATTATATTTGAAAAATGTTATTGGAGCTCAAAAAATTAATATTTATTTCAACTGTAAATTTCTAATAGAAAATCAATTTTATCATATTTTTTTAAAAAAAAAAATATTTTAATATTTTGCTGATAAAAATTGAAAAATAAAAGTTGTTTACTTTTTTATACCTGAAAAAGTTGTTTTTCCTTCATCCTAAAAATGCACCAGGGACTGTTAAAACTGTCAATGTCAAAACTCTGCCTAATTATTTTACAAAAATGTAGGCAAACATGTATGACAAAAGCGTACCTTAAGTTTGACTTGGAAATTAAATTTTGCAATTATTAATTGACGAAAAGAATTTACGGGGTTTGCACAATTTCCATCAGGAGTGGAAAGCTACCACCAGTAAATGTAACTGAAGTACACAAAAAGTAAATTCCAAGGTCAATGCTATGTTTCGCCGGATGATGATGATTGATGACCAACCTTTTTTAACAACGGATGAAAAAAATTCGCCTGATAATGAATAATAAATGTAGGGGTAAGCACTTAACTAGACGAATTCTTGCAAAATAGGTTAGGATTGCGAAACTAAGAGTTGCTCGAATTTTCATCTACTTAGCTAGAGCAAGGCTTAGGGTTTGAAAATAATTTCAGGTTTTTTACATATTAAAAAAAATTAATTGAAGTGTTACACAAATTTATTCAAGATAAATTAAGATATGTACAAATAAATAAGTACGCTTTGGTTAAGGTTAATTCAACCTTAAAAAACTACTGAAGTCTTTCTGTTATGAAATATGTCTTTTAAGGGCTATCGTTGGAAATGGTTATAAGAGAAGGAATGAAGGTAGAAATCTTACTTCGTTCATATGGCAACTTAGATTCTTTGAATTTCAAAAAGTTTCACGTCCGTTTCGTACCAGATGGGAGGATTTACATTCCTGAAAAATTGAGAACAAATTTGGGTGTTAAAAAATTGTAAGTCCTTTCCTGAGCTGGATATTAGAGGCAGTAATTTAAAACTGCATAATAAGCAATATCTAGATGAAATCATTTGTTTTACACTTGGAATTAAATTCTGAATGAAGCCAAGGATTAATTTTTTTTACTCTTGTTTTGGCTAAAAAATTTATTTTAAAATCCTCAAGAAATGGAATTTCGTGTTGAGCTACAAAATGTTTTGATCACGAATAGCGAGACTAGAGGTAGCAATGACAAAATGACAGAGAGAGATAAAAAAAACTAAAATAATCTTTGAAAAAAAGCAGAAACCC
This sequence comes from Bemisia tabaci, assembly GCF_918797505.1. Classification (NCBI taxonomy): domain Eukaryota; kingdom Metazoa; phylum Arthropoda; class Insecta; order Hemiptera; family Aleyrodidae; genus Bemisia; species Bemisia tabaci. The sequence goes on along the minus strand of NC_092800.1, from coordinate 25,663,336 downwards.
TTCCCAAGGACAATAAGCAGCCTTTAAAATGAATCAAATTCGTAATTTTCACCAGAAAGCAAATTTACTAGAGAATACAGGGTGGTCAACTTTCAGCTGTGACCTGCAACTAAAGATAGTCTTTCAAAAGACACTAACCAAATATAAGAAACTGCCCTTCTCATCATATTATATCTACTGTGTGCGTGGTGACTGTAGTATTTATGTCTACCATTTTTACCAACTGATAATTGAATTAAGTATATTTTATTTCACCTTACTTGGGTTACAACACTACTCTTGCACACCAGATTCAGATGCTGACACTGATTGGAGAAATTGATAGAGAATTACCTGAGGTAAATGACACCCCACATGTACGTCCTAAACCAGGTAGTTGTTCCTGGATTCGCTTGGTACTTCCGAATTAGAATGGGATGCGGTACTGGTAGCAGTCCGACTAAAGTTCCATGTTGCAAAAATTTCAAAATTTCACTTTCGTCAGTCAACCCCCTGTAAAACAAATGAAAATAATAACAAATAAGTAATAATATTAATAAAGAATAAAAATAATAATACATGTAGAGGACGTTAGAATAGCACTGGGCACTGTCTTCAGAGGAGAGTGAAGCCGAAAAGTACAAAAAGTTGATTGATGATGCAATTATTGCGGACATGGAGCCAGAGGAAACAAATATTCAATTTGTGAGATAATAGTAGACACATCAATTGCTCTTGAAATTTCATTCTCTATATATATATTGATGGCCAAAGTGCAGAACCTTTATATCTCAGTTTGCGACGTTGCAGACTTTCTGTCATACTTTATTTTTTTTTTTGGAAAACCAGTCAACTTAATTTTTTCAAAACGCCCCTACTTTATTACATAAAACTAGAGACAAGACATGGTCATGTAAAGCAAACAGATAAACTTACTTGTCAATGCAAATTTTTTCGACTTGTGGGACAAGCACTTGCAAAAGCCTCATGATTGTTTGTAGTGGTAACTTGTCCTTCCATGATTTCACCCAGTCTGACGTGGCAATCCACTCAGTTTTATTGTTCAAGGAATGCTTGAGTGGCAATAAATAAATTAACAACATTAATTATAAAAGACAACACAGGTCCATTTTCCAAAAAGGTAAAAAAACACGTTCAGAGTAGATTGGCAGCACTCATTCAGAAAATAACCTCTGTTTTAACCAGAATCAGTATGGTTTTGTCCAGAAAAATTGGAATTTCCCCCAAAAATCAAGTTATTTCAGGAGAAAATTAGGTACTTTCAAAAGTTGTAAAAGAATTACCTGTTCCCATTCTCAACTTTACCTGAATGGGTCAAAACGACTATGGTCTCTTGACATATCGAGATTAAAAGATTCACAGTTTGAGAGAGCGTTCGTGTTTCTCAACCAACGTTTTTACTCTTTTTACAAAGGTGTTCTTTAACTGTATTTTCATTTTTCATAAACTCTATTTTTACAGTATAGTCATATTTGAAGTTAACAGACAACAACTGTTCAAATTTCACAAATTACAAAAGGTTGATCTAAAGATGTAAAGAATGTTAAATCCATTATTTTTTCCCGATACTATCTGAAAAAGTTCATCCAGCTGTTCTAAAAGGGTGGTCTGGGAAACCTTTTTAATTTCATGCGACAATACAAACTAATTGGACAGGGAATTTCTTGTGAAATAAAAATTTACATTAGAACACATGTATGATAGTACTTACTACTGAGGCTGATTTATGGACTACAGGAGATGAGATGGAACTTGTAGGAACCGTTTTACAAGTTATTTGCGGCGATGAAAATGATTCTGATACAGAGGTAGGTTTTTCTTGACTAGGTGAGGATTCAACACTGGTATTTGCATTCGTCACAGTACCGGAATCTTTTTCAGAATCATGGCCATTGATGGAGATTTCTGCCAATAATTCAACAGGGATGTTGTGGTTTCCAGGGTGAGCTGACTCTCTTTCTGTCATTTTTTCGATGCCTGAAATATTAAATTATACTATTAGATTGAGTAAACTAACGCACGAACATACCTAATACTCATGTATTAAATTAATCTTTTTCCAAAGGCAATCTCCATCTTTCCAACCCACGTAGGCTTACAGGAAAAATCTTCACTTTCCGCTGTAGTATCTAGAAATAGAAAACAAAAATTGGTGAATGCTTGCTCACTGAACACCTATGGTGGCTACTTGACGGGAGAATTTGCGTCCACTTGGAGCTAAAGTATCAGAGCAATGATGAACGAGAAAATGAATTTGTGGTCTTTGCATTTCTACTTGATTATTAATTATTATGGAAGATAAATATAATGACCGGATGGGCCATTCAGACATTGTCAAATTGCCCCCTATGATAAGAAAAAGTACAGTAAGAACATACAGACATTGTCAGATTTCCCTGTAAAAAAGTATCATTTTTCGGGTAAGTTGTAAAAATTTTCCTTTGAAGTTTTCAGAAACTTCAGATTAAAGGAGAGATGAAATTCACTGCAAAATTGAATACAAAATATTGGCAAGTTTCCCTGATAATGTATATTTCATGAATACAAATTAGACAAAATTTGAAGGCTCATACAGCATTTTCCATTGGCACACCAGTATTACTTGGAGATCGATGCCTCTACAGGGTGTCTCACGAAAAACGAGCCACCTTGAATATCTGCAGAACGCGTCGGAATTTCGACAAACGGTAAAAGACGTGTTCATTTATATCGAGGGGGACACCTTTTGGCGTATTTGACATTTTCCCAAACCGCGGGAGGGGCGCGGGGCGGGGGGTGCCCCACCCGTAAGTCAAACTTTTCAAATGACACCCCTACTTTTTTATTTCAGAAATCAATTCTACGCAAAAAAACAAGCCACCCTGTCCAAACCGAATGTAATTCGGACAATTTTTCCGTGATTGACAGAGGTTGAAACATTTTTTTCATGCTCTTTTCAAAAATTTCCCACGCCCAATGGAATTGCTGTATCAAACCAAACTCTCCGCCAAAAAAATTCTTAAACATTGCACTTTCGATAAAATAAAAAAAATCTGCTGCACTCGAAATCTGGAGCACGCGGAGCCCTTCTTTGCGACATTAAAATTCGTTTTACCGAACATTTCCGAGGGGCGCTCATCGGGAGGGAGTAGTAAGTCTTAGACAAGAATTATTATTATTTTTTCTGCAGCATAAGAAACCGTGGCCATGAAGAAGCAGTTAAGTTGAAAAACAACGCACCGCGGAAAAATAGCGTCCTCAGAAGTATCAAGGTCCGGCTCAAGTCGTTGACCCCCCCCCCCCCCAAAAAAAAAGCTAATCCATTTGTTTTTCTACTTTACTGCTCCTTCATGGACACGGTTTCTTATGCTTCAGAAAAAATAATAATAATTCTTGTCTAAGACTTACTCCTCCCTCCCGATGAGCGCCCCTCGGAAATGTTCGGTAAAACGAATTTTAATGTCACAAAGAAGGGCTCTGCGTGCTCCAGATTTCGAGTGCAGCAGATTTTTTTTATTTTTTTATCGAAAGTGCAATGTTTAAGAATTTTTTTGGCGGAGAGTTTGGTTTGATACAGCAATTCCATTGGGCGTGGGAAATTTTTGAAAAGAGCATGAAAAAAATGTTTCAACCTCTGTCAATCACTGAAAAATTGTCCGAATTACATTCGGTTTGGACAGGGTGGCTTGTTTTTTTTGCGTAGAATTGATTTCTGAAATAAAAAAGTAGGGGTGCCATTTGAAAAGTTCGACTTACGGGTGGGGCACCCCCCGCCCCGCGCCCCTCCCGCGGTTTGGGAAAATGTCAAATACGCCAAAAGGTGTCCCCCTCGATATAAATGAACACGCCTTTTACCGTTTGTCGAAATTCCGACGCGTTCGGCAGATATTCAAGGTGGCTCGTTTTTCGTGAGACACCCTGTATATGATTGCATTCAGGAAAGTAAGGTATGACAACCTTAAATTGTTTCAGTCCTAGGAAAATTTACTTCAATGCATGCATAAAAAATGTTTCAAGGAAGCAATTTCTGTCAAGGTGAGCTGAAAATTAGACTTTGAAAGTGTAAAAATGTAAAATTGTATTTAAGTCTGGCAAAGTTGAACACAGGATATGGAGGTGCAACCTCAACATCAAAATTGCGCTGTTTAAATTACAAAATTCAGATCATGAAAATTATCATTTGGTTTGTAATTTTTGGACGTTGTTTTGCAGCAATATATCCATAAAAACTCTTTTAAACAGTGAAAACATTATCTCAATATTGATTTTTTTTTGCTGTTTCAGTCCCTTCCACTGCGCAGACATAAACAATTAAAATATACAATATTTTTCTTACCTGGAGTATCTGGGAGAGTGGCTTTTAAAGTTCCTGGTTCTGCTGGAAGCGCAGGTCTTGAGCCTTCCATACTTGGACTCTCAGTGTTGGAGTCATATGATGAAGGCATGGGCACATGTCGTCTCGACCGTTTACTTAGCGATTTAGAGATCGTACTGTAATCACATGGTAAATTCGCTAGGCTATGGAAAACTTGTCTTTTCCGGATAATAGTGTAAACAAGGTTGGAATTACCTGCATAAAAAAACAAAAAAATCGCAATCAGTACAAAAATTCAATTAGTACATTTGAGAAACCTATTACAAACTACAGAAATCTTTTTATGATAGAACTCTAAAAGTTCTTGATCAATTGAATGTAGGCCTTATCTGAATATAATTGTGCAGATAGATAATCTCGAGGAGTCAAATACCTGCACATCATTGCAAAACCTTATGAATGGACTTTCTTGTATCATTCCTCTTGTACCAGCTGCCAGGCAGCTAATTTTTGCTAATTCGAATTTTACTATCACTTTGGACCACTCAATCTAATGTTCCAGATGAATAACATTTAGATATTTGGAAACACACTGTACCTATCTCATTGTTATACATTCATAGAAAGGAATCAATAATTCTAACTCCTAACACCTTGGGAGAATTCAAGCAACAGCTATCTGAAGTATGGCTGTAGTTCAATGATATGAGCTTTTTAGTTTGGATATAGTTTTGGAGAAAAAAAAACCAAAACAAAAAACAAAGTGTGAATGAAAAATAGATAGAAATATTAATGATGGGGCTAAATTGACAGAGCACATCAATTTGTGGAATGAAAGAGGATGCAGATAGCAAGAGAAAGCATAAAATAAAATCAATAAAAAGTAATTTGATGGAAAACAAAGTTGGAGCTACTAAACTGAGTAAACAGGGAACAGCCCATCTTTAATAGGGTCAAAAATCAATAATTCCCTGAATCTCAGGAAAAGTGCTCTGACTGACCATGTAACAATGACACTCAGTGCATCTTGTTCCTTTGATTTATAGTGGCTGGATGGCTGCAAAAGATAAACTCGCACAATTTAAGAGCTCTGGAAATCCTGGATATGAGGTGGGCACCGAGTACTTGACACCAATACTGGGCATCAGTGCACTATTTGGAATAGTACCTCTGACTGGAAGACAGAGGGGTAAAAAAAGAGCTTCTGTTTCCAGTGAAATTTATCATGGTCAAAGTGAGTATATTTTAAAACTTCATACTTCGGAAGGAAAGAAGTGAGGGATGGAAGCAAGACACTCTATCATGATGGCTTCTTCTCACAAAAAAATGGAAAAAATATTAACAATAGGTAAATAAGAAAAAATTAAAAAAACTTAAGCTCACAAAGATTCATTAACACATTTTTCATTATCTGTTTTAATTTTGGCAGCTATTTAAATTAATTATGAGTTTAAGATCCTTTAATTGTTTGCTTCCATTCTGTTTTCACTTACTCCATTTACTAAATTGCGGTTCATTGCCTTGCTCCCTCATTACATCCATTTCATTTTATTTAGTTTTGTTTGGTTCATGCACATTGTCCGCGGAAATTTCTCACATCTTATGCGTATTTATAGTGCTAGTTACAGTTCGGCCAGCCAAGGAACTTAATTACTCGACATCTTAATTTCTCTGAACCATCACATTTTTTTAAAGAGTTAAAAACAATTTGAACTTTTAAAAAATAGAGCATCAAATGATTTGACTTTTATTTCAATTTAGAGAGATTAATTCAGTGCCTTTTAATGGAAAAATTTCAAAATTCTACAGTTAATGGCAATAAGATTTTTTTTTTTTGGTTGAGGACATTTTATCAACTACACATTTTTTAAAGGACGACGCCCCAGAGACAAACTCTTCCAAATGTTTATATTTCTTTAATTTTGCAGATGCAGAAGTCAACATCAGTTTCCTGACTTACTTGCTATGGGTGATTCACTTTATTATCAACACGATTACATTTGATACAAAACTGGAATCAGCAAATGCCAACATCAATCAGTCAGGCTTCTCCCAGTGTTTCGAGCAAAACTACTGCTTTCGATATGCAATGTTCATTACCCAAACGATAAGACCAACTTTTGCTTTGATAATGGTCATACTCAAGGCAATGAGAGTGTCTAAATTTTTACAGCAACTCAAGATCTTATTGAAAAATCAGCTCTTTCGAACGAATGTGCCATATTACATGGGCAAATATTTAGTGTACGCTTTCCTTCTAGTTTACACTATTGTGTTTTGGTACTTCACTGAGTACAGAGCAGCAGATCAAATATTCTTTTATCTGAACAAAATGGTGCCTTTCATTTTGGACTTTTTCATCATCGCACTGCTGTCTGTCATTAAGAAGTGTTTCCAAAACATTAATATAGAGGTTCGGAAGCTGACAAAAAACTTTGAAAAGGGAAAGTTACAAACTATAATGTTGTTACACTGGAATTTAAATGACCTGGTTGAAGAGGTTGATGGCAATTTCGCGATGATCATCCTCGTTGGACTCGTTTGCACAGTCATGGAAGTGATTTTGCTTTTATTCTATTTTATTGAAACCACCTCAAGAGGTAATGTGGTCATCAGAAATATAATCCAGGATATCGTTCTCTTAACAAGAATAGTTCTGCTTTGCAAAGCAGGGTCTGATATTGTTCAACAGGTACTAAATTAAGCTTTCAACACAATTTTTTTTTATACGTATTGGAAGAAACCCATTTTCAGCAGAACTAGTTTTGCCCTAGCGTAAATAGTGTGTTTTGGTAATTTAAATTGTGCCATGATATAAGCAGTTTTTCATCACTGAGATCAATTTTGCCAAAGTGAATCAGATAAAACTAGTAAGTACTGACTGCCTGGCTGGTTTTGTCTGAGCTTGTTGAGTAAATCTATATTGACTGATCATTTTGATATTTCAGACCAATAGTACTAACTTATTCATTGAGAGGAAAAAGGATAGGCCAATTGGAACTGGCAATGGTCGAACACTGAGTGGTCTCATAACTTAGGAGCAAGTAATGGTGCATTACAATTGGGTATACAGAATGGCCACATGCAAATACGCCATTAATTAATATCCATTCAATTTCTTTCTCTCTCTCACTTAATTCAGTCTCACTCTCACCAAATTCAGCTTTTCACTCATTTTGAGCTATGTTTCATCTGTTACTTTCATATCAGTATAAAGTGAACATTAAATCTTGATGGTTTCCTTGATATAGTTGAACAGACTACTGAATTCTTTAGTGATGCCATCATTTATAAATAAGCTTCTCTTACATGTAGTTTATTCTGGGTCTTTCCTCAATATCTTAGATCCTAGTGAAAAGACACTGTTTCAAGATAAGTTTACCTTTACACCTGCTTTTGCAAATACCACAGTTGCTTTTAGGCGGAAGCAGATAAAAAGAATAAAATTACCTTGAACAGGATCTTTAGCTCCTGTGTTCGTTTAATCATTTATTTCATAATATATATTCTTGGTGCGGTGGGTAATACTGGACAGTTGGAATAGAGAAATTTTTTAGATAAAGTAACGAATTTCAAGTTTCAGGCAAGTTTCTCTTGACAAAACTGACGTGCTCTCCTGATGTTTGGGCATAACAGCTTTTTGAGCTGAGCCTTATAATTCGTATAATTCCTGGCTTTCAGGATTCACATAGAAGTAAGAATATGCCCTTGCGTCAGAGGAGCAATGCTATGGCATAGCTATGAGTCTTTTCAGTCTCCTATGTTCCTTTCTCATACTTTTTTTTTTTTTTTTTTGAAAAAAAGGGCAAAAACGAAAAAATCTGAAATCAAGAAAAGGATCCTTGAGTAAATATTTTGAGTCATTATTCGACAAATTTTTAACTTATTTGAAGAAAAAGTTTTAAAAAAATTGCCAATGCATCCTAGTAAGTTAGTTTTCATTTGTCTCCCGTCAGAAAATGGAAGGATACAATATAAAGCTAACATTGTTTAAAAGGAAGTGAAGTTAAGTCAATTTTCTCAAATTTTGTTCAATAATTTTGGTTACAGCATAATGAGACACTTGTGCAGCTAGAAAGACTTAATAGGAAAAGAGCAAAACTTTTAAATGGATCGGAGCAGTCGCTTGTAAGTAGAATCAATGATTTACGCATGCAGATAAAATCTACTCCTTTTTCTGAATAAAATCAATGCTGTTTAAGTTGTTATTGTTTTCTTTTTTAATACTTAACAGCCTGTATCTTCAAGTTCCAGCCAAAAAGCCACAAGCGTCATTTGTGCTTAGACAATGTTACCAAACGTATCAAAATTTTCCCATTTTTTACAGGAAAACTAATGAAGAGAATTACTGGAAAATTTTACCTAATATTTTTTCCGTCATCAAAATTAATCCCTGAAATTTTCATGAAAATATGTGCAACATGACACTCAATCAAGAAAACCAAGACATATATAATACCAGTTTACTTAACGTAAAAACTAAAAAAAAAAAAATCTATGAGATACATTTTGTTTCTAGGTTTGTCTATTCTGCGCAAGACTGAGAAATAGAATATCTACTATATCCTGTGGAGGCTATATTGATATTAATCTTCGTTTTATCACCACGGTAAAAAAATATTTCTGGATATTATTAATTTTGAAAAAAAAAACAACAACAAAATAAATACATACTTCATTCCCATTCTCAAGCTGAGATGTTTTGGAATGATTATTAATCCTTTTAAGGAGGAAAATATATGTAAGAGTATGCCTAACAAACTGTTCAGCTGCTTCAAAAAAGTAATAAACAACAACCAGAAGACTGAGAAGAAATTGGGGTAACTAGCCGACTTTTGTCTTTCTGCAAAACATTTAAACAAGGCTGAGTATTTTGGCGTTAATCTTGATGAGAGTACATATCAGTGTCAGTGTTCTAGAGCAAAATAGTACCTAAACCATGTTAGAAAAATTGAATTATAAAATAAGAAAATCGGAAACAGATGTGACACAGACTTAATGTTAAAAACTCATGGAACTTTTAATTTTTTAACCTAAATTATATTTGTTTCCAATTTCTTTCGACTTATTACATTTTCTATTTTCCATTTCCCATTTTTACAATTTTACTGAGTATTGATGACCGATTTGGAAATCTTCAAATACAACTCCATGTGTGTAAAAAATTTAGTCGCTGTATCTTCTGATCCCTTCAAAAGATGTGAAGTTCCAAAAATTGCAGTTCACATGGAAATCAATCTGGCTAGCATGCCGTCTTTTCTTGCCCTGATGCCGCAATATAAGACTTTGAAATTGAATTAATAACCTCATTTCTTTGAAGCAATAATGTAATAAAACTCATACGTTTTCTTATTCAATGGAGTATTGTTTCAAGAGAATGGTGGCAGAAAAAATTCCAGAATTTTTTTCCCCAGAAAATTTGAGGAAAGAAAAGTTCTGCTCCAGAAGCTCTAGCTTTGGTTTTAGAAACTGGAATTTGATCTTCCGCACTTTTTACAGATTGTTGGTTTTGTTTTAATGTACTGGATTGTGTTGATTCAACTGAACGATGAGCATCAGAAGAAGCAAAAGTCATAAAAACACTTTATGCGCACGACACAAAAGTTGTGAGGATGGAAATCAATGGTTCAATTGACTTGTTTCGGAGGATTTACGAAAAAGTACTCACCATCAAACTGATACTGGATGATGTTGTTGAATATTTCGAGAAGGAAAAATACCAGATGATGATTAGTTGGAGACGAAAATAGGAACCATGGAGTGCTGAAGGCTTCAAGGAGGTGCAGCAGTTTTGTACTGGCTACCATAGACAGCGTTTTCAGATAAGGAGAAACTAAAATTTCAGAAAGCAGAAGTTCATTATAGAAATAAGCTAGAAAGCTAGAGAATAAGATAGAAAGCTACCTAGAAAAAATGGTATCTTCAGACTGTGGATCTCGAGAATAAAAACAAAATTATTTTGGTTTTCCATGTATTAATTATGCACTTCTTTTTATTATACTTCTCACCCTCAGTTAAATTTTCAGTACACATACAAATATCACCGTAACAAATAAAGTTTGACGGTGAAACTGCAAAAAAGGGTAGCTCGATTTGCAACGCTGCATATTTCCGATCACAATTTTTTTTTTTTAAATGAGAAAATGCTTCACAGGCTTCCTTAAAAACTTCCCCAATTTTCCTTCTATTTGTGAAGTATGTGCTGTGAAAATTTCAAGCAATATTCAGGTAAATAAAATAAAATGAGAGTGGGGATTTTGAAACACCGGAAAAAAGATAAGCATAATTGCAGTTTCACCATTGAATTTTTGCAATTGGAGTCACAACATTCAGCTTCAATTTCTAAATCAGAGCTGGGAATGTCCAAATGATGTGTGTTGCGCCTCTATTTCAAACCAAACTCCAAATCTGCTTTTCAGTGGCTTTGGAAGTGATTTGAGGTTTCATATGTATAAATAGACTGATTTATTGGCAATATCACTCTTGCAATTGTTGAAATATCCATTTGCGATGGTTGCAATATTCCTGCAATATTTAACATATTGATTTGCAAAAGTACAACAGAGCATGGCCTCAAGTCCAAAATCTATACAAGGTAATTGTGTCAATTTAGTGCAATTTAGTCAAATGTGGAATATTCAAGGACCTTGTTTCCAAAGAATAGCTACAAGACGTACGTGAATCCAAACTTTTAATACTATCTGCATGAACTACAAAAATGATGGCTGAATGATTTTTTTCAGAGCGTACAAGTTTTAAAGAGAAAAAACGAAGATACTTACCATTGACTAAAATGGTTAGAAGACAATCAAATAAGGGTTGAAGTCTTTGATGACCAGTGGTAATAATTTTGTGAAACACTGTGATAAGAAGGTCAGCATGCGTACCTACAGAAAAAAAAGAGGAAAAAATCAAATAAAAAAATATGTGAAATATTCTTGTGAGTACAGGCCAGAGACAAGAGACACTCCACTGGCCCCTCAGCGACAGGTGGAAGCTTTTACTTCCAAAACTTCAATACTTCTTTACAGAGAATTATGAGGGGCCAACAGTCATCTTACCTACTGGGTGGATAATGAGTTTCGGGTGACGTCATAAATCAACAAGTATCCTGAACTTTTGTTTGTTTGCAAAACAAAACTCCCCAAATTCCAAATGTTGCTAACCACCCACCTAGTAGTTAGGTCAACAGTTGAATGTTGAAGTCCCGAATTTAAAAGCTTCCACCATTGCCAAGATACCATTAGAGGGTCTCTTGTCTCTGGTACAAGCCACTCATTTCAACAATATTGAAGATCACAAATCTATCATTATTATCCTTTACGCAAGAGAAACCCTGCTCTCCAAAAAAGTTATTCTGAATTCAAGAGAAATAATATGGAAACAAGTTTTTTTTTCTTATCTAACTATGCTTCTGTAAAATAAAATAAAAATTACAGAGAGATTTTAAAATTGTATCACTACAAAACAAAAAAATTCAACAGTATGATGTCGAAATTAAACGCCTAAGAGTCTCTTTCAAGGTGAAATCATCTTGCTTCAGTTATAGAAATGAGCATAATGTTGCATTGGCTACTAATGTCTCTTCCTGGATTCAACAATTACTTTTCATTTCAGTAGTTGAGAATCAATACGATAAAAAACAACATAATACAGGGAAAGCGATTCCAGTGGAAAAGCAAAGTTCAAGCTTTGAGGGATACAATCTTACCAGTAAAAACAGGAATGTCCATTGGAATGGTTGCAGTGTATGGTTTGTTAAGTCTGACACCAAAATTCCTCTCACCGCTCAGAAGAAGAAGAATGAAAACGCCTATGTGCATCAGACCCACTCGTGCTAAAAAATTAAACATTCACTCGATTTTAGCTAGAAGACTACAGAGTAAATTTGGGCTTTGATAAGTCTGATAATGCCTTGGTGTTTCAGGATTTGGTCAATTTCTATGCTGGTTCGAATTTTCCATTCTTGCTCGCTTATCCATCATTACCACTTGATAGATTCTTTGTTGGATCAAATACCCGCAGCATATTTCGTTGAAATTGAATCCATTTTTGTTCTTTCCATCAAATAATGTCTTTTCGAGTGTACCTAATTTAATATTAAGGATGAGGCAATTTTAATAGTACCCATATTCCATTACACGTACAACACTAGCATTTAACAACTAAAAAGCTGAGTTTTTATCTTATGGATGAGCTAAATTTGCATTGACTGGTTGAACAATGAAATTGATTACGTGACTGAAAAAAAAAAAAAAAAAAAAAAACTGTTGGATACTCAAAAAACTGATTAAATGTCGTACAGTACTGATTGTCACTTATTAGTGCAAATATTCTCTGCATATGATAGGTAAATTCTATGATCAAAAGCGTTAGCTTGCACGACAAATGACAAAAATAAGCCTATTGTGTAATTAGTTTTAAAAAAAAGTAGCAGAAAGGTATTTTGACAGAGTGTTAGACAGAACATTCTTATTTTCTAAGACTTTCTAAAAACAATGATCAAAAAACAAAAACATCCAACTTACACTGATCAGCTCGAGAATCGTTCAAATGAAATAAAATTGGTACTAAAACATCTAACATATCACTGCTCTTGAGAACAAAGTATAAAAATTTCTGGAACAGAAAATAAAAACCATTACATGATAAACAAAAACAAGCGAAAAATGGAATACTACGGATTTTTTTTTTTTTTTTTTGCCTACTTTTCCTCACTCTCAATACAGTTACTTTGAGAACCTTTATTTTTACTTTTAACTGAGGGGAAGCTTAAAAATGAATTATGTGTCATTGTGATCCCCAAGGTAAACTGTTGTTTACAAACTTCATTAGTTTCTACGATCTTTTCATTTTACATTAAAGTTATTAGATGAACTTTCACAATTTAGCAAAAATTGCGTCTTAAAATGCCATGAAATATTTTGGCTTACCTTATTATAATCACAAAGTTTCCAGAAGAAAACTAAGAGCTCCTGATGAAATTGCACTTTTTTGGTAGAATTTGGAAGGTATGTCTGGACTAAAGGATTGTTTAGCAGCCTTGTTAGTCCTTTTAGAATGAAACTGAAATCTTCATCTCTATGTATCCTAGATAAGTAGTTTATGAAAAGATTATCCTGAGTTGCATTCTGAAAAGTTAAAAGAGATTGCATTAATGGTAAATGTTTGACATTATTCCAAATTCCTAACTACTTGTATGATGGTGAGTTTGCCATGTTAAAAAAGAAAGGAATTGTCAAAAATGTGCCCTTCAATGACAGAATTCAGGGATTTTTTTCAAGTGAAGCCTAAACAGAACCACTAGGGTTGCCACAGAATTTAGAAAATGAAATTTTGTGGCATTTCCCTGATTTTTCGGTCACATTTTTGTGAAATTTCTTGACAATTGCGAGATATGCTGGATGCTTAGAAAGACATAATTTGGACTGATTTTCAGGCAAAATTTGTTTTTCGGAAAGTTAAACCCATTCTAGTAAGATGATGAAATGGATTTGACAATTTTTCCCTGATATTTTCCGGTTTTTCCGGCATTCCCTGACTTTTGCAACCCTGAACCTTACGATGTAACAATTCTAGTCTGAGTTCAAAGCTTCTTTAGGCAATGCAGCATTGCAAAATTTGTATTTTTTACACTGAAAAATAATATTTTGAAGTTTCTCAGTTAAAAAAAAAAAACTTCAGTTGATCCCTATTTATTTTCTAAGGCACTGCAATAACAACTGATGATACGGTGCCCCAGATTGATTAGAGTTGTTTGTTTGTTTGTTTTTTTTTCAACCGAGGAACTTCAAAATTAAAAAGAGACAAGTTGTGACGGCTGAAGGTAGCTTTAACTCAGTTTGCTGTTACACGCAGGGGCTAAACAAAATTCTGCACACCAAAATGAAAATGGATACTGCTATAAAAAAAAAGCAAAATACTTACTTCATCATTTTGGACGGTGTCATGATCCAATGCAACTATCAGAATCTGAAGCGCAGTATCGACCATGGGCTCAGTTGTGTCGGAAAAGAGTAAGTGATTGTATGGTAACCCTAGGCCAACAGGGTTATAACCACATACAACGTTCAATAAAGAAGTGAATAGTGGAAGTGCATGGCGGTTATCTGGAGAAGTCAGATATCGTACCCATTTATTCGGTGCTGTGCTAATATCTGCAAATAGAAAACAAATGACATAGAAGTCTTGAATAAATTTTACTTGAGTAAATTAGTCTCATCAAAAGCTGACGTACATTATGACGGCTTACGTTTTCAGCCGACCTACATCTTTCATGCCCTGATTGCAGGTAAAAATTGTTTTCTAGTGGTTAACTACTATTTAAAAAAACAACATTTCCCCATTGAAAAAATACTGCACACTATTTTATAAATGAAAAAATTCTACACACAATCAGGGGAAATAAATGCAATTATACACACGTTTCAATGAGAACGAAAATAAACAGTTGAAATTAATGAGATGCTAATTTCACACAAACAACCCTTCAAAAATAACTTTCAGGTATGTCATAGACGGAACTTGAAAAATCGCTTAAAAATTTTCTGGTGCATACCTGCAGGAGGATGATACATGGTTTCGCTAAAACAGGTTAAGACAAGCTTCAGCAATTCGGTCCTTGCAGTTTCAAAGGAAGGCGTTCGTGGGGGGCTCTGTGCAAAGCCAACGCCTTTTTCCCAGATGTATTCACAACTGTCAATAGCTTGGAGATCCTCTGCCCGATCCTGGAGACCCGATTAACAAAAAAAGTTGCCGTAAAGATTATCAACTCATTAAACAGACTTGGAACACACAAAATGTTTGCAAAGGGAAATACAACAAATCGGATCAAGGCATCAATACTGGTGCATACTATTCGAAGGAAGAAAAACATATTCAACTAATTAAGATTGAAAAAAATCTTCATTTGAGTTGCTGCGTTTGTGGATTGTGCTGAGATCTCATACGAAAAAAATGCTCAACTTTTCTTGATCTAATTGATCCTGTTTCATGGAGCAGAAGAGCAGGATGGAAATAACGATAGAAATGGGAGAATAAGAGAGCAAACTTTGAGAAGTTGCACTTCCTTAGTGATAATGCAGAATAGCTTCACTTCAAAGGTACGAAGTCCTCTCCAAACAAAAATATTACTTATGGACTACTTATATCCGATTAGTTTCTATCATTGTTAGCATGCAATTTGTTTTTGATGAACCCTCCTAGGTTTCGCTTCAAGACTGTATACTAACAACAAATTCTCCTAGGATCAGCCCATTACAAAGATTATATGTCTTTGCTGTTAAGAGCTACGTACGTAAGAGCGCTTGCATAGATGTGAAACTAAACTCACCGGGCCGGATTTTTTGTTGGCCGCAACAGTAAAATCTGGGCAAAATAAGAGGTCCTGAAACATGAAAAAAAGTATTAATGGGTCCATTCTAAAGAAAATGGCTGTAAAATGTTATAAGCTTGGTTTGAAAAACATGTATAGATACAAAAGAAAAATCTGAAACAACAAGTAAAATAGAATATGAATATTCTAGTTAAAAGGAAGACATGAAATATTGCTTACAGTAACACTCAAGGGTGATTCTGAGCTTAAAATATAGTAAAGGACACGATTAACTTCAGAGAGCAGAGAGGACTGTACAACTAACAAGACCCTTAATCTATTACCAAGGTAGGTTGACTCAGGTCAGTTTGGTGACAAGATGACCATTTGTATTTCCCCAAATGAAGCAAATTCATCTGATATGCAATTTTGCTACTTTCCAAAAATTTCCCCTAATTGGACCACTCGGCTTCCACAGTTCCTTAATCCTCATGCGATAGATTTAATTGAATTTGGGGAATTGTACAGTGGAGCAGGCATACCAGGGAAACTTTTGACAACATGAACCAAGCATATCACCATTCAGCGAGGACTACATCACTAAACTCTGCTAGAGGACTGACTACTAAACTTGATCTACGGCCTTTTCTCTACTGGCTTTCTTAGGCAACTAATTGCCACATAAGTTTATATTTCAATTGAAAATTATTTCTGGCTTCCTCAAAAAAATTGCGGCAAAAAGCTGCAGTTGTTACCTGGCCTTAACTCTTTGGCGTCTCAAGTCTCGCATCTTCATTTCCTTTTAATTTTTTTCCTGAGGTTGCTGAACAAAATTGTTTTGAGTAACTCCATATGGCTAATTATTTTGTGAGACATCTACAAAGGCAAGGCTTCAGTTTCTATCTTCTTTACTTTACTTATGAATGTAAGTTCTTAAAAATTTTAAACGCCAATACTTTTACTAAATAAAAAGAATAGATAGAGAATGAATAAGGAATCGAATATAAATATCAGTACTCGAGAATCAAGAGGTACCTAACTCCATTTTAGTCTTTTTAAGATATCAGGGGAAAACTGCGCTTCAGCCCAATTGATTCCAGTATAATTCACAATTTTTGAAACTTCATATCTTGTAACCGGCATTAGATAGGGCTACCAAATTTTCCACACACACAGAACCGTTAATAGAGATTTCGAAAACGCCACTGACTCGGTTTTTCCAAAAATGTGAGTAAGGTACCTTTTGACTCTGGGGTACTGATATAAATAAATAAAACAATTTAAATGTAATAATACTTCAACTCACACAGACAGCATTCAGCAATGACTGAGCTAGGGGCATCGACTGTTCTTCGCCACTTTCTCCCTTGCCCGGTAAACTGGACCAGAAAAATCCTTTCCAGTCCGGGTCTTCAAAGATGTATGGCAAAACTCTGGTGAGTAGTCGTGCACAGTTGAGAACTGAAAATTACACACACATTGTAAACGCGCTGGTTCCTTTTTTGCTAAATGCCATCTAATTGTACCGATTCTATTTGTTACTATTCCTTTTTAAATGTGACCATACACAAGAGGGGGGGATTTTCAGTGAGAAGAGGAAAATATTCAGTAGAGTGACATTTATCGAACTACATTGAAAAATTAGATTTTGGGATTTCAAATAACTGACTCTCTCTAGGGCCTTAAATGGATTGCATTTTGCAAAAAGGAACCGAGAGCATTCCATTGTTGCTAAGACTGTGCAACTTTTTTAACATCACAAATATAAACTGATCATAAGAACAAGTTTTATCTTTACTCCCGATAAACAATAAATTCAAGACGAAAATTACTTACCTCTGTAAATTTAATTTTTTGCATGATATCAGTATACATTGCAAAGAATGCAAGTTGTACAATCTTAGCTACATTTAAATACTCTTGGTTCCTTTTTGCAAAATTCAATTCCAATAATATGTTAATATTCGTGCAGAAAGAAAGCATTTAGTTGTATCATAATCTGTCAATTTTTTCTTGCTCATGGAAGATTAGAATTTCGAACAGCTTTTTCTGAAAACAAGATTTCTCGAACTGTTGACTTTACACCACTGTGACTCCAGTTGAATTTACCTTTTCAAGCATTTCTGTTTTGTGTCCTTCACTGCTAGGTTTTGTTATAAATAAAATAGTAGAGTCCCTTCCAGGGTGCAGAAAATTCTTCGAGAAAAAAATAGTTGCAATCTCAATCTAAAAAATTCTTCATTCCACAAAAAGATCAAGACTTCGCATTGAGCTAATGATAAAAATCAATATTTTGGTCTAATTGCTCTCATTTCATGCACCCCTGCGTCTCCTTTCACCCAAAAAAAAATTAATGTGCTGATTTAGCAGGACTCAAAGCTTGGCGGTAGCTGTTGGAGTTAAATTACAACTGTGCAATTTAATTTCAGAGTGATGTAATGAACAGTTCATAGAACTATCTAAATTTCTAATTTTTCCCATGTTCTTCCAAAACTTTTTCTGAGATGACACATTTAAGTAAAAGTAAAAAAATTGGATTCAATGTTAAAATCACTAAATTTAGCCAAAACTTAATATTTTTGCTTGACATCAACAGAATTTCCAACATTTAAAGGAATTTTGTCAAGAAATCATGTTCTGAAATTCCCTGTTATCTTGGTTGCTAAGAGCCCAAAAAGAAATTATCGTACAATACACTTAATGTCTCAGACTTGAATTTGTGGAGGGTGCTAGAAAGCTTCAAAAACTAACCTGTCTGCTGTTCATGCTGGGTGCGGCAACTATTATCTACTGCTTTGACAAGTTTTTCAACAGCTTTGTAACACAAAGTTGCTAGATTTGAAGGCGCCTCTTCGCGCAGTGCTCTGATTTCACCCGCTGGTACTAGCGTGAAAACATCTTGGATATTTGTCACATTTTCTGACCAAAATTGGTCCCAGAAATTGTTGTCTGCTGCATCTATAGGCTACATCAATTAAATTAGTAAGCATTAAAAAGAGACAAAAGTACAAAAAAAACAAACAAACAAAATTGAAAAGGAATACTAATTAGACTTTGTACCTGAGTTTTACCAAACTAGCTGCTAGGCTCAAATAAAACAGTTTGTGCTCGAGGGCACTGCAGCAAAGACAGAAACTTCCATCTTTTCTGATAGATACACAGACCTGAAAATTCCTTAATCTGAACAGTACCTACTTTGAAGTAGAACAAGTATGAGGGAGGGTTAACCATCAAGATTTTACAAATCCAAGATTAACAGCTGGGTTGCTGAAGTATAAACAAATGCAATTCTGTTTGGATCTTCAATTAACTAAATGGACGTTAATGGTCCTGTCAATCTCTTAAGATCGTTGAGCTTTTGGTAAAAGTGTTGGGCATGCATAAATACTTAAGTTATCAAGTAATCTGAACTGAGTCTAGCACCACTAATTAATTTGGCATCATCCGGAATTTTGGACAGTTTATTACAATGATGCATCTTCTTTTAATATGTTTGCAACATATCTAAGATGAACTCGTAATTTCAGCAAGAACTCATGTCAGATAAGTTGGCAATTATTTACTTCTGACTATCACAGGCAACAGGCAGATTTAGCCATATAGCCTTGGAGGGAGGTGTTGATTTTCAATAAGGGAATACAATGTAGCACGGCATTATCGTCACACTCCTTCGCTTTTCAATGGCTATTGGATAGCAGTGGCAAGTCGCTTGCAAATAGAAAGTAAACAACTGCCACCTTACCTTATGAAAATTCTTTGGATTTTGAGAGGAATTTATAAGATTATTTTCATTATTGTAGTTTAAAGGTATTGCAAAACTACAGTAGTCTATGCTTCATCTTTTGTAAGGTGACTAATACTTTTCTAAATTAAAACTTAAGTAGTACCCTCTTCCCTTTTTGTTTCTTACGTGACTATTTATTGAGTTTACATCATGATTCTTCCTAGGTTTTGCCATCATTCACCCATAAAAAATCAAACGGCTGTTACTCAGCACTTTAATTTTACATGCTAAACGGTCATAATGAGACTTGAATTCAAGAGGATCAAAAAGTTTCTTCAGATAAGCACAGCTGTTCAGCGACAACGAAAAAATTTGAATCGGTGGTGAAGTATACAAGAGCTAGGACCTATCTCAATCTAATAACTACAATTTTACGAGGAAGAGGGTTGAAGACTTGGGCTGGAATTCTTTTTTTAAAGAAAAAGGTCAATATATATGATTTTTTTCAATACATATGTTAAGTTTTAGTGGGAGAGAATGTAATTCATAAGAAGTGACTACCTGAGTTTTGGAAGTCAGCTGAATGACAGCTTTCCGGAAGTTCAGTTTGGTGTCGGAGTTACCCATAGAGCTAAGGATCCACTTTCAACAAAAAAAAGTAATAATTCGTCAGCATTGACACTCAAACTTAATTGCAAAGTTAAGAAAGAACGTAAAACTTTCATCTACATTTTGAAACTTTTGACAACTTGTCAAATAATTTTGTCCAAATTCCTTGTACAAACACGGAATTTGAGATGTTCCTCTTCCAAAAGCTTAAAGCTGAATCAAACGCGGAACGTCGGAATGGGTCATTTGTAAACACAAACAGGCTGTTTCTTGTTGGTTTGTGTATGTGTGTGTTCAAGTTCAATATTCAAGTTCAATGTGTTAGTGAAAAATGTGGCCGAACGCTTTTCCGGCATTATGTATCTTTATTTCTCACTTTTCCCTTATTTAATTGTAAGTGCAGCTCAAAGTCAGTACAATTAAGAGAGCATGGTTTATAAGAAGAATTTATCATATTTACTTTTATGTAATTTGTTTTGCACCTTGATCAAAGTGTATCTGGTAGTTCAACTGTGAGAGGAGCCGCAGAAGAATATTGTCAAGCATAATCGCATGCTGTGGTAAGTATGTACATAAGTCTCCTGTGACAGGTATTATCTTACCTCAAATTACATAAAGTGAAGCTTAAATTTAGCTCACATCCAATCTCATTCACATCGCACTTTTAGCTCTCATGTTGAACATGGCCACTGAAACTTAGGTTTTAAGCATGGAGATTGTCAAAAGTCATAATTGCGGAGTGCTGCAATATCACTCGCACCTAGAGCTAGTGGGTGACAACCCCACCACCTTTATCGCAAAGAAATTAATTCACTCAATGTTCTTTCTGACAACCTACCCTTCCTAGAAAACGGTTGTTTTGAATGACTCGTCATATGTTGAATTTTGTTCGAATGTAAGGCCCTGTCCGCACGAGTGCAGTTCGCGGAACTTATTCCCCGAACTGCTCAGTTTCCAAAACCTATTCCTTGAAACGAGGCATGCTGTCCACACGAGTTCGCCCGAACTGGAACCGGAACTTTAATAAAACTATACAATCATTGCAAATTAGTAGATTATTACGACCGCCAAAGTAACAAAAATAAATGTCAAGATATATAAAGGATGTAAAAAACAGAAAACAAGCAAATTCACATCCATAGAAACATTTGTAGAAGCTCAGAGTACGGGGGAAGTTCTGGGTTTTGGAGGAAAAAGTTTTAGCTCAGCTAAAAACTTGTTCCGGGAACAAGTTCCTCGAACTGAGTTCCGCGAACCGCGCTCGTGTGGACAGGGCCTAAAGTTGGATGAACTTATCCTTACTCGCATTCATTTTAGGATAACTCTTAATCTTCCAGTTTTTCTTGCTAATTAATGAGTCACGGAAGCATGAAATTGCTAATATTTTTAAGCCCCTATCATTATAACCATCGGTCCGCCATAGCAGGTCAGTCTTATTGGCTATATTTCCTCTAATTTTGAGTAGTTCCGTCAATGTAGCTATGGATGTCAATCAAAAACGTTTCTAGAGGAAGACTATGGAGTTTGAGTGAATCCAACCAAAGCAAAGTAGGTACCTATTAGAATTGCTAGTCACTTCTAGCTTCCATTGGATTACTAACTGAGTTTTTCCTTGTATGTTTTAGGGCAGTGACTAATAATTAAGTCTGAATAAGGAAGTCTGAAACTTTGGCACCAAATACTATGGATCCTGTTGAGCCTTTAATCGTCACCATTAAAGATGAACCATCATCCCCTGAAGAAATTGTCTTCCAAAATGAAGAATATTCTCATGATCCAGTAAATGAGAACAACACTGCTGCTGATGCTTCTTCGCCGTACTTTAGAGTTGAACCAGGAGAGACACATAAGCGAACCGCAGAAGCCACAACTTTTTCACCTCATAAGCTACCAAAATTTGAGTCTGAAACTTTTGGAGCAGGCCCTTCACGGTGAGAGTTGATTCGTTGTTTCTTTTTTTGTATTAACAGCACTAAAATAGTAATAAGAAGTAGCAATGATTTTGCAAGACTATCCCTGCTGAGAAAGTGGTTGCGAAAACATCAGGACGTTAAGTTCTACTGCATTTAATGTTAGAGCAACGTTTTTGCAAAAACTTCATGTCACTTTTGGCAGTTACTGGTTCAGAAAATCTGCAAAACTTCGAAGAAGCTGAGAGTATGTACTTAGCCACGACGAAGTATTCTGCAAATTATAGAATTGCATAAAATGTTTTTGAACTTGTGGAGAAAAAACTGACTGCAAATTGTGGCCAAAAGTCACTCAAGTGGGAGTAGGTACCTAATTAATTTTTTCCAAAGAATTAACCCATTCGCCTCACATGACGAGTTTACTCATCAGCGGGCGTCTAGGACATCATCTCAGCTGACGAGTTAATTCGCGCCATTTTCGGCATTCCGGCGCTTGAGATGCCATCTATCGGAAAATTGAAAAACCACTGGCAAAAAAATCGCATAGCAACGCCGATAGATGCCGCGAATTAACTCGTCAACTGAGATATGTCCCGCGTGCGCGCGCTGACGAGTATACTTGCCAAATGAGGCGAATGGGTTAACACAAAAATTCTCAATCATGTAAATTGGGACCAGACCTATCTGGATCGTGAAAAAAATCCACGACTAGATAAATCAGCACTCAGTTTCAAATCCAGGAAGACCTCAGTTTATCGGATTTCATGGGACTGATGAATCGATCTATTAAATCGCAAAATCTTTTGATCTGAATGAACTTATCAGCTTGAAGTCCTTGAAGAGACCGGAGGATCAGTCTGTTAAATCGCGATCTGATAAATTGAGGTCTTATAAGTAAGCACTGCAATTGATTGCTAAATGCAATGCAGAATGTTGCAATCTGAGACAAGTATTTTTTTATCGCAGCCATTAAATATCCATGCACGATATAAATAGACCATATACTGTGTTATACGATTATACAGATAAAACTGATCAGATGGTTCTGCTTTGTCCCTTTCCATCGCCATTATTTAAACATTGATACTAAAATGCAACACTAATAACTTAAAATCTGTACTCTTTGGGTCTGCATTTAGGCTATGCGCACTTGTTGAATCATTCACAATAATTCAGAGTTCGGTAGACACCGTATCCAAATAATGTAGAGTCTCGTGCACTTACTTCATCGATGCCATTGTCAAGGAAAAGGATCAGTTGTGTAGATTTTAAAATTTTGTGCCGTTTTTAATTACAATTAAAAATCTCAGTTAGGCAGGATTCTTGTAATATTTTCGAATTTCTGTTTTGGTAAGTATACTGAGTTAAAAAAATAAAATGCACACCTATTGCTTACGAAACATGTAAGCACTCAGCAACCATTCACCTAACCATCGTTTTAATGTGAACTGTCTGCAGTTCTGTGACAGGCAGTAAAGCCAAGTTCCATGATCGGTGTATTTGAAAAAATTTTCAGTTTAAAACATTCTAAAAGTATCTTGCGGGTTCCTAATGTTTTTTTTCTAGTTTTCATCGTGAAGATTAATGTGATTATTTTGTTTTCTCTTTTTCTAAAAGAGTTGAGTTCTCCAATGACACGAGTGACACCGGAATATACCCTACAACAAAAAATTATTCTGCAGATCCAGAAGTAGAAGATAAGAAGGAAGGAAATAAGACCTCATCAAGTGAAGCAAGTTGGCCGTCAGATGAAACGGGTGATGAAAGTGAAGAAGAGGTAGAAGATGTTAAGAATTCAGCTGAGGCTGTTACACTCACCACCGATGGATCCTTTTTCAAACTTGTTGCCAACGAGTGTACAGATACATCCATCGTCGCTCTTTGTGTCATGTGTCAACCCACCTATGTCCGAGTGAACGGCTCTCCGGAATCAACAGAACGTTTTCGAGCTCATTTACTATTGTCTCATGGAAAGTACGTCTTGGGCCAATATGATCGCTACATTTCAAAACATCTCTCGAAGGAAACTAGTGATTCTGAGGGTCAAAAGAAACAGTTGCAAGAGGCCTTCGATACGCACATTGCCCAGTTCATCTTACATTCCTTAGTGCCCCTTGAAATTGTAGAAAATCCGTTTTTCAATACCATTTTCAAGTTTTTAAATGTCTCTGAGAGAGGACTGTCTGTGCCCAGCAAGCAAGCCCTAGAGCGACGTATAGTCAGTTTCTACAAGAGAAACCTGAGATTTATCAAGGAAGAGCTTGAAAAAACTCAACATGTATGCATTTCAACAGATATCTGGAGGTGCGGAAGAACCAGCTATTTTGGTGTAGCAGTGCACTTTTTGAATGAACAGATGCAAAGAGAATCAGCGGTTATTGCTTGTGAAAAATTCACAGGAAAACACTCATACGACAAGTAAGTTCGCATTTTAATTTTTACATTTGTTCTTTTTTGACAAGGTAGAAACTAGGAATAGTCGTGTTTTTGAAAAATAGAATAGCAAGGAAAACACAGTTGAATTTTCAAAGAGGAGAATGAAAGAAATCAGCATTCAATTTTATACAGAGTTACTTATTAGGCAGACAGTCATTTCCAGCCCTTTGAAGTTTTCGAAAGTAAGCCTTGAGCTTGTATTAGATGAATAATCAACAAATTTCTGTAACAACTGAAAAAGTTTGTGTTGTTTTGGTTTTCTCTTACTATCTATCCACACTCCATTTTCCTCTTAGACTTATCATCAGTCTTCTATTGTGACTCTAAAACCTGAGATTTATTAAGGAGGAGCTTGAAAAAACTCTACATGTATGCATCTCAACAGATATCTGGAGGTGCGGGAAAATCAGCTATTTTGGTGTAGCAGTGCTTTTTTTAGTGTCTGTAAATCATGCCTAATTCCCAGTCAAAATTTTAGATCCGCCCCCCTTCCCCAACTTTTTGCCCTTTACCTGCTGTTTTGTAGGTCTGAATTCCCTTAAATAAATTACTTTTTGCTCAATAACTTCCCTTTAACGTAAAAAATGTTCACTTTTTGTCAGTATCTTTACCAAAGTATTGAAAAAGTTCTACAAATCAGCATCTTGCACCGACTTTTGCTTTTTGTCATGCAAGGCTGAGCCTCCCTCCCATTATCTTGCACTTCTTGCTGTACCGCACCTGCCCCCCCTCCCCCTCCCTGTTCGAGACCTAATTGCATAATACTACTTCCATAGTGACATTTTTAATTTTTTTTATTTAACATGTGCTACCATTGCTGTTTTTCAGGCTTTCGGAATGGCTCGCTGAAACACAAGGACTCTACGGGTTAACCAACAGCCAAATTGTTGCTTCTATGACCAATAGCGGCTTCAACTATGCGGAAGCATTTCAGAAATTGGGAGTTGATCCAGGGAGTATAAAATTTGAAGGAAGGGATGATGGAGACACAGAATCTGACGAAGCTCACCTAGAAGAGCTCCAGTTTGTTGATATAAATGAGATCATCAAGAAAGGGCAGTTGTTCCTCCCAAACCGGTCAAGTTGCGCTGCTCAAACACTCATCCTATGTGCATCTATTGATTTTGTTACATGTTTGCAACAATATCCAATTCTGAAACAAGTTCATGATAGGGTCATGAATAAATGCAATACACTTTGGCAAGCTGCAGGCAAAGTGAAAAATGAAAAAACTTTTCAAAACATACTAGGTGAGCTCACTGATAATTTTCCTTTTCAGGTTACATGTTCATTAAATATTGTCTACAAGGGGCTGCCCATAAAATATGCAATGTTACGACGAAAGGGGCAGGGGGTGGAGGAGAGTGTTACGCCATCATGTTTTTACGTAATGAATGATAGCAACCTAAGTCCCTAAAACGTTACAAGGGGGGGGTTAAAAATCTGAAATTTAGTGTTGTGTACTTTATGAACAGCCCCTAGAAGATATTTTAAGATTTCCTAGAACACTGTTTTGAAGAAAATATTTGCATGATGAAAGCATTGAAATGAATGGTATACTAATTCAAGAGATGAGTGTTTATTAATGTATCATTGAACTAACTAAGTAAAATTAATCCTAAATAATTATAAATATGAAGGACCACACTATGAGTATGAAGAAATACGGTAGAAGTAAACTTCGAGATTATTCAAATGGAAGATTCTTGTGGCCTCCTAAACACAATGAATTTTTACAATCAAGTTTTCTGTCACTCTTGAGAGAAGTAGGGCTGAAAAGTGAATTTTTAACCAACATCCATTTTAAAATGCGATTTCTCAAATCTGCTTTGTTTGCCATATCCTGTTTGGTCAGAAAAGTTCTCATGTTTGAGTTTATTTCTTAATTATTAAAGCATTGATATTTATAGACACTTAATTAGAAATTTTGTCTACAGGTTTTGCACTTCCTCGGCCAGATGAAAGGAGATGGAACTCTTTATATGATGCACTAAAGGCAATTCACGGTTCACGAAACAAAATAGAAGAACTAATCCGAGAGCTGTCCATCAAAAAATCTTTCTGTGAATCTGACTTTAAGTACATATCGGAATTTTTAACTTGCACTAAACCACTCACTGTTGCGGTGGAGATTATCCAATCCGAAAATGAGTATTACTATGGAGTACTGTTCCCGACCATTCTTTCATTGCAACGCAAATTACATGAAATAGCATCAAAATCATTGATTTTTTGCGAGCCTCTTGCCAAGTCCTATTTGAATAGTGTCACCACCAGATTCTCCAAATTCATTAATTTCTCATCAGCAGAGGCTGAACGTGCTGCTGTAGCCACAATGAGCTATCCTAGATTTAAGAGAAAATGGTTTGTATATGTTGATGAGAAATATTATGAGAGACTTACATCTCTCTTAAGGAAAAATGTATTGGAATACATGAATGTTAATCCGATTTACAGTGTGGACTCTAAGGATGACGTGTGGTCCAAGGATGACTTTTTTGACTTTGGGTCATCAGCATCCTCAAAACTATCAATTTATTCCAAAGCGGATGATGAAATTGCTCTATTTTTCAATGACACTGATGAAGATATTACCATGTTAAATAGATACGAAAACGTTAGGAAAGTCTTTGTAAAATTTAATACTCCTTTAGCCTCATCTGCACCTGTAGAACAGCTATTTCCATTCACAACGCTGACCAATTCTCCACATGTTAATCGGCTGTCGAATGGAATGTTCGAAAAGCGAGTAATATTGAGAGCCAATTTACTGAAAAAGCGAAACTAGTAGAACATAGCAACTCCTAATTTGTCTCCAAGCATGTTGTAAAGCTTGTCATTGTAACAGTCATTACAAAAGCCTATACAAATGAATTTATCGTTCAAATTTATTTTCTAAGTTCTTTGAGGGCAAAGAAATCGTAAGTCAACTACGTACGATAGTATAAATTTTGTTTCTCTTCTTTAAAAAAAAATCCGTATATTTTTGGAAGTGATTTGAAAAATAATTGTTGTTTTTTCTTTCCCTTCTGTTTTGTTCGTTCATTATTTTTTTGTGTTTTTGAAATTTTATGACAAAGCCATTTAGTTTAAGATGATATTTGACTGAAGTTTTAACTGGATCTCTCATTTTTATTCCACCAAATTGTATCATTTGTATCTACCTCATCTTTCAAAAGCGTATGAGCTCCTCTCTTTGATGCATGTAGTCTAGCATCTAATTGTATTGTGTGCCATCAACGATTCTATTTTCTGAGAGGTTTTTCTACAGTCAGCTGAGTTAGCATAAGTGTAACCGTCTCTTTAAAATTACTTGAAGCATACTTTTTGTCAATTCCAACTTCTTTACTACGATACCAGTTAAATTAGCTCATTTGTTGAAAAGTTTTACCATGTAGAAAATATATATTGTTCAACCATGATCTAATGAATCATTTTTACCTTGATCTCAATCTTCAAACCGATTTGAAGCTATACATAAAGGGCCATTCATAAAATGTTACTGGGTCTATGATAAGGGACCCTATCCTCTGGGAGGAAATTTTCGGGATTACTTAAACTATGTTTTTCCACCACCTTGAAATGGTGGTCTTAGAATTTCCGAACCATTATCTCCCTCAATTTTTAAGATTTTAATGTTTAACTTGCTCCTTAATTTCCAGATTCTGTTTTTCTAGAAATTAGCTAAAAGCAAAGGAAAATTTTCTCCTAGAAGATAAAGATCCTTTCACAGATCCAGTCGCAAATACGTAATTCTCAAGGGGGAGAAGAGGGGGACTTGAGCCTGCATTACGAGTACGTTACAGGGGGAGGGGGGGAGTCGCCCAGGGCTGCGTTCGAAAATGTTAGAACAGACGCAATAAATATTAGATGAAAAATTAATGTGAGGTAGTAATTTTTCATCTAAAATTCATCACAAAATGCTAACTTGTGGTGGGAGGGGTTGAACTAAGCATTAGGCAGCTAATTTGATTTGAACAATGCATGCCTGTATATGTTACACAAGAGGAAGGGAAGGGGATAAAAAAAATCCGATTTTCAGCGTCACCTATATTATGAACCCTAAAAACCCCCTAATACCTTTGCAGACCAACAAATGACAAATCCGAAGTCGTTTCAAGAATAAGTTCAGGCAAAATGAACAATTTTGCAGAAGAGAAAATTACAATTTACCGAAAGGAATCAATTTTGAAAGAACAGTCGAAAAATGTAGTAGCACCGTAAGACGGCATGATAAGACAAAGGGAGTGGGCATCATTTCATCTGTGAACTTTCAGATCTGGGAACCAGGCTTAATTGCAAACATCACTAATCAAGTAACATTAGATGAACTATACTTCCTCTACCCTAGGGTAGCGAGAAAGTAAAAATCGTTGCTGCTGTGCAATGGTAAAGTGCTTTCTTCTCTCGTCAAAATGGAAGATCAAAGTCGGGACTCTTTTTGCCTGTTGAATCAACTGGCCAATCAAGTGCTTCGCTGCATAAGAGCCAGTCAACTGAAAATCCATTATTATCTCGTTAAGTGCAATTTTTTCGGTAAATTACATCTAATCTTTCTGATATATACTGGGCTGACACTTCTGATAAAATGTTACTGAAATTCGTATTCAGTTTCGAAAGAGGAACATATATGTTACAAGGCTTTATAAAACCTTGTAACATGTTCAGAAAGGCATTTAAACTGAGAGGATGCCCATTATTACATGAAGGAATGAAATATCAGCTTCAATCCAGACTCTTGGAAAAGCAAAAGCGTTGTTGTCCAATCATAGCTGTACCATGCCTTTGATTAGTATCTTTTCTCTTTATTTTCAGACTTCGCCGTGCGAGAAAGACAAGCACCAAGGAACCTGCATTCTGTTACGTATGCGTCGATGATATTGATGAAGGCTCTTTCAAAGATCACTACAATCGAGTACATGGAGACCGTGCACCCTGTTTCATTTGTGGAATAACTTTCTCCTCTCTTGATCTGTTCTTGATGCATTTGAACACCCATACCTTGAAATGCCTAAAATGCAATGCGATATTCAGTAATCGCGAACTATCCCTGAAGCATCTGAAGACCCATCCCATTGAAACAGCCAATCGCAGCGACTCTAAATTGAAGTCTGCTGATGAAGCAAATCCTTTGTCACCAATAAAATTAGTAGCATCAAGAATTGGGAAAAATGAATTTAAAAATCAATGTTTTATCTGCTTAAAAGGATTCCAGACCAGACAGCATCTTCAAAGGTAAAAATGGGAAAAAAAAAAAAAAAAAAAAAAAAAAAAAAACCATCAAGAATTCGTTTTTTCTCAGAATTGTAAAACTGTTAGCAGGGAGCCTCTTTTAAAAAGAAGGATAGCTAGCATTTAAAACAACAGCTGTCATATGCTTGAAAGCCCTACGTGTCCTTACTTCACTCCACAATCCCAGGAGCCACTCTGGCCGGAAAGCATAATTTCCAAGCTGAAACGTTGATTAAATATTCCATTGTGCGAATCCCACTAATGAGAATCTTGATTTTGAATTTTTAGCACAACCCAAGAAGTAGTTTTCTTAAACAGAAAAGTTTTGATTTTATTTCTACTTTATGATTGTGAAATCGCTGAAGTTATTAACAGTTGAGCAATCTATTTAATTTCATAAAATTTTTCCCACCTTTAAAATTGCAACAAAATTATGATTTCATTTCATTATGAGATTTTACCAATCATAACAACGAAATTCACCATCGATCAAGTTATGTAGCAAATTTGTAATAAGTAAGCTTTTGGTTCTAATGAATTGCTTCTGGCAGAATAATAATTGAAATAATCTATATATTGAATTGCGATTTATATTGCGCTCCTTACTTCTTGGGTAAGAACCCTTTTTCTAGAACACGCGCTTGTTATGAACGTCACTCAAAAATTGTTTGCAGGTACTTGAATTTGACCAATTCTTTTCCTAGTTATTTATGTAGGTATATTGATTTTAAAAGTTACGACACCTGCAGCCTGATCATTGAAATTTTGATTGTCGGGTAGACATAGATGATAGGTTAAAAGGCGGAGCGTGGTTGGTCGGCTATGTCTTATCGCTGCTTTGTCATGCCTATGTCGGGTAGAACTCGTGACAAGCTAAAGGCACCTCTTAAATTTCCGACAGTATGTCGTCCATTCCACCTGACAAAGGCACGGTAAAGCAGCAATAAGACATAACCGACCAATCACGCTCCACCTTTTGACCTATGATCATCTATGTCTACCCGACAAACACAAAATTTCAGCAATCAGGCTGCAGGATTCCCTTATTTCACTTTCTAACTTCTTATTTTCCTCATTTTTTAGGCATGAGTTCACCCATCGTGAAAAAACTGAAAGGTGCAGACAATGCAATCGTAGTTTCGAATCCTTGGATCTACTGAAAGAACATAGAATTACTGAACACACAAATGGCAAGAAATGGGTTTGCAAGACCTGCGGTCTAGCCTATGACAAGGAACTCTCCTACCGTGACCATGTGAACAAGATACACCTTGGAAAAAGGAAACGGTACAAATGTGAGATTTGCAACAAATTACTGTCAAACCGTACTTGTTACGATACTCATATGCGCACGCACTCAGGTGAAAAACCGTTCTCGTGCAAAACATGTGGGAATTCTTACTGTGATAAGTACTCTATGGCCAAACATGAAAAGCAGGTGCACGGAACTCAGGTTGAATTTACATGTCCACTTTGTAGAAAGACATATCACCGGAGCTGCCTGCTGTCAGAGCATATTAAATGGACTCACGCAACGAACTTGGAAATAGAGCTTAGCAATTATAAGTGCACTATGTGTCATGAAGCACTATTAGATATTGAATGCTACATCCAGCATATCTTGAATCATGCATCTAAGAAGATGAAGAAAGTGCCAGTAAATGGCAAACAATCGTAGGAATTCTGACCGTTTTTGTTATTGCCGTTGCGGTTTTAATTTAAAGAGAACGTCTTGATTTTTTTGATGAGTATGTTCTAGTATTCTTTTCAAGAGAATTCGTTATTGAATATCATAGTGCCTAAAATTCTAGTTTATTTCGTCGTTATACCTATCTAATGGTAACTTGGAACTGAAAAGTTATCATCAATTTTTTTCATCGCATAATACTCGTTCTTTAGTACTACTAGCCCTTTTTATGTTATGTATAGTTTTTATTTCTCGCCAAATGAGCTAAAATAGTTTTTAGAATTTATTGAATCATTTACTACTTTTATACCTTTGATTTCATATTTGTTCTTTTTCAATGTTGAGTTTAATTTTGTTACTTTTTTCAAATTCCATGGATTTAAAAATGATCTAGCATGCTTGCCTCTAATTCCTAGAAATCGCTCATTTGAGGAGACATCTATCTTTTTAACGTTAATTTCAACTAATCATTTTTTTTGTTTCCTATTTGTTTTACTTTTCTTTTATTCTTTAATTTTATTCTTTATCTACCTCTTTTCATGGTTTCCCTAGATGATTGGAATGCGTTCGTCTCATTTTTTTTAAAAATAAATCCACATTTAAAAATGAACCCTCCAGTAAGTTTCATTTACATTTTAGGGATTACTTCATACTTTCGTTTGGCTCGCAGGAAAATCTTATGTTCTTTTGTTAGATTCTTCTTCTTTAATTCAATTCTTGTTTTTAAATTCTGTGTTTCTCTTTCAATGTTAAGAATGATCGCATGCTTGCCTCTAATTTATTTATAAATCGCTCATTTGAGGAAAGCATCTCTTCTGATTCATTTCAACCTCCCATTTTTTTATTCCCATTTGTTTTACTGTTCTATTTGTCTTTCTTCTATTCTTTAATATTATTCATTATCCACCTCTTTCCACTTTTTTCTGGATATAGGTAGGAATACATAAGACTTAATTTTTTTATTTTTTTTTTTAAATTCTCGTTTAAAAATGAGTCCTCCGAAGAATTTAATTTACCTTTCAGGGATTATTTTATAATTTTATTTTGCTCTACAACAAATTCTATTTTCCACTGTTTTAATGTTCTTCTTTAATTTAATTTTTTTGTTGCGGTTCTTTTTCCTTGTTGAATCGGGTTTATATTTTTTCTGAAACTTCGCAGTAAATTTTTATTTTTTAAGAAAACTGTTCTGCCTTTTAATTGCGAGTCGCCCTGTTCTTTCATGCTGTAGGCTATATTTAGACGATGGCGATTTAATCTTTTGTCCTAAAAATGCAGTCTACTTTAAGACTTTTATCTTCCTTTTACATATTTCAAAAGAATACTGATCGTTTGCAGAAATTTTACTTTCCGATTTATGCTGATAAATTGCTCCAAAATCTAAGTATATCAGTTTCCTGAGTGAGTAAAAGGGTTAATGAAGTATTGAAAAAAGCTTTTAGGTCAAAAAGAAAAATGATTTATTTATAAAAGTAACAGAGTTAACATCTTAATTTTGCATAAAATACTGACTAGGATTCGAAACGATCTAATTGAGTGATGCTTGCCATTCCAAGTTTGAATTTATCGGTGTGTTGCATTGCAGTACAATACCTACTTCTCAAACAAAACAACTGATTGATAAAGAGAGCTCCAAGTCCTAGAAATTTCAAAAGCTTTTCATGGTTAAAAACATGGACATTAATCAACTGCTGAAAGCACTAAGCTTCAAATCTATGTTCAATTTATAATTATATTAACTTTTACATAATGAGAGCAGGGGTAATCTCATTTGGCTCTTAACTCATTGTGGCGAATGTAACATTAAAGCATATTTATTACATAATATTCAGTACCTATAATGTTACTATGCAAAAAAATCAAGAAATGATGGTTGAGAAAATCATGATAAAAAACAGGATCAAACATTTCACTCGCTAGTGGTCGTTACCTTCAAATAGTCTAATAGGAAGGTATGCTCACATTCTATAAGCTATCACAGTGGGATGAGAACAATATTTATCACACAAATTGGATAAATGTTCTCTTCATTATCAGTCAAAATCTCATTTTGCTCGATACAATCGTATATCATACACATACATTGAAATCAAATCATCACACCGATGTCTCTACAATTGATGAGAAAATCAAAAGAGCATTAAAAAATTGAGCAGAATGAGATTCACGCGTAAAACCTTACATCAGGAAAGCTGCTTTTGAAACAAATCAGATCTAATAGTTGGATAAAACTTTGAGAAAAAACAACAGGTGAGGTAAGAATCAAACCTTACAGCACATAGAAATGCTACTGAAAAATTGCTGTACCCTCTAAATAAGAACATTTACACTTGTATCGCTTGAAAAATGAAAGTATGCTTGACACTTTGCATATTAATATAATTCTTTTGGCTTTTAGGATAAGTGTAAAGGATTTACAGACCTAACAGACCGGGCTTTTTTTCTTAGGAGGATTTATCCAGAGAGCTAAGAAGTACAATTTGGTATCACAACAACTGTCAATTTGTTGAAAGGGAAAAGTTGTCTTTGGGGGTGAAGAGTTACAAAATTGAATACCTATCGGTCAATTTTTGGTATTCCCTAAGAGATGAATTTACTGGTCATAAGTTAAAATCTAATGGTACACAGATAACTCAAAATTATGCTCAATACAAATTTACAAAATATTATGATCTACAGCTAAAAATAAAATTACGAAGAGATCATTTATGTTAACTTGCAGATTGTCAGTATACTTGACAATCGGGCAAGTCTGAATAAAAATCATCAACTTGAAACAGCCAAAAGATAAATTTCAAAAGGTAATTTGTAGAGGGCTTACTTCTGTATGCCAAGTGTTTTGGTTTGAACTTTGAGGAAGTTCAAAATATTTTGGACCATGGTTTTTTCTTCGAGCAGTGCCTTTGAGGCTGACCGCATCTTATCCTCATTTCGCTGTAGATACATTCCAGTTTCTTCTAACAACTGCTTGATTTTTTCTGGACGAATTTCATCCATAGCGAGGAGTTCTGACAAGAATGGGTTGAATCGGAAATAAACTGACTTGGGAAGCGTATCCTCAAGAGCAGTATGCACAGCTGAAACAAAATTAGAAAATCAGGTTAATATTGTCTGTAACATCTTAATCTAATACATCGATGTTTCCTGGGTGAAGGAAACCATTCCAAGGTTCCAAAATTGACTCAAACAATTCAATTTTATTATAAGAATGTACCTGTACAATTTTTGTCTATAATTTTTTTTTTTTTTTTTCCATGAGATCAGAAGAAAAATCTGGAGAATTTTCAGTTAGAGATGCTCAAGATTCCTCTAATAAAGATGCAGGTTATCGGGGAAAATATGGCAACATTAAGATGCAGTCTTTATGTTCTATTGTGAGGAACACAGCGATATAGATGAAAAAAACTACTGAGTCTTGATCTTGCTTAGCCATAATGCAATCCTACTCATATTATATTGCGAACATGTATGCTAAAAGTATGATGAAAATAAAATATATTTTCATGTCGCAAATAAGGTCGTTATGATGGTTTTATTTAATAAAAACCCGACTGGGGGACCGGAGACCTGGCCGCAGGGGTCCCGCCGATCGATCCTCAGGAGCGTTGGAGCGTGGGACACAGAGGGTCCACGGGACGGGGCCGAGAAGTTCAAGGTCACGGCAGACCGCGTATAATTTTATTTAAGTATTAGATTATTGTTTAGGTTTAGGTGAATGATGGGGGTGGGTGATGGTGGGGTGGTGTGATGGGCTCATTGTTAGATTTCTTGCTGGGAAAAGTTGATGTAAAAGAGGAGACAGTTTTGATATTTTTCTGCTTTATAGTGTATTGGCACCTTTAGATTTTAAAGAAAAGTTGGCAACAAGATACCACATCTATCCACACATTCTCTTCTTTTCTAGGTTCAAACTGGATTTAGTTGATTTCACTTGGGTGATTTTTAACCCTTCTGAACTTCTGCAATTTGTGTAATAAAACGGATATTAAGTGTTCTCTTATCTTACCTTCTGTGTCAGTTGCGCTATCAAGTATCCTGTAAAACTTCTGCCTCCAGGACGATGAAGCAAGTCCCGAAACTTCGTCTGAAAGGGTTTTGATCGGAGTAAGACGACCAGTGCCGCAGGACACAACACATTGAATTTCACTGTCTGGCCAGAGCAGACTTGCTTCATGAATTGCCACAGCGGTTGGATTATTCACCATGATACCGCCATCCTGTAAAGTAAATTAATCCTCAAAGTAAAAAGAATCAATCAATACAGTAGGACAGAGAATTCTCGTTTGAAGATGCTTGTAAAGAAATGAAGAGAAAGGAAGTTCAGAATATTTGAGATCAAGATATGTACTTTGATAAAAATAATAATGAGCATATCAAGTCAAGATGCATATTCTCTTAATTACCTACCATAATTCTGTTCTTTCATGGATACGATGAGACTAATGTATTTCCTGTCCCATTCCATATATCTTTTTATAGATGTCCAGGGCTTTGATAATCCTTGTTACAGTTTTTATTTCTCCTTTGACTAAATATGTGCTAGTAGTTAAGCTGCTCTGTTTCAGAGAATGAGAATCGTCTATCAACCCTGGTCATTATTTAGCTGGAGGGACTCGTCACAAATAATCTTCAGAAAATAAAAGAACAGCGAAGGTTTTCATGGCGTACAAATGAATACTAAAGTACAGGTTTGAAATTTTAGAGGTGGTATTATTACCTGGTGCAAGAATTCTCCTAGTGGAAACTCTGCAAAGACAGTTGGAGCTGCGCCAGAGGCTCGCACAGCTTCCCAAATACGATAGTTGTTCCCGCCGACGTATTTGGATTTCTTCGAGTGGGGTAATGAGTAGTTGCGGAAAATATGAGGAACTAACTGTTTTTTGTTGACAACAGCGGAAATGGAAGCCAACTGTGGGGGAAAAAATTTTGAGCATTAAATATTGAGGAATAAGTATGGGGCTAAGATTATTATAAAATTTGGTTTCACTAAAAACAGTATGAAATTTTCCTCACATTGAATCTTGCTATTCATCCTCGCAAACAATTGAAGTTTTGAACCGTATATTTTATGATCAATGAAAGAAACATCATAGAAAGTCCACTTAAAGGTATGGATATTTTTAATGTTAAAATCTTGAGAATTTTCTTGCGTTAACATTCTACAGCCCTGAAATTTTAGTTATAATTGGACGTATTTCTGTCAAACAGACCTAAGCGCCATAGGGTGAGGAAGGTAAAGGGGAACTTGGATTGGCGGCGGAACCAGGCGTCGGGATCATTCCGTCCTTTGCTCTCAATGCTTTTCTATGGCGCTTAGTTCCGTTTGACAGAACGCGCTATCCAGCATTCTAAATTCCTCAAAAGGAACTCAAATTGGCGCTTAGTTCCATTTGACAGAAATACGTCCAATTGACTGTATTAAGTGCAATAGAGTAATAAAAATGAAACTTACTTTAGGGCAATTGGGATCTCTATTAGTTTGAGTGAGCATGAATTCACCAGCATAATCTTTCAACAATTTTTCAAAGAAAGTAGAATCGTAGTAGCCGTGAGTCATGACCAAGTTACTCATACCCCGAAGGGAATTTTGTTTGAATAGCTGGATACTCATTTCCTTGTAGAGATCAGATATTTCTGACAGGCTCTTTCCTGTGGGAGGGCCTGTAGAAAAATAAAGTAAAAAATAATTCAGCGAATTGAAAAAAAAAATAGTATTATAACAAAAATTTGAGGAACACTGCTTAGAACTAAAAGAAGACACCAACAAAAATTAATTTTTTTAATTGTTAATGGTTAAATAACAGCCCATTTATGGAATTGATGTTTGTCAAATGTTGCTTAACGACCGCAAATCACATGATATCTACGTACACAGGCAGCAATGGGGTGTTTTTGCAAGGGCTATAAAATTCTGCAGGTAATCTTCATTTTCACCTGAAAGAATTGTGATTTTTTGAAAATTCTTTGATCAGGGTAACAAGTTTAACTTGAATTTCAAAATTCCCTGACTTTTCAGGGGGTTTGAACATAAAATTCTGTGACTTTTTTTTTT
The DNA here is from genome assembly GCF_918797505.1 of Bemisia tabaci. Classification (NCBI taxonomy): domain Eukaryota; kingdom Metazoa; phylum Arthropoda; class Insecta; order Hemiptera; family Aleyrodidae; genus Bemisia; species Bemisia tabaci. The sequence continues at coordinate 25,626,078 of NC_092800.1, read as the reverse complement.
AAATCCTCATGAAAATTCTTTGTACAAAAAATGTTTGGCACTAAGTCCCTTGAAAAGTAAAATCATTCAAAATTCGAGAACTTGAGGGAAACATCAGGGTTTTACAGATGAATGTCTTGCTTTATACATGACTCTTCAAGGTTGGGCAAAATTGAGCAATCCAGATTTTTGATGACTTTTCGAGGACTTTTCACCCTGTCAATCGTATTTGCTTTGCGCAAGTTCGACATTCATAAAATAGACCTTCACATGTACTTTTGGGACTGGGTTTTTCTTTGACTCCCTTCCCTGCAGAAAATGTGCATTAAAAAAGACAGAGTGATTATTTCAAAGTAAAGATTGTACATACCCATCAGTGATAGGATAATTGCACCGGTGCTTACTCCACAAATGTAATCAAATAGTTTATGAACCTTTTGTCCACTCAGCCTTTCTAATTCTTTCAAAATTTCAATGACAACTAAACCTCTGAAACATTAGAAAAAAAGGAGGACATTAGATAGAATAATGAAAGGTAGCTATGCATTCAAGGAAAAGAAGTTAAACCAACTGATATAATGCTTCAGAGCCGGAGATTTTTCATACTCTTCTGGTTGATTACTTGAACAAGCCTATGGAGTAAGAAGTCTTCCTTTCTTAAAGGTAATGAAACTTTTGTGGACTCTTATTATGCATATTGAACGCTGTCTGTATATGAAAAATGTGAGCGAAGTAATTTTAGGTTATAATCTTGCTGGTATTAGGTGAGAGGGGATTCATAGCTAGATTACAAAAAAATGTATCCTTGTTAACCGTGGCAACATCTCAAAATTTTTAAGATGACTTCATGCATGGGCAGGAAAGGAAATCAACGTCGTGGCTTAGAATTGATACAGGGAAACCAGGGAATTGTGAAGAAAATTCAAGAAAAAATCATGGTCAAAAAGTTGAGTAGGCTTCTATTCTGCGCAGTAAAAAATGCATGAAAATTTTTAAACTTACAATGTACTTTTAAAAGTACATACACTATGACGCAAAATAATCACACAAACAAATACAATAAAATTGCAAAATTTAAAGTACCTTATGCCTCCTCCGTCAATACACAAAATCCGAATTCCTTTTTTTGGAAGAGGAGGTGAATAACCCACAAGAGCTAAACTTTCCCGGAGAATTGCTTGTGAAACATCATCTTTCATCCGCCTTTGCAGCTGAAGCAGTAGACTGATGGCGCCAGACTGCAAAAAGAAAATTAATCATTATTAGTTCAATCCTATCATAAACAATTTTTTAAAAAAACACAGTTATACTGCTAGCACAAGCTGGCATTTCCAATTTGCACAGCCTTCTCATTTTTCCATGCAAGCGGCGGCACATCATGACCGCATCATCAGAAAGTTTTTGCACCCCTAATAATTCTACCCTACTTGAATTAAAAATCTAAGACCTTACTTATAATAGATGAGTCTCTTACCTCAGCAGCTACAATTTGTGCATCAGGATATTCCCTGAGGTGGTCGATTAGATCTTCTAATCGTTTAACTCTAGACTGAATTGTGACGGCTGAGGAAATTGATGTGATAATGTGTTTCGTTCGCATTACTGTTCGCTCCTGAAAAAATACAAGTTTCAGAGGTAAATTTTAGTATTATAGGAAGAGACTTCTTTGAAAACCTCTTAAAATGTCATTAGGTCAAAGATATCATGAGAAATACATTTTCAAAATACCTATTCAATTATGACGGAGTTTGGAAAAATCACCTTCAAGTAAAAAAAAAAAAAAAAAACTGGGTGAATTCGAGAGCACAGTTGTCTAAAACCTCTTCAAAGTAAACAAGGATGTTAATTGTCAAAGGCTAATTTTCAAATCAAGCCAAAATCATATCAGTCAAAACTCAAAGTAGTTAGGTAGTTGATTTTTTTAAATATTCAAGGAAATTTTCGCATGTTTTAACCAGAGAGCTCACAATTTTCCAATGTTTTGATGGAAGATTGTTATACCTACGACTACGAACTCACTTAAATCTTCCTAATTCATGTCTACTTCAACACTTTAAACCTCCAAAATGTTACATACTTTCTATTCAATAACACTTTATTTGAAATTCAATTCAAGCCCTAAAAACCATTAAAATCAACTTTGCAGCAACATTTTTGTGAAGATATTTTTGGCAATTGCTGAAAGGGAGAGTAATAAGCAAGTGCGGTTTAAGCAAACATAGGGCTCATCAGATGAGACAGAAAATACCTCTATAGAAATATTTCGGTGAATTTTAACACCTTCCTCGATATAATACTTACTTTCATTAACTTCGTTTTTGAATCAGTCACCCAGGCAGGGACGGTTGTTGCCGAAGGACTGGATGCCAATCTCTGCGTGAGTCCGTGGAAAACATTGGGTAACCTGCTTTTGTCTACATCCTCTGCAGGAGCCACGGCTGCAGGTACAGCAGCTTTAGTTTTGGTGATCTCTGACTGCTGAGCTGATTTCAGAGCTGGGTTACCTAACGAGGCAGCCGATTCCAAACTGTCAGAGCCTTTAAACTTAATCTGTGTGACACCCGTTAGTTTTGGGAACTTCTGGAGCATTAAATACCAATCATTCTTCAGCGGTAACATTTTTTCATTTGATAGTCTCATCAGAAGGTTTTTCACCGTTACAATCACTTTCCAATCATTCAAGGACTTGTTTTTCACATGTGACGGTGACATTTTCAATTTACTTAGAGTTGCTTCCAGCGCTCCATCATTCACGGATTTTTGTGCATTTATGTGCCTGCAACATAAAACAAACAGGTCAAGTTTAGTACAAAAGGAAATTCAAAAATGAAAAAGATCGGAAAATATTTAGCTTCTTAGAGTCTACTCTAAATGAGTTTAAATCTTCTTATAGTGCGATAGAGGATCAGCTGACTTCAGTTTAGCATGGAAAGTAGAAACAAAAATAAAGATGACAGATATTCTATCGCTTTCTGAAAGTGCATTCCTTTATTTGGTGTGGACTCTAAATTATAACAAATAGATAAGATTAATGATAGTGGGTGGTCGAATTATCACTTTCAAATTAATCGTCTCAGGTAGGCCAAATTTCAATTAAAAATACCTAGTTGTTCAGGGCTAATAATCAATTAAGTTGGGATACAGGCCTAATATCCAATTATGAATACGACATAGGTACCACAGGAGACATCCAACCTTAAGCAGACATCCAGTATCAGCTTGGATTTCTCAACAGCCAACTCAAATCAGTTATAATTGTTAATAGGCAAAAATTTCAGATAATACCTTTACTTAAATCTAATTATAATGAGTTCCTGATGGACCTTAAATTGACAAAAGAGATACTGAGAAAACTACAGGGGAAGATATTCTTTCATTATGCCTTGTTTTTGGTTATGCCAAACAAATTTTCACATTGGTTTAACACTTTCTGGTTACTACTTGCGTATGACTTTCCTGAAGTTTCCGGAAAGAATCAATCTATTCACTGTAGGTCATCATTAGAATTCATGATTTACACGAACATTGATGGTTACTTGCACTGAAGGCTCCTGCAGAAATAGCATTTCTGAACACTGCATAAAGGAACACAAGGTGATTTTCCAATTTTGATGGTTTTATAACTTCCCTCGTACTAGGTCCTTTGTCTACCAAATCACCGGGTACAGAAAGTCTTACGACATGTAGAGAAGAATTGGAATGTACAGTTGATTTGAAGTAAAAACATAAATTAAAGATTTATGATTGAGCCAACAGAATATCAGTTGTCATGCCCTAACAGGAAAACTTTTCCAGGGAAAAACTTGAAGAGCGTGTGGAGAGGTCTAACCTCCTAATGCCTGACGTACGCTTCGGGGTTATTGCTTGCTCCACTGACCAAAAAAGATGCAAACATACTAGAAGCAGAGTATGCAAATAAATAAACGAAATTAGGTCTCATTACAGGCAGAGCACCTAAAATGTTACACTTTAAAACCAAGCCTCCTTCATCTAGCTGATAAGACAATGAACATAAACAAAGAATAACGATCGAGTCTGGAGAGGATAAATGAGGGCAAAAATTACCGTTTCTATCACAACTCCTTCGCTGGGAAGTATTGTTGCTCAATTGTAATGCTTCGAATCTTCAATTATACGTTTTATAAGAGAAGAATTACGATTAAATTAAACAGATTTTTAGGTGATAAGAAAACTGAAAAGTTCAACCAACTCGAACTCAATATTTTTCTAATTTAAACCTCTAAACGGCAACACTGGCAAAGTGGCGCCATCAACCGTTGCGTACCAAACACAGCTTTTTCAAATTTTTGGCGGGAGTTTTGATTTGACGCTCTTTTCCTAATTTAGCGCATCATCTCAATTTGCTCCCAAATGATAAAAACAACACAGCAAGTTCGAAGGATGATCAAAATAACATTTTACAGACATTTTTGAGGTATGTCTTGTACCAGGAGAACCAGAGAAGCGCGGTCGAAATTATTGTCGTTACGAATGCGTCATTCTACAGAGAAAAGAGGTTATCATTTTTAAATATAACCAAGAGTTGATATTTTATGTATTTATTTTCTGGCAGTTATAATGTGTTTTTAATTAAATCAATAAAATTTTGATGTAATGTGTCAACACGACACTTGAGTTTTTAAAGTGTTCTGACATCTATTGGTGCCTTCACATAATATCATGCTCATCATTTACCATTAAGTAAATTCCTTCTTATTGCTCTCCTGAATTTTCTTTTGTAAACACGTGTACTACTGATAAATACAACGAAAAGTAAAAAACACGTGCCCGCACACTTTAGCGACTTTTTGTTTACTGACTATGCACTTGCACATTGTACTACTTGGCTCAGCGCCATTTTTTGAGTTGCGCCTTGTTTATTTTTAAAGCAGTATAACGTACCAACGCCAATTGTTAAACTCGAAGGAGGACGGAGAACTGGCAATATTGCCACGAGCCACAATTGGAAATGAATCAGTTTGCATGTACGGTAAATTGAGTACCTGCCGTGTTGACGGATTTTACTTCTTAAAAAATAAATTACCAGACATTTTGAAAACTCAAAAGCGCGACCGCGATAATTTCGTATTGTCGTCGAAGTTTTAATAAGCTACAATGGCGTTGAAGATACTTCGGGACGTAGAGACACATCGGTCGTCCGAGGGTTTATAAAGAGAGAGGAATTCGATTGCATTTTAACACATCGACGGTGAAACAACCAAACCACGTATCTCGGTTTGCGACGTCGCAGATTTCCTGTCATACTTTATTTTTTAAATGAAAAACTACTTAACATCTAGTCTTGAAAATTTCTGTGATTTTTCCTCTTTGTGCGGAGAAAATTCCGTGAAAATTTCAAGGAATGATATTGATTTGGTCTACTTCAAAAAAATAAAATGTGAGCGTAGATTTTTAAACACCGCAAACGAGATACGTGGTTTGGTAGTTTCACCGTCGACATGCAGTTGAGAAAATCATGTATTGTTAATTCTTAATTCCTTTTTATTTTGATCGATTTACAAATTCTAATTTCATTTGTGTGTTTATACTGAATAATCCTTTTCACAAAAAAACCGTATGTACTTGCTTATATACTTATTTTTCCAATATATCAGCGTACTATTTAAAAAAAAAAAATAATTGATCTAGTTGGTAAAGAGTAATGATAAAAATAATGGTTCTGATATTGCATTGATTTTCCGTAAATATTATCTATAAAAAAAGAGTGCTTTTCGTGTTATTGATAATGCTTTTTTGTGTTAAAACTGTATTTTTCTATTATTTCAAAACGGACTTGTTATTTATTTCAAAAAATGCATTATCATTATTATTGTATCAATATCAAATATGATGTAATCAAAATCTCTCTAGTATTTCATTTATCCCTTTTAATTTAGTGACTTTATATTTGTATTTATTGGACTTGAGTTTATAATCAAGGTTCTTTAATTCTCATTCAGTTCAATGTGTCAATTGAGCATTAAAAATAAACGTTCATGTACTAATTATTCTAAGTTCTCCATATTAGGTCAATGAACTAAAGTTTGATGACTCGTTAATTTATCAAAGCGTACTTTAGAATATTGTAAAAATGTACCTCTTTCGATTGCAATGAAATATTCATTTATCAAGTAACGTACACAAACATGTTTTACTTTCAGCTCAATATTCATAGGCATAACCAAATTGTAAAACTGGCGACATTGGTAAAAAGTGATTCGTTGAGAGTTAGCAGGGTTCAAGGTGAAATTTGCATCGTTCGATCTACTTCGACGAATCACAGGTGGAGGAGTTAAAATTTTCACTCGCATAACAAGGCACTTAAAATTACTTGCGTCAAGCAGTGCAATGGTCGCAAATTGACATCCTCACCTCCCCTTTCTCAGTTTGATAATGTTTGACACTCTCACTGCCGCTTGATTATCATTTTTATTCACGGACAGTTTCAACTTCGAAATAATTGCCAAGTCATAACGAAGCGCCTGTCCTAAGCACACACAGACATTAAATCTTAATTTCTCAGCCATTTCTGCAAAAACGAATCCTTGAAAATCTAAACATCTGATCTATGATGTGTCCCGAACACATCGATTACCTTAATAAAACCATTCAAAACCTTAGCTGTAGGGCTTGGATGGAGATGGAGGACAAGGCGAATAAGTGCAGTTTTTTTTCCAAAAAAATTGAGGTATTAGTGATTTCAAGTAAAATTTATCTTAATGCATATTCTGTGAAAAATTCGCTCCCAAATTCCAATTTTTCAGCATTAAAAAATCAGTTTGAACTTTCTTTCCGCCATAAGGACGAAGGATCCACGTAATTTCGAAACTTCAAACACGTATTTCTCGAAATAGCGAAAACTGCACTCATGCACCTTGTCCTCCATTCCTCCAGGCCCCTCTCTTAGTTTATAATTATTCAGAGGCGTGGCTAGAAATTTTTCATGGAGGGGGGGGGGGGGCTTACAGGGATATAGGTAAAATGGGAGAAAAGGGGGAGATTTATTTGTTAATATAATATAATAGAAAAGTAAGACGATTTCGATTATAAAAAAAAAACGATATAAATATCGATTATTCTTCGATATAAAATTTACAAAATTAATATTTTTTCACGCGGAGTTGCGCGTGATATTACTGTAACTTACAGGTGTTGTTTATGTAAGGGATGCGTCAAATCCGTCCCGTGGATTCGTTCACCATGACTGTTTGATCGAGTGCTAGTTGTGTCTTATCAAACGCTTCAGCGGTTTCTATTTATTGATGTTCTTTTTTCACATGCTCTCTTGCGCCCGTTTTTCAGTGGCGAGGCGTGAACGATCGATTATCGATATTGCTCCATTTAAAGCTGTGGTAAAGAATCGATTATTAAGGTGTTCGCTGCGAACATCCTATTTATCGACCCTTTTCCACTGGATTAAGTGGTAGATTAATCGATATATCGCAAAGCACGCCACCCTACTGCCGTTTTTACTAAGGCTTCATATCCTCGTGGATTCAAGGCGCCAATCGAAGTCCGATTGAGCTCGCAGCACTTATAGGACACGCGTCAAAGGTCAATAAGTACCAAAATACATTTACGTAGATGGTCTATAAGTACATGGAAAAAGAGGAAGAAAAAAAATACATCCATCTGATTTTTTTCCCTTCTTTTACGAGGGTGAGAAAAGAAAACAGGCGCAAATATTATTCCGTGTGATTTTTTTCCCTATCTGCCGATACTAAGATTAATCTTAGGATTAGGCTCAATTCAGCTTTAAATTTTTAGTTAAGTAAAGCGTTATTTTTAGTCATGGGAGAGGGAGTCAAACTAACACGATTTTTCTGACAAGAATATTCGATTATAAAGCTCAGCTACTACATGTTTACCTACTGCTTAACGTTCAATCATAAAGATAAATTTGATTTAAATACAAGGTGTTTATTTGTTGGGGTTACCCTCCATCATAAAGGAAGCAGTTATGTGAGATTTTTGAAAAATAGGGGTTAGTCATTCCGAAAAACATTCATTCCAGGGTATTTCGGAGATCTTTTTTAAGTGAGAAAATTGTATCCTAAAGCTGATTTGTTTACTTAGGTACACCTCGAGTTTCGAGTTTAAAGTTCAGGTGTGCCACAAGCTTTAATACAATTTTTTAAAGTCGACTGAGATTTTCTTTAAACAGCCAAATCGTCACTTTTTTACCATTTCATCGATGATACCCTTGTTTGATTACCTCTTTGTTTTGCTTATGTATGTGTACTTTTTCTTTTTTTAATTTTTTACAATTTTTTTTGAACCACTGTTTTAAAAAAAGCATTTTCTCTTTTTATTTGTGAGTTAGAAACCCCTTCCACCGTCCAATCGTCCCTTTTTTACCATTTTATCGATGATATCCTTGCTTGATTACCTCTTTGTTTTGCTTATGTAGGTACTTTTTTTTTTTTTTTAATTTTTTACAATTTTTTTTTAAACTACTGTTTTCAAAAAAGCATTTCCTCTTTTTATTTGTGAGTTAGAAACCCCTCCACCGTCTTAATCCGTTAAATCGAGTAGATACCTTGTTTGCTGGCACATGCACTTCCGGTAGTGTCTGATCCCTTTGCTCAGCGACATCACGCCTCGTGGGGTCAAGGGACGCATCAAAAAAAGTTCGGGTCCGGAAGACCGAGGAAAAATCGTTCCTCACAGCACTAATTCACATAATCCACACAACACAACGACGAACAACGTGCGAACACGAAACAACAACACAGAAACTAATTATTTTGCACGATTTGAGAAAGAGAACTTGTTAGCGAGACTTTGGTTTGGGAAATGGTTCGTCGGCGACCGTCCTCGGGTGGATTTATAACGCGTTTGTTTATTCTCGAAGCGGCGCTGCGAGTCGAGCGTCGCGACGCTGTGCGACGTCACGAGTGGCGTGTTGTTGACCACGTCCGCCAATCGGAACGGGGGTCGGCGCGGCCCCTCCTCTGCTCCGGCGTGGCGCGTTACGCTCGAGGTTGCCGAATCGCTGGTTTTTCAACGGGTTTTACGGGGAAATTCGATGGTCTGAGGCGTTGTTTCGGCAACAGTGCTGGGCTGTTTGTCTGCACCGCCGCGGGTTCACAAGCGCGCCATTTGTGACGTGCACATCTTCGCAGATTCCGATTTGCATCGTGGGTTGCCATATGCTCGGTTTTTTAGATTTGTTGCTTGGTTACGGATAACAATAAAAACAGTAAAAATGTGGCCCGAACTGTATGTAAAAAGATGGTAAAATAGTAACTTCGTGGGGGGGGGGGGGGGTACGAGCGCGATACAATGCGTGATAACAATTCGACATGTCAATTCGATAAACAAAAATTAAAAGCTTTCGTTAACACTTGCGGTAAAAAAAATTCTACCGCAAGTAGGTAAGTAACGAAATTTTTAAAAAATAATTTATGGTAAAAAAGTGATGGGCCCACGCTATTTTGAAGGGAAGGCAAAGCTAAAAAGTTGAAGAATTTCAATTACGTGACTGATTGAAATTTGTGAACTTTTCAGGCTTGCTTTTCCCTCAAAATAGAGTGAACCCAGCACTAGTATTATACCACTTTTTCACGGATAACCATGCACGGCAATAGGAATCTTGGCTTACGGAGGCAAAATGTTTAGTTTCTGGAGCATTTTGTCGAGCCTGGTTGAAAAATCAAATTTTGAGATTTCGATCGAAAATCATGTCAAATGCTGTTCTGAAGAGTACGTTGCGGGCAAGTACCTAATTTAATTTTCTAAAATGAGGGCGAAAGTTACATTAAAACGCGGCATTTTCACCCTGAACATGGCAGATTATAAGATTTCAAATATCTCTCTTGAAACTAAGATTTTTATAAGGTGGCACACTTGAAATAGTCACAAATCCCGACTATACATTAGAAAATTATAAACGAGAAAAGGCGACAAAATCTCTAATTTTCTGAGAGTATAGTAATTTCTACTCTTGTCGTCTTTCAGTGATACAAGAGACAGCACCTTTAATTAGTCGAGTTAAGAGAGAAACCAAACACGCAATTTGGCCTGGAACGGCGCGACTTGCTTAGAGTCCCTTTATACTGAGAGTCAAGACAATTCGGCTCATGGATGTCACAAACGGGAATAAAGATTACAGAAATTGAACGTTTTTCGTAATCTTTGATCGGCCCATTCTCAAATGCCTTTCTCCGTTCCTCCTCTCATTCCGTTTGTTCCTTGCCGAACCCGTAATTCCCTGGTCCATTCCAGATTATAATCTTTGCAATTGGTGAAAATGTAATCTTTATTCCCGTTTGTGACACTGTGGAGGCCTAAAATACGGGAACCAATCAGAAATGGATTCAAATTATCTTGACTCTCAGTATAAAGGGACTCTAGACTTGCCCAGAGAGAAATGATGACGAGGACTTCAGATGAAAAGGAGAAGCCCTCGGCGCGGTGATCGGCATGTAACACATATTAGCGCCTACAAGACTGCACGAATACTTCTTGTATTGCATCAAACACAGTGCGGACAGCGTGTTAGCGCCTACAAGAATGCATGAATACCTCACGCACTGCGGCAAACACAGTGCGATCAGCGTGAAACGCATAGCGCCTACAAGACTGCGTGAATACTTCACGCATTGCGTCAAACACAGTGCGGTCTGCGAGGCGCGGCGGCGGAAGTTAAAATCATTGATCCACATTTATGTTTGTTCTTTCATAATTTTTTCGTTATTTTCTTATGAATGGAAGGCCTTTTCCACACAGAGATAGGTTTACGAAACTTAACTTTTGCGCAAAGTTCCGTGAACTTTTGCTAGTAGTGTTAATAGGGCTTTCCCAAAAAATGTGTTCAACACCAGTAAAGGCGTCTTATGCACCCTTCCCCCGCTGGCACGTTCATTTGATGGTTTTCATTGATGTTTCAAAACGAATGAGAAGGGGGCGGCAAAATACTATAGCGGCACATGGGCGGCAAGTAGGTAAATCTGGCCCTGGACATCGGTGGATACAATATTCGGATGCTATCTCGGGCAAAACTGGAGGTGGCCTAACGACTCTCCAAATGCACCTTAACGATCTTGCGAAATTATTGCGTGATATCTCTGTCATCAAATTTGATTTCCATAGATTTTTTTAAAGATTTATCTCAAGGTCATCTCCGTATAGGGTCTTCGTAAGGTTTGCTACGTCACAAATGGAGATACGTGGTTTCGTACTTTGGTGCTTTTATGGATGACCCAGAGATAGTATATTGGTCCTTTTTCTGTATATAAGTAGATTTGACAGCAGCACGACGCACGTTGCAAAATATTTTGCTTTTCATCTCACCCACATTCGCACTTGGGAGTCGCGCGACTATGATTCACTCGCGGAGACCAAACAAACGTGGTCTTAACTCATTCATAGAAACGTCATCTCAAGGAATTGCGGAGTGTTTACCACTCATTACTATGTCGCGCTTCGAGACAGAAGTAACGTAATATTTACGACGAGACAGAAGTAGGTAACGTAATATTCACGACAACAGTGCTATTGACTCCTCGTCAGCGTCGCGACGTAGCATCCCCTCAGTTTACACCCAGTTGCCAACTTGAACGTAAATTAACGTTTACACTAATCGTCAAAAAGGCTTGGGCTGCGTTTCTCGAGAGGGAACCAAGCGACATTAGCCGTTGTCAAATTTCACCGGAAAATAAGGAGGATATCGAGGGTGACATATGGTAAAAACGCTCAACCCGGTTTCCGATGTTGCAAATTTCCTGTCAAAAAAAAAAAAAAAAAAAAAAAAAAAAAAAAAAAAAAAAAAATTCCGATCAGAACTTTTCACGCTGTTTCTTTTCAATGTGTATAAATATGTTTATTATTAATTTCCATTTTCATTTCATCCTTTTTCTTCTGATTTATTTTTTTTAATTTAAAAATTGAACTTTTCAGTTATGATTTTGTTAAAATAATAATAATTTTTACTAATTTTAATTTTAAATTTAACAGTTGTTATGAGTGAAATTTTCAATGACCGAGGCGGTCGTCCTCCAAAACGTGGTCGCGTTTTCCAGAATTCTTCGCATGTTCGTTTAGTGAAGCAAGAACTTAACTCTGTTATTAGTATAGAAAATCAAAGTTTCATTTCTTCATTTCGGAAGTATAAAATTGATGATCAGAACTTTGATGAAAATTTTGTTACCAAATTTTCAGTCGGTTCAATGAATATAATTTGTCATCATTGTGATGCTCGCCATTTTCAGGGTGAAATGTCCAATGGTCATTTTAATAACTGCTGCCAAAATGGCTTAATTTCTTTACCGAGTATTTATATTCTCCAAATTTCATAAAGCGTATCAGAAATTATAATAGTGCTGTTGCTTTTGCCTCTTTCTCTGTAAATCGAATTGATATTCCGGGTGATGGACCTTATTGCTTTAAAGTTCAAGGATCCATATATAGGTAAGTTTATTTAATATTTACCGTTACGTAACGTACTTTTTTCAGTTTCTCAGTCCGTCCCTCCCTCCTTCCCACCCCTTAACGCATCCGGAATGCAGCTGCATTCCCCGGAAACCAGAAAGCAGACTGAACATGGAAAAAACGAAGAAGAAAAAGCGGAAAAATTAGATGAAGTTAAAACAGGAGCAGAAAAAGAAGAAGAACCAGAAGGAACAGCTACTGAAGAAGAAAAAGAAGAAGCAAAAAAAGAAAAGACAAAAGGAGGAAAGAAGAAGAGCAAAGTTGTAGGAAATATAGGAAGAAAAGCAGGACAGAAATGGCAATTATTTATATTTTCAATTCAAAAGACTGAACGAGAATTATTATAAAAAAAAATGGGATTATAAAGGCAAAATCAATTTTTTTTTTTTTTTTTTTTTTTTTTTTTTTTTTTTTTTTAAGAAAGTCGTGCAGTGAAATTGATTTTAACTTTTGAAATTTTCCAATCTGATTCCATCAATCAGAGGATCTGATCATTATGTTTTGCCATCTGCAATTTAAAATTTAACTCAAAAATATTTATCTCGCATGAAAAAGTTGAAGTTTTTTGAGTTTCTCTGAAAGAAAGGAAACATATCTCATTGCCCTTTAAAAAATACGCTTTGAAAGCCTTAAATAATATGAATAAATATCTAAGGTTAAAAATTATTATTATTATTGAGGCCGAAAATGTGTATTTAAGATTAAGAGGCCTTTGTCTATTTTGCCGTGCAACGCAAAAATGCCGCAAACGCCATTTATGTTTTTTGGAAACAATATATCATAGCAGAAAAACTTGTGTACCTGGGGGCGATGCTCTTACAGAATTCTTTCGCATATACCGTCAAGAACTTAACCTGAAAATTGGACGTATTTCTATCAAATGGAACTATGTGCATCGTGACGTGAGCCCTGTAATGCATATATTCTTATGGGTCTCAGGGCTCATGTCTTTATGCACATAGTTCCGTTTGGCAGAAATACGTCCAATTTGAGGTGCATGCGGGTAAAAAAGTTTTTATTTTATGAAGTGTTAAGTTCCTAAAAACGAGGGAAAATCCTGATGGATTTACGGCGTTCTTGCTTATACCACGGCAGTATTTGCCCAGGATAAAGTATGCTCATTCATCGCCTTAAGGCAGTAGAAACGGCCACACATTGTAAAATTCATCATTTTAAAATTAATCGGCAATGATGTGCCCTTGAATCATCCACAGCCGACATGCTGCAAATTGGAGTAGCGCGCTATTCAAGAAATGCATTTCATCATCGAACAGTTTGACAACATACTTCGGTGCATCCGTGTAAATACCGTTAATGATAAACAGTGCCCACGGGCATGTTTCCGACTTTCGCTGCGGTAAATACTACACCTACATCGGAAACGCATTGACCGTAATAAATCCATTCGATGAGCGTCAATATTATTTTCATAGTGCATTGATGTACTTTTCCTACGATCGTCTCACTGCGTGCACATTTGACGCCGTGATAAGCGCACTGGGTGCATACCTGGATACGCACGTAAGCAGTCGCTCCGAAATTAGATCTCATTCCATGAGCGAAATCGGTCAAACACATCTTGAAGTCATCCAGTTGATAAGAATGACGTAACTTGTTACGATTAAAACGTCACGTATGATGCATATTGTATGCCGGCTTTTTTTTTGGTAGTCACGCGATGTGAATCACATAGACTAATAGGACTGCATCGTAAACAGGAGAAGCTATCTTGTGACGCAATGCGTTATGACCTCATTAATCTACATATCGTCAGCTTTTGGCCAAAGCATCACAAGCGCCATGGGACGATTCAAAATTTCCGCCGCCATTTCATTTTTATACAGAAAAATCGTTCAACGAATTAGCTGTCCGAGAATTTCACTGAATTTTCTTTGTGCTCGACGATTAAATTGAGTGACATTTTCGAACAGATTCAACCAACAATTTTTCTGTAAGAAATTAAAATTGCGACGGAAATCTTGAAACGTCGCATGGCGCTTGTGATATTTTGGCCGGAAGTTGACGATGTAACGCTATTGTGATGTAAATCCCCATCCTTTAACACGTAAAAACAAAATGGCGTAACGCTCTCTTCGACCCCCCTCCTCCCCTAGAACGTTACGTAATTTCGTCGCTCATCTGGCGTAAGGGCGTATCTCTATTTCCACATGAGCCCCAGGAAGCATAGAGTTATACAGAGAGTAGGGCTCATGTGTAAATCGAGATATGCCCTTACGTCAGAGGGGCGACGATTTATGGACGGCCCCTGAAGAAAAACTTGAGGAGAAACATTTACTTGATGTTTACCGAGCGAGAACTATAGGCTGGATTCCTGTAAACTCTTCATCATTGATTCGTTTTTTTTTTTTTTTTTTTTTTTTTTTTTTTTTTTTTTTTTTTTTTTGTGAACTAAGTTCACTGGTGCTCCAATTTGATGATTCTGAAGCAATCAGTAACGTAAGAAATTCTTTACAAGCTTTGGGTCCTGCCGCATCGAGCTCTGAACTGACCGTAGGTTGACGTACATTTCTGACTGTATTTTTTACAAACTCTTCAGCGAGTAAAAATACAGATATGTTGAGATGTGAGCTCGAATTTTTCCTGAGATGACCATGAAACAACTTTTGTCGTTCTTAGATCAGAGAGGGTAGGGGCGCAGGCCACATTCCTGGACAGCAACGCTTCGGATTATTCGGAAAATCGACAATAATGTCGCGATAAAAATAAGTAACAATTTACTTCATTGGCACAATAGGCAACCCTGCTGGAATTAATATATCGATGGTGAAACTACCAAACCACGTATATCTCGGTTTGCGACGTCGCAGACTTCTTGTCATACTTTATTTTTTAAATGAAAAACTACTTAACGTCCAGTCTTGAAAATTTCTGTGATTTTTCCTCTTCGCGCGGAGAAAATTCTGTGAAAATTTCAAGGAATGATATTGATTTGGTCTACTTCAAAAAAATAAAATGCGAGCGTAGATTTTTAAACACCGCAAACGAGATACGTGGTCTGGTAGTTTCACCGTCGATATGCTGTAGGAGAAACAAACGAAGAGCCCTTAGTCGGTGTCGAATGCGACGAACACCATGCAAATTTCATTTTAGCTCCTGGGTTGCAACTGTTTGGGCTCCATGGTTGTCCGTGTTGCATACGCACGGAAAGGAAGGCGTTTTGACTTTACAGACACTCACCACTTCGCAGCGCCAACGAAGGGGCTTCAATATGATTATCAAAAATGGCAGAGCGCTTTCAATTCTTCGTTTGCACTGGTTACAAAGGTATCTCCTGGGCAAATATGGTTATATTCAGGCGTAGGATGTGATTATTTTTTGTGTTTCAGTTTTGATGTTGCGGTGTTCAGCATGATTCGATGAGCAACCTCTCATGTCAGAGAGACGTCTTCGAAGTACAAATGAATAATTGAAGGCCTTTTTTCATTCTAGATCCTCGTAGTAAAGCCCGCCGCAGTATGAAACAAGCCTTCCAGAGAGGATGGACATGAAGTTCTTAACTAAAACTGTAAATTTGGGTGTTAATATCTTCACATAATAAATCGTATGGGATGCTTAGTGAGGGATATTTTACGAGAAAATCAATGGAATCACTCATGAACCTCATGTAAGTTCTGGATTGATATCTATATGAGCTTTTGATGTTACCGCATTATATTGCACCTCCTCTTATTGATTCGCTCTATTGAGGGCTGCTGGCGAGGCAGTTTAGTGTCTGAGGTCAAAACGCCTTCACTCTTGTGCGTATGCAACGCGGACATCCGTGAAGCCCGAATAATGGTATCCAGATGCCATGATGAAATTCGTTCAATATCCGTCGCGTGCGATACTAACTGAAGCTTCAATATCTTCTCTTGTACCTCCACGCATCCAGCGTTGCCAATTGTGCCGGTGAAAAAAACCATTACTGATTTTTATTGCGACATTGTCGATTTTCTGAGAAATGTATTATTTAAATATATCAAAATGCTGTTGGCCCTCAAAGTCGCAAACAAATTAGGTAATTTGAGCATGATATGTAGAGTGCTTCAATGAGTCGTGTTCAGTTTTTCTCTTTCATTTTTTTCTTCACTATCATGGTCGATATGCAAGGCTTCAAACGAAATTGAAGTATTGAAGTACATATGTTTTACGGTTATAATCTTGTGCTTAGTTCTTGTCTTTGGACTCTCAACACCTCCGTAGAACAGCATGTGCCCGTGGTGCTTAGATCTTACACTATCTCATTGTGCAGGCAATTCACTGAAGATGTTTTCTTCTCAATAGAAATATCATGTGTCGTGATAGGTTGGCATTACTTCCAATCTTAACAGATCTTTGTTATTCTAAAATGAACTACAGTTTGCAATTAGGAACTTCAGTTTGTGGCTGAGTTTAGAAACAACGTATGTACCATTAGTTTCTCTATACACATAATTTTTTTTACGTATGAGCCAGATGTTGAAGGTCCGAATTGCAAAATTTAGCGCAAAAATTCTTCCTTGTATACACAAAGCTTAATGCAACCATAAGTGATGATCTCAAAAAACTCCACAGATATCCGTGATTCAGAAAAGCGTATTTTTTTCTTATTTTCACGAGCTAAACAAAAAGATTTCGCTTCAATCTTTTTTTAAGAACTATAAAGATATTGTAACATTGAAAAAATATGCAAATTATTTTATTTAAAAGTAATATATTGCACGGTAAAAAATACGTAATTACACAAGTTTACAAGTAATTAAAGCAGGAGTATTTTTGATAAGAATTGTTTTCATTAAAAAAAAAAACTATTTCTTATGAAAATAAAATCGTACGAACTCCCAACAAATAAACGATGGACATTCTTGTTTAGCTTCTTGGTATATATAAAAAAATCAAGCTTGGGGGACTCACTTGATGATATCCAAAGAAGTTGGAATATAAAATGGTATGTGACATCGTAACCGCTGCAGTGAAGTCCTAACGATTACCTTTCTCTCATTTTTTTGGCTGTGCACATGGAAAAAAGAAAGGAGGGATTCAAAAAGCGAACAATTTCGACATAATTTTGGGCATTTTTTAGATGAGAAAACCCAAAATCCGTGCAGAGTTTTTCGAGTCTGTTTTTTTAAGAATTGTACACGGAAAAAGATAAAATTTGCTGATTTAACAGTTTTGTAGTTAAAAAAGTGTCCGACATGTTTCAATGTAGCTTTTACAATGCAAAAATGCTAATTCAACCATCCCCGTAGTTAAATTATAGCTTTCCATTATTGTTGAATGTACATTTGAAATATGTTGGATATATTTTTTCAACAATTTAATTGTCAAATCAGCAATCTATTTTTTCCCGTGTAAATTTTGTAAACCTCTTTATCATCTGTCTCTTTGAAGACGTGGCAGTTTGGTTCGAAGCAAGTTTGCAGTTGACTCGTTGTCTGAATCAATAGGACTCGCTGATTTTTTAATCTCAGCTCGTAGACCATCGCGAGCAGTTGATTCGAAATGATGGTGATCGAATGGGCCCGCTGATATCTCGCCAAGTTCCAGACCTTTGCTTTCATTCTGAAATCAAGCAAAACAAATAACGAGGATTGTAATATAATCACAACTCAACATACATTTTGGACAACACAAACTGATTGCTGTGGACGCACGGGTCGTAAGACAGCATGTTGGATTATTGGAGTTTCGGCTGCGCTGCACTGACGATTGGCCCAACAAGGCCGAAACGCGTCTGCGTTTTCGCCGCTTTCCCAGCGAAAAAATAAAGCATGTAAAGTATAAGGTATGCGCGAAACACAACATGACTGCCGCGACTATTTTAGGGAGAGTTCGAATAATCGCGCCGAACACGGTCGGCGTCAATCTCATATCAGCGCCTGCAAAACTGCAGGAATATTTCACGCATTACGCTAAACAGTGCGGTCGGCGTCATGCGCATATTGGCGCCCACAAGCCTGCATGAATACTTCTCGCATTGCACCAAACGCAACGCCAGAGTTAGTTGCGATAACTATTCGACTGCTGGTATAGGCACATTCCCGCTGGTTGGATTGAAGGCGTATCACACTGTGAAGATGACTCGACAATCGACCGCGCTCCCTTCCCTGGCGATGTTTAAATGATGCATCGATTCTGAAACTTGATTCGCGTAAAATTAATTTTGGTTTGATAAAAAGAAAACAAAACGCACGATAGTATCGCCTTGAGATTTTTTAGGATTTTACCTTAAATAATTCTTGAAATTTCTCGGAAATTTCTAAAAAAAACTGTGTGTAGGTTTTTTTTATTTTTATTTTTATTATTTATTTTTTTTTTTTTTTATTTTTTTTTTACAAAATTAACTGAAAAGAAAACATGAGTAGAGATGCACAACGTTGCAATCGCAGATAAGAACACTTTTTTCAGCGTGCAGGCGTCGATATTTGATTTCATTCACGACAGGCGTAACGAGATAACTATTCGACCTATGGGTCCGGCATATTGCCGCTAGCCGGATGAAAGGTGAGTCACACTGCAAAGAAGATTCCCCCGCATTTCTTTCCCCGGTTTGCGCGACGCTGAAGCCACCGTTAAACTAGGATTATGCGTTATCATTCTTGACTTTCTGATCCGGTTTTTACCATAATGGAAGGTAAAATATGTATCCTTATTGTAACGATTCAGAAACTATAATGATTTTCAATTTTATTTGGTCACATAATAAGAAAATAGAACGAACGAAAATATCACGTCGGAATTTTCGATGCTTACATTTGAGATAATTTAGGAAACTGCAAGGAAACTCTTTAAAAAAAACTGTGTGTGTATAGCTTTTTAAAAATGGTGTTCAAAATAAAACATAAAAAGTGGTGTGTAACGTTGCAATCAGAGATAAATAAACTTTTTTCGCAAAAACCCGTTGGTTTTTAAATTCATTCATCTCTTGAATAACTTGAACATGATTGTTCTACGATTTTTTGGGTGTAGTTTTCTTCGGTGGCTGGCGGTCGCGTAGCGGCCACAGGCCTCTAGTAATGTAAAATTTTAGTAGTAATGACTCGTGTTCATGCTGTATATAATATTTCACAATGCCAGAAAATGTAATGGTAACTTAGACTAGTTCTTTCGGTGCCATAGAAACGTGCACCAGAAAAGAAAAGTGAGATAACTTAATCTCAAGGAAGTCTGCGTCAGAAGATTTCCTTTGAGAACGCACCTCTCCTTTAGCTCATATTTTCTTTCGCCAGAATTCATTTTGCCAAGTGGAGGACAAAATGCGCTGGTAACATCGGCCACCAGGTAGGTAATATTCACTGTCAAAGACTTTGGTCATGCATTATGAGCTAACAGGTATAAATATTACTTTAAGCTTGGGCTTTATTACTCCTTAAATTTAATCTTTATATGTAACCGTTCCCAAAATTCTCAGTAGAGCGCTTTTTGTCAGTTTTGTTAAATCAGATTTTGAGATTCGACGAAAAATTGTCTGTAGTTCTTTATTTTCTTTTTTCTTTTGTGAAATTAAGGGGACGACCCCCTGGTTTCTCACGAGATTTGACAATTTTTTGGAAGTTTCGCGGGCGGAAAACGGGAAAGGCAAGGGTGAGCGGAATTGTAAGAAATGGCCACTGGCCGGGCTCGGATGTGAGAGTGAAACCGTCATCAAAAAGAAGCGGAGCGATCAGCTTTACAAATCTGTTTCCCCACACACGGTGCATATCAATTTGCAACCCCCCCCCCCCCCCCCGGGCCTCTCTGTAACCGCGAACACCACACCGGCCGCGGCGCACAGTGGATCGAGTCAACAGGAGAGGTCGGACAAAATTTGGAAACTTTAAACGCTTATAACTCCGTTAATACAAGACTTTGAAATTCTAAAAGTGATCCCATTGGTTTCCTTGTGAAATTGTTTTCAAGGAGCACCCCCAATTCCCTGAAAGTTTAAAATGGACGTGTTTCAATCAAACGGAACTAAGCGCCGTAGAGGGAGGAAAGGAGCGGGCTTGGATCGGCGGGTGTTGTGGACCGCGATGCTCGTTCTGTCCTATACTGCCTATACTCCTATACTAAGGAAAAACGCCGTATGAACATTCGAGAGTTGCCAAATTTCCTCTCAGACAATAGTTATTTTTGAAGAAAGTTATGAATATTTCTCCTTGAAATTTTCAGAAACTGTAGGTGGAGTTGAGAACAAAATTATTGGAAAAATTGGAAGAAAAATCTTTACAAATTTTCCAGAAAATTGGTGATTTACCGTAAGAAATTTGGCAACGCCTGAATGTTCATACGGCGTTCTTCCTTAGCACGGCAGTGTACCCGCAATGCTTTTCCATGGCGCTTAGTTCCGTTTGACAGAACGCGCTATCCGGGATTCTAAAATCCTCAAAAGGAACTCGATATGGCGCTTAGTTCCGTTTAACAGAAATACGTCCAAATGTGACGAAATAAACGTAAAATTTTGCAGTTTCAGTCAAAAATTTCATGCCCGTCCTCTCTGATTGAGACGGTCCACTGTGCGGCGCCGGAACCCCCTCATTTTCATCGCTCATTGTTCCTCTGGTCACGCGCGAGGGATAATACTTGCCCTTCCGTATTGTCTGCCCTCCGTAATCATGTATTACTTCCACGAGCATTAGGTGCGCGTAGAAGGTGGTCTGGCGAGCTTTGCCATTCATCCCTGAAGATATTCGTACAGACATTAGAATTTTTCATGAAGAAATCCTCTCCATTCTAATACAATCATTTTTAAGACGTTTGATGGACGGGGTGAGGTACACTCAAAAAACAAGTATGGGAAGAGTGACTTACCGGCCGAGTTATGGATCATGGAGCCATACAATATAATTCGGGGAGCCATGCTGATAGGTTCACAACCAATAAAGTATGGCTCAGAAAGCCATACTGTGGACGGTAAGTCACTTTGGTTAGAAATTATGGATCTCCGAGCCATTTTTTATGGGTCTCAGAGTCATACCTTTTTTTGAGTGTAGGAGAGTGTGACGGCCCAAGGATCGATTTTAAAGAAGGAATCAAAATTCAGAGTAAGGAGAAAGTCATTGAGAATATTGTTTGGCGGGGAATTTTTCTTTGAAACGTCGTTTTTGTTATTCGATTAAAATTATTTGCTCATTAACCGCCAACGGGCGATTTCGAAGATTTCGATGGCCTTTGAAGGCGCGCGGTGTCCCGGGGTTGGGCCGCGTAGCGGCCAGGGGGTGGACCTCCTAGTACTTAAATTATCTCGAATAATTCATGTAGAGGAGAGTTGGTCATGGTAATCAATGCTGAAAAGATAATAATATAAACATTATACTATAAGCTCTCTAGCCTCCTAAATTTTCATTTTTATATTTTTTGTCACAGTTCATTGTACTGTTCTACCTACTGAGCAGGTTTCCTTTCCTTTTCTTTTTTTTTTCGTTTTCCATACCGATCTGAACCGAGGCGCGGACTAAAAGTGAGCCAGATTTTTGAAGGGCCTTTTTTGTTTCCCCCGCCGTGCATAGCACGTATTTCGAGGCTTCCAGAATAATCTGCAAGGAAAAGAAGGACGTATCGCTTTTAGGAAGGAGCAAAAAATTACTAATCACGTCATAGGCGAATGTTTCATGTGTCATGCGTTTCATAAAAGCGAGAGAGAACATCGTGAAACGGGTAAATTTCCCTCACTTTTTGAAAATTGCTCAAGTTTGTTAGTGCGTATGTAACGCGATTTCGTTCTCTAATTATGTATGAGACGTCAAATAAAGGAAGGCTTAAAATGGAAACTTTTTGTCGCCGTTTTCCTGTCTGGAGTTTCCATGTTTTCATCACGATTTCTATTTCGAAATGTAATTTCAGAATGTGGTTAAACATGTACGTAGTAAAAAATGCAAAACTTATACTATACAACCGTTTTATAATTGATTGCCTACGGTGAATAAGGCTAGGGAATAATACTGCACGGGCATTAAAACTTCGATAAACTTAGTTTTTATACGAGCGAATTTTCAGGGAAAATGTAAATATATTTCTCAAAATTTGTCAGAGAGTTTCATTCGCAATTTAATCTAAAGTACCTATCTGAAAATTTCGGTGCGAAATACTGATAACTGAAAAAAATAATAATATTTAAAAATATTATGGTATATTCCTAAACAAAAAAAAAAAAAGTATCAAGGGGGGATTCCGCAAAGTACGAATTTTCACACGGCTTTTTCCTCAACTCCGAAGTACGGTAAACTTGACACCAATGGAGCATTTTATAGCTAAAAGCCTCGGATGGATTGTCACCCAAGATAGAACTTGGAAAGAGAACAATATGGAGCAAAAACTGAAACAGTATAAAAAGTCTGAGTCCATGAAACAATTTGACGCTACAGATAATTTGCCTGGTGACAGAAAATTCACGGTACCCACTAAAAGTTCCATTTTTTACATTCTTTCCCTGGTATCACGCAAAATTTGTCTCATTTTAGCAAACGCGTGTCAAGTGGGAGTCATTGCAGCATTGCCAATTTGCGGACGAAAATAATTTGGGTTCCTAAGGTTAGTGCAAAAATTCGGTTGATAATATCGTGGATAATTGAGCAACTTCGCATACTAAAGGAACATGTCAGGAAATTCAAACAGAATGAACTTTAAAAAAGAGAAAAAGGAAAAACGACATTAATCTTTTTGCTGCAAACGCAAATCAGTCAAATCAGTGGCAGAGGTGGAACTGCAAAATTTCACAGAATGCACGTCAACTCTTTCAGTTGCTTACAAGTGGAATCGGAGGGATGTCCTTTCCGAAAAAAGGCAGCCTCCTGCTGCTTGGGACCGTTTCTTTGGTAAGAATTTTTACAGCTTTCAAATTTTGGTGAACTTATTAACGTGCGGGCACATTTTATGAGTTTAGCATAAACAAAACCATAGATTCCAGGACTCTCCCCCTCTCACGAATTAAAATCAAGTCTAGTGATTTGAGTAAATAAACTCCCTGGTAAAAATTGGAAGTAGAATCTGTGTTCCAAAATACCATAGACCTACAGCCGGCTGTAAGATTTTCAATAGCTGCCATAGCCGGCTACACAATTTCTTTTAGCCTTTTATAGCAGATGGTGATCAAGCAACAGCCAGGCGATAAAGTGTATGCTAAACGTTACTAATTAGATGCTAGGACTTAGTGAGGTTTTGGAATACTGCTCTCTTTTTGGGCCGAAGTATCTTGATTTATTTTGCGAGGAAAGCTCCGTACTTTTGATGGATGCCTGCCATTACTAATAAATTAGAGCTCCCTCACTTTCGTATGATACTGTGCAATACCTCTGGTGTGAAATAGTTGCTTCAAGCGCCGTGGCAGGCGGGCAGCCAGCTCGAAACACTCATTGGCGCCTACAAACCTAACAGGGATACTTCACGCGTTGCGCAATGCGTGAAGTATCCCTGATAGGTTTGTAGCCGCCAGTGCGTCGCGTCGCAGCTCCGCTTTGTGTTACGATCTAATATTTAATCTGGCGGAGTCAGCGTTATTCAACTCATGATTTTGAAATGTTTGCACATCCTGTATGGATTATTCTCATTTTAGATGATGAAAAAAAATATGTATTAAAGGAAAATATATTGTGTGTTTTGTAAGTATTAAGGTGATTCCGTATCAAACTTAATGATTTCCAAAGCACACGAATTTCTACACAATTTCTTATAGCCTTTTATAATCGATGGCGAAAAAGCAACAGCCAGGCGATAAAGTGTAAAGCCCGGTGATAGGAACTATAGGCCGGCTGCATAATTTTTTATAGCTTCGTATAGCCCGGCCGTATGATTTTCTCCGCATTCTACAGCCAGCTATATGATTTTCTGTAGCCTTCTTTAGCCGGCTATAAGAATTCCTATGGTATTTTGAAACGCAGCTCTTATCGCCAATTTTTACCAGGGTTAACCAGCACTAAAATTCAAATAAAACTTAAGTAAAATTTATAATTTCTAGTAACTTTTTCAATAATAATTACACCACATATGTAAGCTAAAAGAACGACAACACCCCTCATAAATAATATAAACAGTATAATATCTATTTATAAAAATAAGAATTGATAAGAAACATAAGAAAGATTCTTGAGAAAACAAGAATCAAGATAAAAAATAAAACTAAAATTAAAGGATCAAACATTATAAACACAACTAGAGAAGTCAAGACTTTCAACCAGTAAATAATTTAAAATAAAATACTAAATAGTTTGCGAACTTTCTTTAAAAATGTTGGATAACTTGAGTGAGTTGTTGAACTTTGCAAAGTTTTGATCCTTCCTCAAAAAAATATCTGTCTCAAATTATCTTATTTATCCTTATGTAGTGGGGGGGGGGGGGGGAGGGAGGGATAGTGGACTTGGGCCGAAAACACAAAAAACCGCAATCTCCGAATATATATTACAAAATACAAATCATAAAAATACCACCATTTACGAATCTATGCTGAGTATCTACACTCGGTTTATAACTCCCTCACGGGGGCTGATCGGATCACCTGCGAAATCTTTTCCTAAACAAACTGATCTCGTCTATGCGGTCATCGAATTTTTGTATGTAAAAAAGGTGTGCACTTCCGCGACGCTACAACTGGCCTCATATTCAAGCGCTGATTAAATTCCTGATATTCGAATAAAAACGAGACAGCCATCTTTTTAGAATTTTTATTGATTAAAAGGCTATTTATTTGAGAATCGCCTGGGGGCTTGGAGGACAAGGCGCATAAGTGCAGTTTTTGAAAAAAAAATTGAGATATTACTGCTTTCAACTAAAGCTAGTCTTTAAATGAATTCTGATAAAAATTGCCGTTCGATCATTTGAGAGTCGCCAAATTTCCCTTGATAACAAATGTATTTTTGACAACATTCATGCATATTTTTACTTGAAATTTTCAGATATTTTAGATTAAATTGCGTACAAAATTGTCTGAAAATTTTGGAAAAATAATATTCAAAATTTTCCCGGTAAATTTGTTTTTTTTATCGGAGGAAACTTGGCAACGTCTGATGGCTCATGCGGCGTTTTTCCTTAGCACGGCAATATTGCGATTGAACATACGGGAGAATTTCATGAGCGCCGCCGCCCGCGGCGGACTATCGTCCAAACTTAGGAATAGGAAGAAATAAGTCGGATAATGTCTGAGAGATCACGAAAGTCTCGTTACTAATGTTTCTTTAGTCGCTAATTTCGAATTTGATGTCGAATTGTCTATATTTTAACACCCTGACCTAGTAATTGTCGGCAAGTTTATTGCACGTTGCGGCTCTGCGTGCTCCCAGCTCGAAACGCGCACCGACGCCTACAAACCTAAAGGGATACTTCAAGCATTGCGCAATGCGTGAAGTAGCCCTTTAGGTTTGTAGGCATCAGTTTGCACGTTTCGCGCTGGCAGCACGCCACGGCTTCCCGGCGGGCGGGTGGGGGAACGACTTCTTGTGGGGAGATCTCACTGGCGGAGAAAATCGAGTAACGTGAATTTTTTTTTTTTTAATTTTTTTTAAAATTTTCGACTGTGAAAATTACACACTGGTCGTATGAAGTAATTAGTGAACTCTCAACGCTAGATGAATTGGATTGCATTTTGCAAAAAGGAACCACTAGCATTGCAATGTTGCTAAGATTGAGCAACTTCTTTTGTCTTGGAGGAAAAACCCGATTATCCATTAAAAGTTTCTATTTTACTCGCTAAAAACTGTAAATTTAAGACAAAAATTACCATCTAAATTTCATAGTTTTTCACGATGTCCGCAATTTTATTGCAAAAGATGAAGTTGCACAATCTTAGCATCATTTCAATGCTAGTGGTTCCTTTTTGCAAAATGCAATCCAATTGTAATAATGACAGGTGGGTCGGGCGCCATACACGCTGCAGGGCGGCTCATGAAATTCTCCCCTGTGCTCTGCCGGCAATATTGTCCTTGTGTGCAACATATCCAATCATTGCGGGTTGCATATCTCGAGGCGTCAATGTACATTCCACGGACCAAAATTCCAGGCTATTCTGAACCTAGCGTTCGAGCTTAACAATGAGGAGCCGCACCCGAAGCGATTCGAAATCCGGCTGGAGAATGACACGGCCGCGACCGGAGCTGATGACAAGGACCAGAACAACCCTCTTCAAAAGCGAGAACTTATCCTGTTTACTATCGCTGTAGGCACACTCGTCTTGGCCAACCTTTGTAACATGGAGTCCTCCATCGGCGAGCTGAAGGGCGTGATGGAAATGCTCGGTCCCATGCTACCCGCACAGCTCATGAACCGCAATCCTCACGGAGGAGTTCAGGAACCCGACGGTGGGATCACTTGGAAGGGAAAGATCATCGAGTTTGACATCGAGGATGTTCACGTCTTCGTCATCAGCCCTAATATCGAACAGAAAATCCACATCAGGACCAAGAGAGTTTCACTCAACGGGCAGGTCATCGTAATGCACACGAGTCGTTTGACCAAGGACTTGAGTTACCAGAAGCGCGGCCAAGGAGCTGACGCTTCTTTTTGGTACACGAACCTTTCGGTGGGCAGACCGATGACGCCAGAGGAGGAGGAAGAGTTTAAACAACTCCATGCGCAAGTCGAAATGGAGAGGGAGAGGGCTGTCAAAGACATCAAGTCGTTGGTGGAGAATAAAATGAATGAAATCAAGAAGAGGGTGGAGGATAAACTTATTCGCGCTGAAGAGGTGGTCATGAGCGTAAGTTGATGATTTGTATGCACTTTTTCTCCTCTCCCTCCTTTTACTTGTTTAACGTCTTTTAATTTCTTCTACTTTCTTTAATTTCGTTTACTTTTTTTAATTTCTTTCTTTAATTTCTTTTACTTTTTTTATTTTCTTTAATTTCTTTTACTTTTTTTATTTTCTTTAATTTCTTTTACTTTTTTTCATTTTTCTTTTAATGTTAATTTCTTTCACTTTTTTTATTTTCTTTAATATCTTTTACCTTTTTTATTTTCTGTAATTTCTTTTACTTTTTTACTTTCTTTGATTTCTTTAACTTTTTTATTTTCTTGAATTTCTTTAACTTTTTTATTTTCTTGAATTTCTTTTACTTTTTTTACTTTCTGTAATTTCTTTTACTTTTTCTTACTTTCTTTGATTTATATTACTTTCTTTGATTTATTACTTTTTTACCTCCTTTAATTTCTTACATAACACAAAAGTCGCTCTCACACCGCACTGTGGCGTCCTGCTACACCCAGACGCCACATGTGCCTATCTTCCAAAAGGTTATCGGGCAATTGACATCGGAACATGTGCTTATGCATATCTTTTCATCATTCTCTTCGTTTAATTTATTTTAATTATTTTTCTTACTGTTTCTCTTTTTTTATCTTCATCTTTCTTCTTATTCGTTGTATTTTTCTTTAATTTTTTCCCTCCTCCTTCTTCTTTTTATTCTTCTTCCTACGAGTATATATGATATGATGAGCCCTTCTCATGTTTGATTGACGTACCATAGTGTCTGCAGGCAGATATCGATGGTTAAAGTGCGAAACCTTGCATCTCCGTTTGCAACGTTGCAGATTTCCTGTCATATTTAATTTCATTTTTGGAAGGCCAGTCAACGTAAATTCTTGAAAATTTATTCCTTGATTTATATCCTCTGTACCAAAACCGAATATTCTGTTTATATTTCAAGCTGTAAAATTGTCTTGTTTCTCATCGAAAACATAAACTTTGAGGGGAGGGTTTGATACAACGCAATGGAGATACATGGTTATGCACTTTTGCCATCCATGTTTAAGTAGATAAAATGAAATAAAATAAAATTGGTCCGTTTTCTGAGAGTTGAAACATAAAACTCATCTAATTAGCTTCCAGGGATAAAAACATACGTCTATGCTGATGTCTTAGACGGCTTTTCAGGCATCCTTCTTTCTTGTGAATGTTCAACCATACAAATTGTGCCTATCATGTCATCTTTCATGCTACGTACTTAACTAATTTCCATAAGTTTTGTGCAAAACTTCCCGCACTAAACTTCAACCAACTTCTATCGCCCCACTAGAACGAAAAAAAAAAATTATATAGCAGAAAAAAAGAAGTCAAATCTATTATTGCCTTAATTATTATGAAACCCTGTTGTAAACAGATGCTATAGCAAGAAAAAAGTTGCTTCCGGTGTAAGATCAGTCAAAAATCATGATTGGCGAATGGTCTGAAATTCACCGATCAAGTAACTCATCTCCGTGTAGAAAATTAACCGTTGAAAATTTTGGAAACGGAGACCTTAAAAATGAAAAATTCCACATGCAACAATAAATTAGATTCCTTCAACGCACTCATTTTACTTTTTTTATATATATCGAATTCTTCATTAAAAACGACTCCTCTTTTACTATGCTGCCGTGCGAAGGAAAAACGCCGTGTGAGCCTTCAGACGTTGCCAAGTTTCCTTCGATAGAAACCGAATTTACTGGGAAAATTTTGAATATTTTTCTCCCAATTCTTTTTATAATATTATTCGCAATTTCACCTAAAGTTCCTGAAAATTTCAAGGAAAAATATTCACAACTCGCCTCAAAAATAAACATTTTATCGAGAGAAATTTGACAACTCTCGAATGTTCATACGGCGTTCTTCCTTAGCACGGCAGTATGGTTGTCTTTTGTGTAATCAGCCCATCTCACATATGACAGTTTTGCAATGAGACTGATATTTTTAACTTTATATTTGGCATTTTATTGGAATATAAGATTGAACATTTAATTCAATATGCTTATAGAGGTTGCCGTCTGCAGTTAGGAAGGATATAGAAGGGCGCATGGCTCAATGGAAGGGTCGATTATCGGACGTCAAGAACCGGTTGAATAACGGATATCAGGTGCAGAAGAAACAGGTTACTGATTACGCGACCCGCACAGTCAAAGACATCACAGGAGGAGACTTTAGTAGAATCGCCGTTCCCAGCCGCAAAACTGTGACTAATTTGATAAAATTTGGCAGGAAAAAGGAGCAAAAAATGGAGCAAGAACCGCTCCAAAGGGATAACAGCAACAGTTCCGCCAATTCCAAGGGATTAGTACGGTCAGTGAGTGGATTCTTCGAGCTGATCGGTAAGTCAATCGGTACGGATACGGTAAACCAAGACAACTCCAATAAGCTCAGCGATTGGATGAGCAAACGCTTATTCCCATCAAAAGATAATCGTGCTGGAAGTCCATCCAGAGGTCCATCCAAAGTCCATCCAGAAGTCCATCCAGAAGTCCATCCAGAAGTCCAGCCAGGAGTCCAGCCAGGGACGGCCGCAGCAGTAAACGAAATCCGGTTCAAGACAAAGCTTTTTTCGCATGGACTCAGGACCTGCAATTTCCGATTGACATGACGCGACGCCCCGGTAATATTTGGTCAGTTGTGAAGTCATATAATTGCATTCTAATGGTTGAATCTTTCAGATTAGTTCTAATTGAAACCGTGCTCTGTTGAAAATGATAAGATTCTTTGCCGTAGTGGTGCGCACTGTGTTTTTCATATTTTGGTTAGATTATATCCACAGGGAATGGAATAATATTCTCTAGCCCCTGCACATGCCTCATGATGTTACCAGATCATATTCGCGGAAAAAATGATGTTGCTGAGTTGACAATTTTGTAATTAAAAAAAGTATCCGACATGTTTCAAGGTAGATTTTAAAATTGAAAAATGCTAATTTAACCACTTCCTCCGTTCAATTAGTTTTCCACTATTGTAAAATGTACATTTGAAACATGCGGATATATTTTTAGTTTATATTGTTTTGTGTGGTCATACAATTGCATTATTACAATGGATGAATATTTCACTATTTTAACTATCTCATTGTTAAATCGCAATCCATGTTTTCCCTTGTTGCGTATCACAACGGTGGATGATGACATTCGCTGTATTCCACAGAGAAAAATATCCATGCGTACGATGCCCTTAAAACTGAGTTGAATGGATAAAAAATCATAACTGATGATTATCAAATATGATAATAATTTTTTCTAATCTGAAAGAAAAAACTATTAAAGATACAAATTTTTTAACTATCGCAACTGACCCATTCTTAAGATGAGATTTTTTTCTTTGAATTAATTTTCTGGAGCTAAGCTCCAATAGTTTTTACCATGTTTTTTGGACTTGTGCTACTAAACATAATAAATTATACCGCATAACGACGTTATCATGTATTACTCACTATCTACTAATTAAACACGTGATTAATTTTCGCAGCGGATTCTAGCATCTAATGTGATTATTTCACACGTATAACATGTTATGTTTTGTTTTCCTTGCTTGTGTGCCATACCTTTCCTTACCTTCTCGCCCGTTGATTCTTTGCGTCGGTTGTCACAAACAGAGCCCGATGGCAATTTCGGCTATTTGCCGCCTTTTAGGTCAGCCACCTGTGGTGTAGTGGTTGCAACGTTTGCTCTACGATCGAGAGGTCCCGGGTTCTATTCCCGGTTAGGTGACCTGCGTTTGATGGTCTCAAACAACGGTCAGCTGGGGCTGGGGCTGGCTTGATTAGGGACGGAGGGGGTGGGACTTTCAGGATGTTAAAGCGCAAGATTATCCTTCGTGGGATATTTGAAGTGTTAAAAAAAAAAGAAGAAAAAACAGAAAGAAAAAAAATTGCAATCATCAGTTGCGTTGCATAAAAGACAAAACTAAAGGTAAACCCGTTATACTGAAACTCTCTTTTATCAGCACGGTGCACGTCTCGCAGTAACTTTTAAGAACTGCCTGCAAGGCCAGGAAATTGGATAAAATACGCTCCAAACATTGAAAACAGAGCGCGTAAGATTGAACTTTTTTGACTTTTTTTGCTTTTAGAGACTTTTTTTCTTTGTTTGAAACTTGTTTTTCCTTTTTGGAGACTTTTTAGACTTTTTTGAGACTTTTTCGGCTTTTTTGAGACTTTTTTGATGAGCCCGTCGTGACTCTCGAGTGATTTTTTACCCGTGGAAAGTCTATGCTCTTGGCTGTACCTCTTGCGTGTAACAGACGCATACGGCCGTGCTAAGGAGGAACGTCGTATGAACATCTGGGATTTGCCAACTTTCCCCGAATAAAACACGTATTTTTCAAGGAAGTTATGCATATTTTTCCTCGAAATTTTCAGATATTTCAAATGAAATTGTGAACAGAATTGCGCGAAAAATTGAAGGAAAAATATTCATAATATACCTGGTAAATTCGTTTTTCAATGAAAGAAATATGGCAACGCTTTAATGCTTATACGGCATATACTTCCTCAGCAAAGCAGCATAGACCTGATGTTTCCGCATAGTTCGACAAAGAAACAAGATCGATCCATCATATAATGAGTGATTAAACGATACCCATCACGAAGGCTATTTCCATTTAAATCTTCCGTCACATTCATACGGCGCAATGATACAACTATTTGAACTCTCCGGAATGCGTGAGGTATCACGCCGCATTTGAAGGCGTTTTCAAAACAGCCAAGTTCCGTTATCGGAATAATCGTTTTGCATAGTTCATATTCTTTTGTTATATTCCGTGCCACTTCTTCATTTTTAATCCTCGTAGAAAAACCACCCATTTGTAAATACAATTCTAGCTGAAGCGCACTTCAGCTATGCATTCACATTTGCAAATATTTCAGAGGAAATCGACAAGCCCAGCGTGCATGGAGGCTATCTCCATTTAAATCTCCCGTCACATTCTTATGGCGCAACGATACAACTATTTGAACTCTCCGGAATGCGTGAGGTATCATGCCGCATTTGAAGGCGTTTTCAAATCAGCCAAGTTCCGATACCCGGATTATCGTTTTGCATAGTTCATATTCTTTTGTTATATTCCGTACCACTCGTTTATTTTTAATCCTCCTATAAAAACCACCCATTTGCTAAATACAATTCTAGCTGGAGCGCACTTCAGCTATGCATTCACCACTGCAAAAATGTCAAAGGAAATCGACACGCCCAGCGTGCATGAAGCCATCCATGAGGTTCGACAGTCAAAATTGCCACTTTTTGTGGCATGTTAAATGAAGTGAAATGCGAGAAGGACGAATGATAAGAGATCAAGAAAAGGCGTTTGAGAGTGAGGTGACAGTAAAAACAAGACCGGAACCGTCGTCTCGAAAGTTACGAACTTAATGCGCCGGCGAACAAAAGTTCACGGGGAAATAGCAAAGAAATTCAGTCCAAACAAAGAACTTTAAGTCCGTTGGGAGGCCAAGCCAAGTTTTAAGAGGTTTTTGAGACTTTATTTCATTGAATAGCGGTCGGCAATCGGTTCCTCCAATTGAAGCATCAACCTAGGAGGGGAAGGGGTCCATTTTTGTTTTGCACAGCCACGAATGACAGGGTTTCAATTGGAGTGATTATGGAATCTTCCATCCATGCATGAAAAAATTGGCCAGGTTTGATACACTCCAACTTAAATGAGGGTCAAGTTGGAAGGGGGGGGGGGGAATTGGAGTAAAAAAGAAAAACAGGAAAAGACAAAGAAACAGAGAATAGGAGATAGCTGCAGAAGAGGAGAGAAAAAGAGAGCAAAAAAGTGGGAGTTTAAGAAATATTGGTAAAAAAAACCGGCCAATGAATGCCAAATTTAAGCTCAACTTTAGAAAAGAGACGATAAATTACGTAGTATGTATACTATTTAGTATGATAAATTATGTATAGTATAGATTCTATCAGCATCGGAGACAAGAGAACACCACTGGCCTCCTAGCGACAGGTGGAAGCTTTTACTTTCGAGGTTTCAACAATTCCTTTTGATATTTTCAGGGTGCACGTCGTCCAGCGGGACCACCACGCTTGGCGCTACACCTACAGGGATACTTCACGCGTTGCGCATGCGTGAAGTATCCCTGTTAGGTTTGTAGGCGCCAGTGGTCGATGCTCAGCTTATGTGTTGGCCAAAAGTCAAACGTCGGAACGTTGTTCTGATTGTTTGCAAGACGAAACTGCCAACGACGATGTTGAACATCAACCATGTAGGTAAGTCAACAGTAGAATGCTGAAGTCCCGAAAGTAAAAGCTTCCACAATGGCCAAGATACTAGTGGAGGGTCTCTTGTCTCTGATCAGAATCCATCGCTGTAAACGAAAGATTGATCGATACAATCGATACATTGACGTTTGCTGAATTCATTTTAATACACTACTGAAAAAGAAAGGTTACGGGCTATATAGGTATACCGACCGTTCCGGTCTTAGAAGCCAAAAATTCCGGGTGCTGGAGCCGTAGCTTCGAATGCTCCGGGTGATACGCCCAGAAGTCTCGGCCTCTGAGCCCGAAACAAGGACGGTATGTTTAAAATAGCCCGTAAGTACAGCTTCAACGGCCGGAGTCTTTTTTTTCAGTGTAGCATATCAGTTTCTTTGCCAAACAAGCCGAAGACCGAACGTCCGTGCGGCCCAAACGTCAAAAAAAGAGAGAAAAAAGAAGGCCTACCTACTTTTTTCCTTTTTCGAGACTGAAGATCTACCCACAGCTTTTACAGGAGCTGCGCCTGTTCATACGCCTGTGCGTGATCATGTGCCTGTTCTTCTCCGGACGGAACATTCCCAGAATAGCTCATTTCAGCGCTTAGATAGTGCATGAAGTGTTCGAGCGTATGCGGTTAGTCTGGGCGCCTTCGATTTTTTATGTATGCAACACGGACATCCGTCAAGCACGAACATTTGTATTCCGGCAGGCGTTAACGTCAACTCGGCACGGTGCGGTGCGGCTACGGCGCATCTTTGTCCATGGTCTTCTGGTCCATGCCCGTATGAAGTTCACCAAATTTATTCTTTTTAGACTCTTTAGCTATTCCATAATTAGACCTCATCCTTTTACTTCTTTCGCCGGACATAAAATTTTGAAAACAAAACGCAGATTATCTGAAGAAAAACTTTTTAAAAAATGTTCAATTGATTCATCGTCTATTTTTTGCTCAAGCTATACGCCTGATTTCGCACCTCACTTGTGGGACCCTGATTCCTTTATACGCAAGATCGTGTAGAACTTTCACGCTGCTGAATTGAGCAATGCGTGCGTTAGAGCTGAACGACCATTCTCAGGGAAAACACCGTATAAACATTCGAGAGTGGCTAAATTTTCTCCGATAAAATGTTTATTTATTTGGAAGTATTATGAACATTTTTTCTTCAAAGTTTCAGGTAATTTGGATCCAATTACGAATATGACCCTGTGAAAAATTAAAAAGAAATATCAACAAATTTCCTTGAAAAGTCATACTATATCGGAGGAAATTTGGCAACGTATGAAGGCTCATACGGCGTTCTATCTCAGGGTGGCAGTATAGTTAACATCTTTGCAGTGATAGCGAAGAGAGCACAAAGCGCATTTCTGTATGAGCCATGGTTAGCACATGCTTTTATGTGTCTCGAGGCTCATCCCAGCATTCACTTACTGCTATCCTCGCTATCACCGCAGAACAGCTGACGCGCAAGACGCACACTTCCATAGAAATAGACAGCACGGCGCCTAACCTAGAAAAAATGCGATAAATTTCCCTTTTTCGAAAATCCTTTCCATTGCATCGAAATTATGATTCGTGAAAAAGAAACATCAAAATTGACCGACGTATGGCGCTAGAATTCCTCCCGTTCTTCCGTGACCCGAAAAGTTGCCTCGCGATTTAAAATTATTGTTTCCGTCATCGAACATGGCATTTCGAGACGAGATCTTCCTCGCTGGTGATACTTCCGGATCCCTACTCGGCGTAGAGCTAACCTACTGGTTCCTGGCAGCCTTCGTTATCTTGGTCCTCCTCTTCCTCATTGTTCTCCTCATCCTCTGCGTTTGGTGTTTCAGGGATCTCAGTAAGTGTCCTGTAATTCATGTTAAAAAGTGTTCTCAAGTGACCATCCGATAGTTGATCAACATTTTACTCACGTGTCGACAATATTACTGTGATGACTCCATGCGCCGATTCTGCCGTGAGTACCGACAGATCGGTTCATGGAGGGCTTAGGGACCAAAAGTGCAGCCACCCTTCTAACCAACTTCTAACGCACAAAATTTCACTGCCAGTCTGCAGATTCCAATTCTAACCAAGATGGCCAAGAATGTACAGAAATGAGCGTTCTTCCGCGAAATTGAGTAAATTTATGCAAAAACTGAGTCTAACACGTGCTTAATAAAGGACGGTTCGTAACAATAGTATCAGTAAATCGCTATGGATAATTGAAATTCATAGGTTGGCTGCCCTTTTGGGCCCTAACTTCATTCGCGGAGGCATCGGTGAAGGCCTGATGGACTTTCGGAGTTTCAGATCTGTCGGTACTCTCCCTATACAGGTACTCTAGTCCAAAGTAGAAAAACCGTATCTCCGTTCAACACCTTTTTAATTTCTTCCTGACAAAATGCTGTTTTACATAAAACCTAACGAATATCCATCCTTCATTTTTACGATACAACTCCGCTACACCATTAAGAACTAAACATTAAAAAATGAACCCTTGTGGCACTTGCATTTTCCTGTTATACAACAGTACCGTGCTGTAAGAAATGAAAACATTTTGAGTGGAGTTACGGCGTTTATGCTGTGGATGGCAGGATTACCGCACGTGGGAACGTAACTCCATTCCAAGATCGCAGAATCGACCAAAGTAATCCAATTTTTTCGCAAGAATATACCTGCGCATTTTTTTCTTCAAAATTCGTCTAATTTTTGCATGTGTTTAGAGAGAAAGCAATGGACCACTAGACAAGGTACGAATTTCAGCATTCTAATGCATATTTCTTAACCAAAATTTCACGTAAAACACGATACGCACAACGAAAATTACCGAAATTAACTCCTTACAAAGATATTTGATGATTCTTGATGCGTGAATTGAAACGACCCGCTCATGAAAACTCAATGCTCTACGTGATTCACATCGCGCGCTAAACGTTATCATGAACGTCTCAGCGATATAAAAATCCGGCAACCTCGGTCTTGACGCTTTGGCTCAGCTATAGCAAATTGCTTATAGTTTGAACAACACATGGTGGGAAATG
This sequence comes from Bemisia tabaci, assembly GCF_918797505.1. Classification (NCBI taxonomy): domain Eukaryota; kingdom Metazoa; phylum Arthropoda; class Insecta; order Hemiptera; family Aleyrodidae; genus Bemisia; species Bemisia tabaci. The sequence goes on along the minus strand of NC_092800.1, from coordinate 25,589,760 downwards.
AACATTGCTCGATTGAGAAGTTTGCTGAAACCATTGTAGTGCGCGATTTGACTCACGTAGAGCTTTGAGTTTCTTGTGAGCAGCCAGTTCAAATTCCTCGTAACCAATGTGAAATAAAAAGGTTAATATCTTCGCTAAGAGTTGGTTTCAGTAATTTTCGTTGCGCGAATCGTATTCTACGTGAAATTTTGGTTAAGAAACATGTATTAGAATGCTTAAATTCGTACCCTGTCTAGTGGTCCATTAAATTTTCAGTTAGAAATGCCTAAGATTCTCCGGGTGAAAATGCTATTTGCGAGGGGAAATATTGCAAAACTGATACTCAGTTATGTTCTTCCGTGAGGGAAACTGCAAATCGACGGTGAAACTACCAAACCACGTATCTCGTTTGCGGTGTTTAAAAATCTACGCTCGCATTTTATTTTTTTTGAAGTAGACCAAATCAATATCATTCCTTGAAATTTTCACAGAATTTTCTCCGCACGAAGAGGAAAAATCGCAGAAATTTTCAAGACTGGACGTTAAGTAGTTTTTCATTAAAAAAATAAAGTATGACAGGAAGTCTGCGACGTCGCAAACCGAGATACGTGGTTTGGTAGTTTCACCGTCGAAATATACTGCCCTGCCGTGCTAAGGAAGAACACCGTATGAACATTTGCGAGTTGCCTTCTTTCTGTCGATAAAATGTTCATTTTTGAGGAACATTATGAATATTTTTCCTTGATATTTTCAGACAATTTAGATCAAATTACACACGAAATTATTATGAAATTTGCAGAAAAGTATTCAAAAATTTTCCTGAAAATTAGTGATTTGCCAGGAGAAATTTGACAACGCCTGAAGGACTATACGGCGTTTTTCCTTAGCACGGCAGTGCTGGGCAAGGTACAAATTATGAGTGCAATAATTACTCGATGCAACCTGAGAGCCCCGAGGCAAATTTAGAAATATTCGATTTTTTCCCCTAAGTTTGTTCAATTTTTGAACACTTAAGATCGAACGAAAATTTATTTGCCGAAAAGTAATGGTGTAGGTATTTAGCATGGTAAGCTTTTTTGGTCCGGAAGGGGGGGGGGCGATTCGTGGGGGGAGGGGACACGAATCGCCTCAGGCGTTTGTCACTACGAGACGATCGAAGAATGAGGGGAGGGGACTTGCTTTGAGAGAATTTTTGATTCCCAGTAAACGCTTTTCTAATTTTACACCTCACTGACTTTCTGCATTGGAAATTAGAGCAAAAGGCGAGCTCTTCCCCAGGTTGTTTAAAGCAAACGCCCGCCGGATCTTTCCCGTCAGTTTTCTCCTCAATTCCTTCAATTTATTGTTCATCTTTTTTAAAACAAGGAGAGCATCCTGTTTCGTAAGTTCCGGTTAGTCGAATGAGGAAGTTTTTCTCATTTTTTTTTTTTTTTTTTTTTTTTTTTTTTTTTTTTTTTTTAATGGACTACATTTTGAAATTACGAACTGCAATTTCTGGCTCCTCTGTAAAAACACATATGTTTATAGGGAAATCAATGGTCCATGCGTTTGTTCCTAAACTGAGTAGTTCCTGGTTGCAAAATGTAGCCCGGTTGTGTTTGTGGCGCTCACGTTATTTGGGAAGTAATTGGTTCAATGGACCACTAGACAAGGTACGAATTTAAGCATTCTTATACATGTTTACTGCCCAAAATTTCACGTAGAACACGATTATTGCATCAGAAATTACTGAAACCTACTTTCCGAAGATATTAACGTTTTTATCTTACATTGGTTACGGATTTGAACTGCCCGCTCACTAGAAACTGAGAGCTCTGCGTGAGTCAAATGATGTGAATTGATTTGCGCGCGATGTGACTCACGTAGAGCATTGAGGTTTCATGAGCGGGAGGTTTGAATTCACGTATCAAGAAACATTAAATATCTTCTTTGGGAGTTGATTTAAGTGATTTCTGATGCAAGAATCGTGTTTTACGTGAAATTTTGGTTTAGAAATAAATATAGGAATGCTTAAATTCGTACCTTGGCTAGTGGTCTATTTTGTTCAAATCTTCCATTCCGTCCAATGACAGGACCGGATTTACCTGTTTGCCGCTCATAGGCCGCCTGTATTTTGCCGTCCTCTTCTAATCCGTTTTAAAAACGATCAATTAGGACTATCAAATCGACAGAGCACAGTGGAGAATTTCACGAGCCGCCCTGCTCCGTCCGCAGCGCGCATGCCGCACGACCCACCTTTCATTATTACACTTCATCTAGCATTGAGTTTTCACTAATTCATTCACACAACCAGTGTGTAATTTAAAAGTCGAAAATTAAAAAAAAATTATACAACATACGAGTTTCTCCGCCAGGGAGCTCTCCCCGCTAGAAATCGTTTCCGCCCACAGGAAGCGCCGCGCCGCGCAGTGGCGTGCTATCATCTTGAAACGCGCACTGACACCTACAAACCTACCAGGCTACCTCACGCATTGCGCAATGCTTGAAGTATCACTGCGGGTTTGTAGGCGCCTATGTGCATTTTGAGCTGGCAGCACGCCGCGCCGCAGCGTGCGATAAACTTGCGCACAATAATTAATAGGTCACGGTGTTCAAATTTTGGCACTTTGACATCAAATTCGAAATTAGCGACTCAAAGAAATCGGTATAGCAAAATTCTCGTGATCTCTCAGTCATTATCCGACTTAGTTGTTCCTATTCTTGAGTTTTGGACCATAGTGTGCCGCGGGCGGTGGCTCATGAAATTACCCCCTGTGCTCAATCGCTATCAAATGGACGTATGCCGGAGGGAAAAGGGTGCATAAGTCGCGTTTACTCGTTTTGGGCACATTTGTTTTTTTTTTGTTTTTTGTTTTTTTGAAAGCGATATTCACAGTAGCAAAAGTTCATGGAATTATGCGCGGAAGTTAAAGCTGTTCTCTCTGACAAAATTAGAAATTACCATATTTTTACTCTCGGGAAACGAGAGATTTTAACGCCTCTACTCGTTCGTAATTTTTTTCTGAATCAGAATTTTCTTTACAGCTTAGTGTAAAGAAATCTCAAAATTTGCCACCCCCTAAATTTCCTGCCATAGGCCACGGCCCATGTGCCCCTTTCCCACACAAATTCGGCCCTGTCTCATGATTTTCCGTCCTGCAAATGACGTTTGGTCCCATTTGATGGAGTTTAATTTAATATTTTTAATTTCAGGAACCGTATGCGACGATGATGAAGATGCTGGCTGCAGCTGCGAATGAGAGCACGAAACCGATGATGCCACAGAGTTCTTCCTTCACCTTGCATTGCCATAGACTAGATGGCACTTCCACGTCTATGGGACTCGCCCATAGGTATCGATGGAAAGATCGATCCTCGTATTCCAGATGGAAGTTGTCTCCTAACAGCATATCTCATAAACCACTTTATGAAACTCCATCGTTGTAATTGTCGTGTTTTTCGTGTCCATTGTTGTAGTCAATATAATTGCCCTTTGAGCGCAAAATGTGTCCCTGTCCAGAAACAACTTGTCTGAGTACTATTTCCTGTTGTTTCAAACGTTCTGCTTTATTGGCATTCACAGGTAGTATTCACACGCACCTCAGATTTTCACAGATCAAGCTATTGCTAATTAGAGTAGTTTATTTTTTATTCTCTGCATGTATATCTTCTAAGTTATTAAGATAGTTGATCAATGTTTTCATAATGAGTTATCTGAAAATACATAAAGAAATGAATTTTTATTTTTTACCGCACTAGATGTGGGTAATTTGCATTAATATTTTAACATGATTCGAGATATATTCTATGTATAATAAATTTTCTATAGGATCACTAATTGTAACGAATTTTAAAACTCATATCATTCAGAACAGTGAAAACCCTATTTGCGGCTGAACATGCGGATCTTCAGTTTTCGATTCTATTGCTCTTTAGAACAGAGGGTCTGAATTTCAAGTAATAATTTGCACTGTCCAAGTGTCCTTGTCGATACTGAAGTAGAAGCTTGGCGTTTGACCACGTTTTCTGTAAATCAATGTTGAAAGAACGAAACCACGTATCTTCGGTTATGAAGTTGTAGACTTTCTGTCATAGAGTTTTTTTTCCGTTGGAAAACTACTATTCAACGCATGAAAGCTTGCTTGATTTTTCTTCTAGAAGAAAACCCTGGTAAAAATTGGAAGTAGAATAAGTGTTCCAAAATACCATAGACTTACAGCCGGCTGTAAGATTTCCAATAGCTTCTATAGCCGGCTACACAATTTCTTATATATAGCCTTTTATAGCCGATGGCGATTAAGCAACAGCCAGGCGATAAAGTGTATGCTAAACGTCACTAATTACGGATGCTAGGACTTGGTGAGTTTTTGGACCACTGCTCTCTTTTTGGGCCGTAGTATCTTGATTTATTTTGCGAGGAAAGCTCCGTACTTTTGATGGATGCCTGCCATTAATAAAATATTAGAGCGCCTTCAGTTTCGTATGATACTGTACAATACCTCTGGTGTGAAATAGTTGCTTCAAGCGCCGTGGCACGCTGCGGCGCGGCAGGCGCGTGGGCAGCCAGCGCGGAACACGCATTGGCGCCTACAAACCTAACGGGGATACTTCACGCGTTGCGCAATGCGTGAAGTATCCCTGTTAGGTTCGTAGGCGCCAGTGCGTCGCGTCGCCGCTCCGCTTTGTGTTAGGCTCTAATATTTAATCTGGCGGAGTCAGCGTTATTCAACTCATGATTTTGAAATGTTTGCACATCCTGTATGGATTATTCTCATTTTAATTGATGAAGAAAAAATATGTATTAAAGGAAAAATAATGTGTGTTTTGTAAATATTAAGGTGGTTCCGTATCAAACTTAATGATTTCCAAAGCACACGAATTTCTACACAATTTCTTATAGCCTTTTATAATCGATGGCGAAAAAGCAACAGTGGTGCAGGCGATACAGTGTAAAGCCCGGCGATAGGAACTATAGCCCGGCTGCATAATTTTTTATCGCTTCGTATAGCCCGGCTGTATGATTTTCTCCGCATTCTACAGCCAGCTATATGATTTTCTTTAGCCTTCTTTAGTCTATAAGACTTCCTATGGTATTTTGAAACGCAGCTCTTATCGCCAATTTTTACCAGGGCTCTGTTGAAAGAATATTCTGAAAAAATTTCAAGCCTTTGAGTTGGATTGTTTTTCTGCGAAAATATAAAATAGGAGCGGAAATTTTGAAACATAACATTGGAGATACGCGGTTTTGCACTCTAACCATCGAATGCAGTAAGAGAACCTCTCCGATTGTTCATAGAACAGGAAACAAATTCTCAACGCGGTGAGCTTTTACCACTTAAAACACGACTTTGAGACTAGTCAATGCTTGAATCCACTCCGTCTGAACGAAGTATGAAAATCCATCCGATCATGTAGGACAATAAAAGCAATTCGTGGAAATCGAATGTCGAGAACGGAGCCGTGATCGCATGAGCGGGTGGAAAAACAATTACGTGATCTGAGAATCAAATATCGCAGACAAATTCGATGGAGAGTCCCGGATTTAATCATACCGAAACTGAATACGCTTCTAACGTGGTGGAAAAATTCCAATTACGTCCCTCCAGTCGAACGATTACAATCAAGAATGTAATACGGCTTTCCTACGATTTCTACCCACAGTTATCGGTGTCAAAATATTCGGGGTATTCCGAGGTAAACGGGAAAGTTTCGATCCTCCTTGAGGAGGAAGGCGAAAGTTGTCAAGAGGATGCGCGATTTTCTCGGGAGGGGGGGAATATCCAAGGCCTTGTCCACACGAGCGCAGTTCGCGGAACTTATTCCTCGAACTTGCTCAGTTCCCGGAACTTATTCCTTGAAACGAGGCATGCTGTCCACACGGGTTCGTCCGAACTGGAACCGGAACTTTAATAAAACTATACAATTATGGCAAAATAATAGATTATAATACGGCCGCCAAAGTAACAAAAATAAATGTCAAGACGCATATAAAGGACGTAAAAAACAAAAACAAACAAATTCACATCAAAAGAAACATATGTAGAGGCTCGGAGTACGGGGGAAGTTCCGGGTTTTGGAGGAATAAGTTTTTAGCTCAGCTAAAAACTATTGTTCCAGGAACAAGTTCCTCGAAATAAGTTCCGCGAACCGCGCTCGTGTGGACAAGGCCCAATAATCTCTGAAATTCTCTTGACTAAGCAGAATCGCCCTTAAAAAAGGCTCAATCTACAATGAAAAGAGGGAGCACGCCCCCCTTCCCTCTTCAAATCAAATGACGACCCTCCTTGATAACATTTTTCTAGGAGTTCCGATACGTTTGAAAATTGGTGTCCCTTCAGTTGCGACGGATAATCTGTATGGGTTTAAAGTAATGGTATGTGTATGAATCATTTGGACGGAGTTAAACAGAAAGGAACCGAGCCACATCGGGATCGAACCGAGAAAAAGAGGCTTAAAGTTTAGCTCCTGCATAAGACTCAATGTAAAAGATAAACTTCAAATTCAATTTCTGCAAAATTTGCTCCAACAAAAACTTTGCATTTTTGGCGATAGATAGTAGAGCAGTGGTTGAGTTTGAAACCACTCATAACTCAATTTTCTCCAAAATGTGGGTTGGTTCCTTTCTGCTTAACTCAGTCCATTTGTGTTTCCAAGCGGACTTGCAACGCGGAAAGCAAAGCATTTGTAATTTCTTCCGTCATTCAAGAGCGTACTCTGTGTGAATAAATAGATCTATTAATGATATTTGATTTTCTTTTTTATTAAAAAAAGATTTTTAAAATTTCTGAAAATAACGAGACGGGGGGGGGGGGGAGAGGGAAAAGGCTTTTTGAAACCTCGCTCCTCGCAAATAGGAGTAAAAGCGTTTTTTAGTAGCGTTTAAAAATATTGTTGAACAGAATCTGATACCGTGTGTGGTCGAACGCAACGGTGAAAATTGCTTGGGGACTTATTCAGATGAGGGGGCACAAATTTGGGTCAACTACTTTCCAGCCTTTACATTTGAGTTTTAATTGGCTCATTCAGGGGGCAATTATGTTCAATTTTATTATTTTATGAGATTTTTGTTTAGTTTTGTCCTTCCTCCCTTCTAAGCAAAGTTTACCCCCTTACAACAATCCCTGCCCCCCCCCCCCCCCGTCACTATGGCTTTTTGGGCTGAAATGGCAGTCCTAGAATTACTTAATTAAATATCTATTTGAATCTCAAAATTCGTGTTTTTTAACAAATGAATACACTAGAAATTACCTAGCCGATTTTGACGACGCATTGAAATAACCCCAACGGTGCGCATTGAAAGCCGACTTTATTTTCATCGATAGTATCGCACAAATCGGAAGCAACGCGATAATATCCAGGAATAAGGCGGAATGGCATTTAAATAGACGCCGGGATCCCTGAAGCACGCGGCACGGGGAGAGAGAGCTGTCGCACTTAGGAAAAACGCCGTATGAGCCTTCAGGCGTTGCCAAATTCCCATTTACAAAACACGAATTTCCTGATAAACCTATAAATATTTTTCTTCCAATTTTTCAGATAATGTTGTTTGCAATTTTACCTAAAGTTCCTGAAAATTTCAAGGAAAAATGATCATAACTTTCCTTAAAAATGAACATTTTATTGAAGGAAATTTGGCAACTCTTGAACGTTATCATACGGCGTTCTTCCTTAGCACGGCGGGGAAGGCGTCCGGGCGTGAGAGAATTTTTCGACAGGGAGTGTTCAGCAGGTTCAGTGACATCGCTCTGCATCCCTGCGGAATACTTAAGCATGGCTTCCGTAAATCCCTTCCCCATTCTGTCCTCTCCCTTCGAACTTCACGAGGCGCATGATAGCCACGGATCCTGATTTCTCGGACGACACGAGTAGCGCTTACTGGATCCTCGGCAGTTTTAAAAAAAAAAAAGAATAAGCAAGTCATACTGCCGTGCAAAGGAAGAACGCCGTATGAGCTCTCAGAAGTTGCCAAATTTCCTCCGATAAGAACCGAATTTACTGAGAAAACTGGGAATATTATTAAAATTTTTAGTTGTGGACGCGATTTTATCTAGAACATCTGAAAATTTCAAGGCAAAATATGCATGAATGTTGTCAAAAAACATGTTTTATCAGAAGGAATTTGGCAACTCTCGAATGTTCATACGGCGTTCTTCCTTAGCAGGGCCGTATGATCTGGCATTCTCGTAGGTTACTAAATTCCCAAGTTAAAATCGACTCTTGGAAATTCGTAGATTCATTTTACAATGGATGAAAATCAGGTATAAGTGACGTAGAAACTGTAGCAAAGAGTGATAGGCTATAAATTTCATTTGCTAGGTTCAATCTGTACATTTCAGAGACCATCAACTACTATCAAAAGCCAAAAAGTCGAAGCGATACTGTCGAAGGCGCTCTGAGCAACTATTCCACCTCAGAAGTATTGCACAGTATCAAACGCATTTGAAGGCGCACTAACGTACGTAAATTGACTAGTATCGTTCAGCGCTGTGTACCTACTGATCCCACGATATGCTGCTCCTGTTCGAAAGAATTTTCTGAAACTTGGTACTACCGGCTGAAACTTTTTGACGAGGCATTTGAATTTCAACTCACATTTTCAAAATTCGAAAATCCAATATTGTGCTTGTGGCCCAAAATAATATTTCGGCCCTGTTCGATCGATTTTTTTGGTAAAACTTGGTGCTTGGGTGTTTTTTTGGGTGTAAGATTCAAATTTTCAATACTCCAAGATGTCATTGGTGACCTAAGATGCTATCTTGGCGCTATCCAACTTTGCATTCGAGATACATGCTCCGTTTGTATAGCATTTTCTATTCGGTTTCGAAATCGATGTACTCTCAGCTAGTTTAGACCTCAATATTGACGCGCACGTGAAATAGGCATTGAAAAACTTGAAACGTGCGCAAATTGAGGCATGAATGCATTTTGTTTCACCGTCGGTGATGATGAAATTTATAACTGCAAAAATGCCAGAGTATGATTTCAGCGGAACATAATCGTGATCTTCTGCCATCAAGTTGAAGTAATACTTTTGAAGGGGATACTCTGAGCAACTATTCCACCACAGGAGTATTACACAGTATCACACGAAGATGCAGGCGCTCTGTCGTATGTAAATTGACCGGACTATTGACCGAAGAGCTTAGCAATCTGTTTAATTAACGAGATAAAGTTTGAGAAGCCTGCTTTGCAAAGTATTCGATCCGACATTTAGCCATTATAAAGGTTTAGGGGGATTAAATTGTCATCAAGCCGTTCATCAGTCATCAGTATGCGCTAAAAATAGTTTTGATATCCAAGCTGAACTATTTTGCCTCTTCGATACTGTTTGAACTGTTCAGTGTTCGTCCACAAGTGCATAACGCCAATTGAGAGTGAGTAAAAAAACAAACAAACAAGCATTTGCCGGCTCAAGCATGATGGGCCGTCCATAAATTACGTAACGCACTTTTCCGGTATTTTTGAGCCACCTTCCCCTGTAACGCTTTTGTAACGTAGGTCCTTATCCTTTACCACGTAAAAACAAAATGGCGTATAGCTCTCCTTGACACCCCCCTCCCGCGCGTCACGTAATTTATGGACGGCCCTTGACAGCCGTTTTTACAGCGCAGCTTCGCGCTCTGCGACACCCAATCCACATTGTCCCCCTATTCTCCCACAGTCCATCAGGCAATTGACACCTCCTGATGGCCTTCTCCATTCCCAGTCGCCAACCTTCCACAGGTCGTCTACGTCAAGATTAATGCCAGAGTCACATGCTGAATTTGGCAGCTGAGCATGGAAGTCAACAGTCATCGCTCAAAGGCTGAAATGTTGCAATTTCGAGTTAATTTCATCCAGAGTTGTATATCAAATCCATTCGGATAGCTCAGAAAAATCCGACATTATCCGATGGTCGCTGAGCCTCGTTGCTGAATTTGGCGCGACACGCGCGAAATTCAGGTATCGGGCCGATGACTTTCACATTCAAGCCAAATTCAGCTCCCATATTCAGCGTGTGATTCCGGCTTAAAAATCGAAATTAATCACTTACCCCCAAAGCGTTGTTGTGGCGCCCAACCGGTTCTTGGCGGCGACTCCACAAGCTGACGATTAATGCGAAAAGGACGATGATGGTGGTGAAAGCTACGAGTAGTTTTCCTCGAATCCGGGAGGTGGCGCTGCCTCCTAAGAATCGCCGGATCGCGTAGAGTTTGGCCGACTTATCAGGCCACAGCCGGAGCTCCGGAAGACGATAGACTTGCATCAGTCGTTTTTTGATCTCTTGAGTTGAGAAGCAATTTTCACTGCTGAGAGCTGAAATTTTTCTGCCGCGCGAGGTTTTCTGACGCAAACGGCACCATCGAATACGCATTTTATGTCTCATCATTAATATTATTTGGCGAGCTGTAATGCTAATAGCCACTTACTTAGACATTTTCTGAACTGTTGCACTTCTAGAGCACTCACCTTGCAGATTAGTTACAAAAATGACACATTGAAACATGATGAAACCTTTTAATCTATGAAAAATTTTACACTATGATGCGAATGTATAAGTTTTCATCAGTACGGAATGGAAAATTCCCCATCAAATTTATTATTTAATTTTAGTTCAGGTTATTTGAAGAGCGTCTTTCACTAATATAAATTGAAACTGTCTTGGAATACTTAGCATGAATTTGTATGTAACTAGTTTGAAGTAACTTTTTGTGGCTCCAATAAGTTTGCCTTGTCACCATTAGAAGTTACATTTTTGAAAAGCTTGATTTTTAAATACATGCTTTCAAAGTTCTGATACACAAATTTTATTTGTTTTTTTCCCTATTAAAACTGTTTAAAAAATAATGATAGCTCTATTACAAGATTTGGCCGGCTACTGAATTGTCTTACTCTGTCAAAAAATTCAGATTGATTGTCGTAGGACGTGGTCTAATTATAATTCATAATCAATTTTAAAATAGGACCATGTTGGACTTTTGGTGAAAAAAAAAATGAACTTAATGTGCGTTTGATGGAAACCACTCGTAAAATGATCACAATATCACGATTTAATGATCTCTTATAATATTTGAGACCAATTGTCTTTCCCACCGAAATAACACAAATAAATTACTCGTAATCATAAAAATTAAAATAAGGAATGAGCAGGATAAATGAATTTTATTTGAGTATTTACTTAGTTTTATGATTTTTTTATATCTTATTTTTAAAGTTACTTTCTGCACACCATTCTGTCTGTGATGTTTAATCAATTCCGTTTATTTTTAACGTTTGGTGCCTTAGTCTTTTCGTCTTAAGTGAAGGAGAATCTTTGCAAAAATTACACTGATTAACTGTATTTAGAACACGTGTGATTTTATTCGAGATCCAAAACACGTGCCAAATCAGAGAGCACCTGCAAAACGCGAAACACGAGGCGCTTCGAGTGTCGGAGAGCAACTGACTCGAGAGTCAAGGGTTCGTTTCAGGGTTGAAAAATCCCTCCTACTCAACCCTGCCTCCAAGTGCGAGTGTGCGCTGAACAATTTCTTCCCTCGTCTTTACTGAAGGTGCATGCATCTGGAGTGATACGTCTGATACGCGTATTCACTTGGAATGTCTAATTGTATCGTGCCAAAGTTACCACGTAAAATTAAGATGAAGAAGAATAAGAAAAAATGAGTCTCGAAGAACTAATGTCCTTATACAGAGCTGATTCGTGCATAATTTTCGATGGTTGAAGTGCAAAACCACATATCACCGTTTGCAACGTTGCAAAATTCCTGTCATACTTTATTTTTTACTTAAAAAACTAGTGAGCGTAGTTTCTTGAAAATTTCATTGATACTTTTTTCTCCTCGAGCAGAATATTCTATAAGAATTTCAAACTTTAAAGTTGGCATGGTTTACCTCCCCCCCCCCCCCCCAAAAAAAAAAAAAATAATTGAAAAATGCGTGTCGCACCGAAGATGGAAGTGTCATAGCAGATTTCCTGAGGCGACCTGATCTTTTTCAGAGACGACTAATCAATTATCATCTTTATGGTCTTTATCATTCGCTTTTCTTCGTCCTTAAAATAATCCTCTGAAAATTTAGAAAATGTTTATCTACTTTTTTTCTCTTAAAAGGTGAAGGAAGAACGGAAATCTTGAACATTCCAATGGAAGTGTTCTCGAAAAATCCACTGTTGGTTTTTTTTATCTCGCCAAATAAGTGTTGCGACGTAATCTTTAAGTCAGTATTCCTCGAACTTACAAATTAGATTTACTCTACAAAATAACGCGTTATGGTAATTGTATTGGTCATAAAAATACCACGCACCTTTCCATGTTCAAGGGAAGGCTAATAGGTAAAATTAATTCCTAGTATCCAAAACTCGCCTGAAATTCTACGGATGCAATTATTTCTACACTATGGCTATCTGCGTTGCATGCAGAGGTAAATGAAGGCGCTCTGGTTTACATCACACTCACGCTATCGATTGCTTTCTCTGTAAAGTTAAGCGTTTTCTCGGTCCAGCTCAAACAAAGGGTTCGAGAGAGTTCCTACAGTGACACTTCATCTTGGCGGAATCGTGGGAGACAGAAAAAGCAGTTTGTATCCGGGCTTGATCCAATTAGTGCTGTTAATTTTATTTTGGAACCAATCCAACGAGTCTGCAACCCCAGAATCTGTAACAAATGCACCCTACGGATTTCGAGACCATCCCTTGTGTCGTTGCAATCAAGATGCTGCGAGTTGAAAACAAAATTGTATCTCCCCGACCGAGAATTAGCTGAAAGACATTAAAATTTAACAAGCTGATGCGATCCGGATATCGATGGTAAAATGTTATAGTGGGCGCCAGAAAACTCAAATTAAAATTCACGAATACTTGACATTGCCTGAGTGCTTTTGGATCGTTCTTTTACAAACATGTGTAATATATCCGGAGTTATGGTGGTATGTAGTTAGGAATTATACAGAGGATGTAGTTTTGAGAACAAGCTGCTTATCTGTGCAATTTCATCTGCCAGGATCGGGGCTAAAAGTCGTCAAGTTAAAGAGCAATGTTTGATGTAATGATAATGATTGATGTAAAATGCACATTTTATTTGCCAACTTGAGTACAAGAGACGGTTTTTGCAAAAACTCAAATTTTGATTGTTTGGCGTGACGCAACAAAAATCGCTCCTCCAAAAAATGTTCTTTGCTTGTAGGCATTAAAGTCTATTTTCACGCTGTAGCTCGGCATTATCATGCAACGAAGTATCTAGATTTAATTTTGATGGACTGAAAGATTAAAAAAAATCCATTCCTCAAAATAAAAAAAAAAATTGAGAGTTTTGAATTTCATAATATTTCTTTATTTCTGGTCACTGAAAAATTGCGAAGAAAGCCGGGCTAACATAAAAATCCCCAGGTTGGAATTCGGCCGTTGGAATTTTAGACAGCCCAGCTTAAATCTTTGACCAAATAATTATTGCTGCACGTGGGTAGTTTTCTGGCCTACCTCGAAAAATTGAAGGCGAAAGATTGTGTATGCGAGCCCAATTCTATTTTCGTTTTTTTGCAATCAGAAAACGCCTCTGAGAAAATGTGATGTTTTGAACATTTGCAATGCACCAAACCCCAAATACTGAGAGTTAAAATTTTTCAGATTACATTGAAAAAATCGTAAACACTTCACCGCAGGAATAATAACCTCACATAAATGCCCGGGAACTGAGAACTAAACACGCATAAAAACAAATGAGTGGCCCACCACAACTCACGCCTTGCAATTGGCGAGTGAGATACATACTTCTACCCCTCTTCTATCACGTTCGTACTTTATGCGTAAAGTTAAGCTAGAGGGAAAAGTTTTGCATGGAAGCTGTTCAGAGCTGGCAGCTTTACATTTCGAGTGTGCAGACCAGTTAAAATGAAGGCTGTATGTTGTACGGGGCAAGCTTCCTCTCCGTGTTTTTTTTACATCCATAATGAAATTTGAAATAAAGACCTGAAGTTAGGTAAACATTGTAGCACCATGTTGTCTTCTGTTTTTGTGTTCAGTCTCGTAAACCTATGTCCAGAAATAAAGAAACAACTTAAAACGGGACTAAGGCCGCAAATAATAAACATAAAATAAAATAAAAAACCCGGGACGTTTCGCAGGGATCACACCCCCATTTTCAACCGGCAAAAACAAGAAAATTATAAGAATTTTTCTTCTTCTTATAATTTCCTTGTTCTTGCCGGTTGAAAATGCGGGTGTAATCCCTGCGAAACGTCCCGGGTTTTTTTATATTTTATTTTATGTTTATTATTTGCGGCCTTAGTCCCGTTTTAAGTTGTTTCTTTATAAATGTTTCGGGCCGATTAAGTTGTTTTTTCTATGTCCAGAAAATAGTAATTTTTAACATCAATAATGGTAATGGTATGTAACACTTTTCTAAAAATGTTTAGGTTAAGATCAAAGTTAAACCTACCCATTGCCTCTCACCGGTATGAATTTTCTTAGCGATTGGAAGTTTTCGTTACATAATTTTGAACAATCTCCGGGATTTGATTGACTTCGTCGTTAACGGGGGTTTGGCTCCTCATATTTACTGATCTCATGTCTATCAAACGAAACCTATCTGGTCTTTCGGTAAATTAAATAAAAAAAAGCACACAAATATTTGTATGTACATTTATTTACAATAAAAATAACATCTCATGTGCCAAGAAAACTGACAAATTGGAAAAAAATAAAAATGATACCTGAAAATAAATTAAATTGTCAACTTCTAAACGTATAAATAACATTGGAATTAAGTAATAACTTATACGAATAACAATTGAATCCAGTGGCGCGGCGTGGCGTGCTTTGCGATTTATCGATTGTTATGCCATTTAAACCTATGGAAAAGGATCGATAAACAGGGTGTTCGCAGCGAACGCCTTAATAATCGATTCTTTACCGTTGGTTTAAATGGCATAGCAAAATCGATAAATCGCGATTCACGCCACGACACTGATTGAATCAACCTTTGCCGTTTTTTCCTTCATGCACATTCCCACGCTTCTTACAAAAATTATTCTTCCTGATAATTTATTAGAAGACGCCTTCACGAGTTTTTCTACAGTTTAAAGCCTCCTTTCCTCATAATCAAAAAGATTCGTTGATTTGGAAAGAGTTTCTCCAGACCCGACCTCTAGGTTGAGTATCAATTTTACCAAAGGGTTGGTTTGCTCATGAAAATGTATACTTAAGTCGTAATTACAAGCAACGTGTCTTATCCGGTAAAATATACATAATCGAGAAAACGATGACCGCATACCTCAAAATTTACACATTTGTTATGCTTGCATACCGCCCCCCCCCCCACCCACCCATTGGCAGAGCCTCCAATATGACTGTCCCGCGCCTATCAGCCCTTGTCACACGATCCAACGGTGCTATCCATATATAGGGGTCATGTGATTGGTCCATGACATCGGATAAGCCAATCGCAACATTTATGACTTAGATATATTGATAGCACTGTTTGATCGTTTGACATTGGATATTGCTCACATCTGAGGATCCCAGTCTGAGCCTGGATTGTTCCGAATAAAGCAAAATATTTCTCTTTAATCATAAAATATTGGGTTAAGCAGATTCTAGTAGATGTAAGTAAGTATCATTTAAGTTTATTTTTAGCTTCGATCACTTTGTTCGGTCTCTGGTGGTCACTGGTGGGAAAGGTGATGCTTCTCTCAATTATTGCCTGTTTGCTCAAGTTTCGAAAGACTTTGAAAGTGATTTTGTTCAGATAACAGTTGGCAGTTGGCAGTCATGGTAAGTTTTGAATGGTCCAAGAAGATGACCTGTAATAATATCCCGAAAAAATATTGTATGAAAAATGACAAGAAATTAATTTTTAAAAATAATCAGCAAATGAGGTTTACGTTTAGAACAAAATATGTATGCAAGGAAAACATTTTTGACTTATTTAAAATTCACCTCTGCGAACCTATGGGTACGGAATTTGAAGAGACGTCCCATGGTGAAAAATATGTTGTCGCATTCAATAATATTTTTAAATTACCAAAAGTATAACTTTTTTTCTGTGTGATATTCTTGTACCGCCCTAAGTATTCTTTCAAATTATTTTCGCGTTGCTGATTTGTTGATTTTCTATAGGAAGAAAAACAGCAACTATTTAATAAGATAAAAGTAAAAATAAAACTGGAGAGGGGGGGAGATGATCAGAGCACTGCAATAAATAAACGTATGTACGTGAATTTTTGGTTTCACTTGCATGGCGCCCATATTCTGCCACAGGCCGTACCCCTGTGCCCTGCATAAACCACCAAAAATCAAGATTGAGACCATTTGGACGATCCTAATTGAAACTAGCCTATAATTTGTGTTCTTTAAATATTATACAAACACCAATCATTCGAGTTTTCGGATGTACAACATCCTTGTCCCTTACCATTTGGTCTTCATTTGTCATTTCTTTGGTTCTGACTATAGTTTCATTGAATTTCTATAGAATGTACATTGAAATCGGCTGAATTTATAATTTCAAAGCTTATCTATCTGTGAGATCAATATTCGAATGGAGAAAAAATCTAGAGTCAGCTGCGATTTTTTCTAGCCGAGCTTCAGACAGCCTTAGCAGGTGGGTGTCAACAATGGAATGGATGCTATTCTGTCTGCAAGTTTTCCCTAACCTTCAGCTTTGATGATATCGTATACGTTCTAGTGTTGACAAACATACTAGCAGTGAACTGCACCTGATGTTCTTTAACTTTCCAGCGTGTCGTATACTTGCGTTTTTGAAGAAAAGAAATGTAGCGAGAGGAAAAAGTTTGTGACTGCATGCCAGTCAATCATGTTTTTTCTCATGAAAGTAAAGTTTTTACATAAAAATAGAGCCTACTATCTAATATGATGGTTAAAATGGCATGTGAAAGAATACAAATGAAGGGAAGAAACACGCAAAAAATTATGGCGCAATCAAAATGGTAGTTCTATGATTCCCAGCAATCATAGTGTCGAGTTTTGAATGATCCCAGAGAGTTGACCTGTAATAACACTCCAAAAAATACCCGTGCCATTAAACAAAGGTATGACAAGGTATGCATCAAATACTACGCACCATTTATTCCCAATTACACAAGTCTAGATCACATGAAAATGGTCTAGAAATCAACTCCTGACCAAGATTTCGATATCGAAAGTGCAAAATCACGTATCTAGATTGCGGTGTTTCAAAATTTTCACTCCCAGTTCATTTTTTTTTGAAGAGAAATAATTCAGCTGTGTAGCATGGAATTTATACTGAATATTCCGCCAACAGAGATGAAAAATTACGGTAGTTTTCAAAAAATTACATTGATTATGATGTTCCAAAGATAATATAAAGTACTAGACGAGCTTACGTTTCACGAGAGAAAATACAAAACATAATATCATTTTTACTAATATATTTACCAGACTTTATTGTGCTATAGTTTCGTCATTGCACCAAAGAAATCACATACCTGCCTTTTGACTTATATTAAATATTTTCTGTCGAATATCATTTTTTCGGAAGACCTAATGGGCTTCATTTTTGCTTCAAATTCCGTGTGATTCGTCAGGATTGTTCTTTGAACGTCAAAATTGGTTTTTCCAAAAGAAGAAGAGGGAGAGGAAGAAAAAGAAGAAGAAAAAAAATCCAAACACGGAAGAACTCATTACTTAGGTAGGTTAAAGGAAACCCTACATATCATGCTAAAATGCTTAATTTGTCTGCACTTTCGAGGGCCGGCAATTTTGTAATACATTTAATTAACGTATTTCTCGGAAAATTGACAATATCGCCTTAAAAATTAGTTTTGGTTTACTTCATTGGCACAACAGATAACGCTTGAATCAAGTTAAGATGTGAGAGAAACATTTAAAGCTTCAGTAAGTGTCGCATGCGATGGATATCGAACGAATTTCATCACAACGCCTGGATGCAACTATTCGAGCTTCATGGATGTCCGTGATGCATACGCACGAGATTGAAGGCGTTTTGACTTACGACGCTAACCACCTCACTAGAGGCACTCAGTGGAGTGAGTCAATGAGAGGAGTCGGAAAAAATGTGGAGACATAAGAGCGCTATAGAGGTGGTTTCATTTATTTTCTCGTAAAATTTCAGCACACAAGTACCCTATTATGTAATTTATAATGAGAAGAGAACAACATCGAAATTTGCAGTTTTGTCGATAGCTTCATGTCCAATCTCTCTGAAAGGCTCTTTTCATTGTTTTGCGGGCTTTACTGCGAGGATCTTAAATGACAGAGTGCCTTCAATTCTTCATTTATACTTCAAGGACATATTTATAATGAGATCTAAAAAATTTAGGGAGGTGACCCGAGAAATTTTTACGACTTCGCTAGGAGGGGAGCCGGACGCTGGGAGTGAATGGCCGCGCAAAGCAACAACTATAGAATGTACGTCAAAGAAATCTTTCTTATTTTCTTGAAAAAAAAAAATCGAGGAGTTTCAAATGTTAGAATCTGATATATCCAGTGGCGTGGCGCGTGCTTTGCGATATATCGATTGATCTGTCATTTAAACATATGGAAAAGGATCGATTAACAGGGTGTTCGCAACGAACGCCTTGATAATCGATTCTTTACCATAGCTTAAAATGGGGAAGTATCGATGATCGAACTTGATTGAACTTGGCCAATTCGCAGACGCATATCGCTGTGCTGGAAAAAAAATCTCGTGAGAATCAGCCTGAATAGCCCGACCCCACTGGTTTAAGAGCCCCAGTTTGGACGCAGGCTAGACACTGAAGCAAGTAATAAAAAAAGCCGTGATTACGTTATAAACGGGATTTCTCGATGACGTCATATTGGCTTTCCTAATGACGTGTTCTTCCGTGCTAAGGAACAACGCCGTATGAGCCTTAAGGCATTGCCAAATTTCCTTCGACAAATCACGAATTTTCAAGAAGATTTCTCTTCCGATTTCTCAGAGGAGTTTGTGCGTAAAATCGTCGCCCACCTGACATAAGGGCGTAACCACACTCTGCAATGAACCCTGTCCTCCATACAATTCAATGTTTTCCGGGCTCATCTCAATGTGCAGTTACGCCCATACATAGGATTATTCAAAAGTCACGCACCACTGGCCATGTGGGAGGTGGCCATTTGAAATTTTTGAGTTGCCCCCCTCCCCCTCCCCCGAGGGGATCAAAAACTAGAGAGTACCTAAAAAATTTCCCCCTCGATATGAGGAAAAACGTCTTAAACTGCAAGTCGATATCATAATTATTAGAACTGAAGTTATGGTCAGTGGTGCGTGACTTTTGAATAACCCTGTATGTCAGCCAAGCGACGATTTGATCTAAAAAGTCTGCAAAATTGCAAGGAAAAGTATTCATCGTTTTCTTCCAGAATAAATAGCTGCTGAAAGAAAATTTTGCAACACTCGAATGCTCATACGGCTTTTTCCTTGGCACGGCAGTGCTCTGATTGGCCGATTCATCGACCAATTCGAATAGAATTAGCGCCGTGCACACAAAAATCGGCTTAGGGTGTGTAAATATACTAAGAAAAGCTTACCTTAAATTGCATGCGTCATCCGATGGAGGCTCTTCGGTTCCAAACTGCGGCAGAATTCCTTCTTCACCCTCGAGGGGGGTTGCCAACGTAGTCGACGATGTAGGGATCCGACTGATAGTTGATAACGATTGGGTCCTCATGTCTGACGACGAATTTAGACGCGTTGACCCTCTGCACCGTGACCGGGACGGGGAGCATCGATGCCGCGCCCCCTGGGGGCGGCGCACCCACCGTGAACGCCGAGGGATGATTGTCCGACGTGGGGATGCTCACCTTCGTCGACGGAAGCCCCGGGAAGTTGTACTGGATCGAAAACTGGTGAGGAACCTGCGGAACTGGTTCGAATTGTTGCGCCTTGCTCAGAACCGGTTGCGGCTGTTGTTGCGGTTCGAATTGTTGCGCCTTGTTCAGAACTGGTTGCTGCGGCTCGAATTCCAGCTCGCAGTTCGGAGCTTTGGTTTGCTCTTTCCTGTTCTTCTGCGACTTGAGTCTGGATTTCTGATGGTGTCTCGGATGATGACGGTCGCTCACGACAACCGGTTCGACCGCCTTGCTAGCAGCGCGCACGGACGGGAAAGTGGCGGTTTCTGGTACTTCCGCGCTGAGGGCGTGTTCGAATTCCGGTATCTTGAACCGGTTCGAAGGGCGAGTTTCCCTCTGAGGCTCGGTGGAGAATTGGATTGGGATGTTTTGGGTGATGAGGAATTCGTTAGGTTTTCTGGCTGCATTGACGCTCCAGTTTTGGTTGGTGGACTTGGGGGGAGAATTGGGGTGAACTGGTTCCCTTTGCGGGGAGACCACCCTCCACTGTCCTCCGTCGAAACTCGGCTGCTCTGACTTGGGGCTTTCGATGATCCTTCGGCTTTGCGTCGTGGTCGGGAAATACTTGGACAGATCCGTGGATTGTATGACTCTAGGTATGTTTGACAGGCTGTACTTTTTGTCCTCAATTTCTGAGAGGGGGTACTCAGTTTCCCAAGACCCGGCTGAGGACTCGTGGTGCCTTGAATTCACAGTGTAGGCAACAGGCATTGCATCTTCTGCACTCTTGGGACGCGTAATGCTTTCTGACTGCCTTGATTTTTCAAGGTCGGCAACAGGCATCACAGCTGGTATGTTCTTCGTCGGTGTGGAGTTCTGCGATTCATAGTGTCTTGATTTCTCCGAATAGGCAGATTCACTCACGCCGGGCTGCGAACTTTGTACGCTGGATGGGTTTTGAACGTAGTTTGAAGCTGGGACTTCTTTATCAGTCGGTGGAACGTAGGGTGGATTTATAACTTCTTTGGGGGAAGTCTCGCTGCCTGGTGAACAAATTTCTGGCTCAGGTAAGCCCAAATATTTTTGTACAAAACGCATAAATTTCCTCGTGAGTTTTCTTTCGGCCTCTTTTTCCGATCCTACGTCGCTTAGCCGCTCGTAGCTGTTTTTGATTTGGTCCTCGAAAGTCAAAACCGCGCTTTTTAACTTGGATACGATATCATTCACGACCGGATCTTCTCCTGAACGATCGGAGTGAGGATCTAAATTCCGGAGTTTTTGTTCCGGAATTCTAGGTTCTGCAGCAGGGTAAGAGTTTTGAGATGACGGCTCTGAACGTAGTCCTGTTTTTCCAACAGGACTACAGACGAAAGTTTCCGGCGAGCCGGAATCTTTCGAAGGGATCTGCAATGTAAATAGCAGTTTCTTTCCATCCCTGCGTTCGTTTCGTTTGACGAACTCCTCCTCGTCTGCGGTCAACTGAAAGTTCGCAGGGACTATCGATTCTTCGATGGAGTCTCCACTGATAGACCGCCGTTCCGGAGCACTTTCGTGGGCCTCTTTTGTTTTTTTCTCCGGAATTTCATCATGAGCAATAATCGGATTTGTGTCAGATTTTAGACTTGCTTTTGCGGGGCCGGACTCCGGAGAAAGCTCTTGTGAGGTGTATTTTTCCGGATTTGTGTCACATTTCGGACTTGCTTTTGCAGGACCTGACTCCGGAGACAGCTCTTGTAAGGTGTATTTTTCCGGATTTTTCACAACAGATTTAGGCGTTGAAACCTTGGGTTTATCTGAGACCGACTGAGTATTGATTTTATTTTTGGACGGCGACTCTTTTTGTGGTTTTCTCCTCTTTAGCAAAGACTTTTTTGGAACCGATTGGACATTCTTTAGCGGTTTCTCACTTGTTACGAAAGAGGGTGGGAATTTTAAGGGCTGCGTAGGTTTTGAATTTAAAAGGTCACTAAGGTCAAATGTTTCATGCACATCATCTGCCAGGACTGTCCTTGAGTTTTGACTGAATGTGAAAATTATATTATAAATCACAAAAATCAGTAGCACCTTTAAATTCACGCACTTCATTTTAAAATATGTTAATTTTAGAGAATTTTTGAGAAAAACAAAGATGATATCATTTTTCCCCACTTCCGAGTCGATGAAATGCTAAGTAAACTAATCTCACAATTTATCGCAATTTCAAGCACTTTCATACCTAATACCTTTTATTTTTCTAAAAAAATTTAAATTTAAAAAAAATTCAAAATGCTGTGCTAGAAATTAAAGTGGTCCCTCAAAACTTGATGAAAAAAACCTACAGATGTTTATGTTAGAAGAAAACACGCACGAAACCGGACACTGTTCAAGTTAGAGAGTTATCGACGAACACGCAAAGAAGCAAAAGACTAAACGCAACGTAGCATTTCGGAGAAATTTTCATCACAATTTAGACTCACGTTCAACCCAAACACTTACTGCAGAAACACTCACTCGAGACAATCTGAGAGGAATTTGAGACGGTTTGAAAATTCGAATCAAATAAAAAAATTTGGGGGGAAAATACTAGTTGGAAAATCTGGAAAACATCGACTGTTTGTCCCCGAACTATTTGCGCGCTCAGAATCGAGTTAAGTTGCGCTGCACGGAGTAAAGCGCTGCGCCAAGCAAATCAACAATTGACCTCACTTCGCGAATGCTGTCGTCCGAAGAAGATTTTGGTAAACATTTATCTCGGCTCTGCAACTGGTCCGAGTTTACGCCCGATGGAAAATCGTAAACAATGCGTTGAAAAATTTTCAAGATAGACTGCTCATCTGGAGAACTATTGCCTCCGCAGTTCATTCAATTGATGCCTCAGCTGGAGCTATGCTCGTTCGATAACTGGACACTTGCAACTTTCGAATGATGGTTCTCGAACTTTCGTTTTCGGTGGATGTCTCTGGCACAATCTCTGCCATTGTACATTGCCTTGATGTTGGAGGAATGGACCCTTGTGTTCTTTATGAGTTGAAAAATTTGGAAATTGGATACCTGATTCCATTGACTACAGATCTTCATAACACGGTACCCAGCATGAAGTTTTAAGACTAAAGAAGACTTAGAATAAATAAATAATGATACAATAAAAATTAACAAATTACAATTTAACAAATCAAATACAATAAATTATTAAAAATAATTTATAAAACAAAATAGACACAAGGAAGTAGAAAGAAAATACATTTTTTCATTGCATTTTCTTAAAAGAAAACATTAAGAAATTGGCTAGAAAATAATTCTACTTTCAATAAATTTTCTATCTTTTTTCCGAACGGAAAGTTGACAGAAAGTAGACCTATGAAATAGATCTATTTTCTTTGGTCAGACTTTTGACTCGCAATGTTTATTCTTTCTATTTTCTGGATACCTCTCATTTTCTTTGTTTTTTCTAGAAATTGTCTCAATATTTTTTTTCTAGAGAAAAATTCTATTTCGCTACTTGGGTTTTGATTTATCCTAACACTAGGTAGTCTTGAAATATACTCTGTGAAATATTGACTAGTAAAATCTAATTTTTAAGCATCAAAGAGTGAGTCTAAACTTCCTTTCCGACGTAAGGCCCCATGTAATTTTGTAACTTTAAACACGTATTTCTTGAAGTAGCAAAAATTGCACTTATCCAACTTGTCCTCCAAGCCCCTGAATTGATAGCAAATTGGACATTGCTGAATGTTAAAGATAAATCCACTCTCTCAAAATCACTTAGGAGCGCAAGTGTTCTAAAAAAATGACGCATCGAGTCAGCTTGCGCGAGGCCGTTAGATTATTATTTCGTAACTAAGAAAAGCACAGGCGACAGGCGTGAATTACGTCAGAGTTGATGCATTACATATCTCTTAAATTCAGAGTAAAACGCACAATAAGTTGAGGAAAAGCTCTGTTTTGATGAGAAATCCCGACATCTCTTGCGGAATTCTAATCCGGCCTACCATTAACACGTATTCTCTAGCATGAGCAACTGCATCAAACCTTCAATATTGAATCTGTTATCAAATCAAGGACTTTGATTTAAGTAAATTGAGGTTTCTGTGATGAAGGTATAGCGTGCTTGAAAGAATCCTTCTTTAAAATATTTTTTTCGTTATATAATCGCTCGTTCAGGTTTTCTGTCAATGCCAAAATGTTGTTTCAAAGAGGATATGTATTATCGCAAAATCTTGAAATCTATAGTCGAAATTTAAAACCCCGATTTTCGACCCAACATGACAAAAATCAATCGACAGAAAATTAATGCCTCCGTCTTCTGATGAAAAGACGGATTACAGAATTTCGAACATTCCTATTCTCTCATTCCTTAAATTAGAATATATTTGGCGATAAGAAACTATTGTTACAGTTGAAACAGCATGAGCACCATTAGTTTTCCTATGCAGATAGGTGTTTTTATGAATGAGCTAGAAATATAATTTCTGATTGCAGAAGGTAATCCTTTTGATTCAGAAACAAAGCATGTGCAAGCAATTAAGGGGCTTGGAGGATAAGGTCGCACCAGTGGAATTTTTGAACAAATTGAGATATTAATGATTTTAAGTAAAACTAGTCTTAATGCATATTCTACGAAAAATTCGCTCTAATATTCTAATTTTTAAGCATCCAAAAGTCAGTTTGAAATTTTTTTCCGCTATAAGAATCCATGTAATTTCGGAACTTAAAACATGTATTTCGCAATATAACAAAAACTGCACTTAAATGCATCTTGTCTTCCCCTCGATTAGTCAATTACCATATGGAGATTAACAGTTTTTATGGATGGACCAAAAGTAGTGTAGTTCCTTACTGCAAAATGTAGATTGTAGACCACATATGATCTATATGATACGCCAATTCACCTTCAATTATTTTCTGTACCCCGATGTATTCTCTCCACTCTTAGAGCGAGAGTATGGCATGAGTTTCTAAAATGAACCAAACATTGCATGGATCAGAATACACAAATGTTATAAAACCAACCCGCTGGGAAAAAAATGACCAAGGCTATCCTCAGTTTCAGCGGTAAAAATTAGTTGACAACAGCCCAAATAGACTCATAGGAAAAAAGTCTCCCATCCTTTCCGTAGGGAAACAACTGGATAATCTTTTACTTGGTGGTATGTGGGTGGAAGAGGGGTTTTGACAGAGAGACTTAGTTACTGGGAGTTACATTAAGATTTACCTGTGACTTTATACTGCGAAATCCAAAAATTAACCTAATTTTTCATCAACGGACACAGATCTACCGGAAAATTGAACTATACCCGGAAAAGCTCGATTGTTGAGAGAAAATACCGATTTTTCCGAGTAAAACCAATATAACCCCAAGAAATTGGAGATTGCGTCTGGAATCAGCCCTAAGAGTCTAGTAGGAATCATAGTTTTCAAGTTTCTGTCGCGTCTGATAAGAAAGGTATTTGTTATGATTACCATCGGGTAATCATTAAGTTAATTAATTTGGATTAATTTTGTTAAATTTTATTTTTTATTTTATACAAATATGAGTCGGTTCTGAATCAGTAACAATATTAAGCGATATAATTATCAATTAATCCTCCATTCATTCTGTCTTCCACGTTGTATATTCTGTATGAAAAAATGACGGACGGGGAGGGACAGGTGCGAGTTTTCAAATTTTCCCGCTACTATTTGAATCTCGCTGCTGTTAGCGGTGCGCGAAGTGCCGTGTTTTGGCGGGAAATCGAGCAAAACAAAAACATGTCCCGAAGTGAGGTTAGGTGTACGCTTTCTGGAACTTTGTGATTTTATCAGATCTTTTCTACCTAAAGTTTAAGTTTCAATTTTATCTGTTTTGCAGTATTTCAGCAAAAGTTCTTTGATTCAAATAGTGGGCGTGAGATTTTTTCTTTACCAAAGTTCAGGTCATGTTTTTTTAGCTAGAGTAAATTATTTGTGAAGATCTGGGAACACCATGGATCCAACAAACTCTATCTCAGAGGTACAATCCTAATTTCATAACACTTCCGAGTGATTCCAACAACTTCCCATTTTATCTTATCACTGCAACATCCCCTCAACTCACTATTTTTACTGCAACCCCATTTTCTCAACAGTATATTCCATTATTATGTTGTCGTGCAGGTAAACCGTGAACTTTTTTCTTTTGTCAGAATGAGCTGTATTGGCTAATCTCACATAAGCAGGATGGCTTGTATTGATGACACAAGCTGCTGCATCTTTTTACTCCCCCTTTTAGTAAAAAAAAAGTATGTAACTGATCCGCCGCTTCTCATTTACGATGTGAGCTGATTGTAAGATTTTACAGCCGTACTTAGTCCAGAGTGTGGACTGTTCGAAAATTGCAGCTCTTCATCTCAAATATCAAACTGTCAAAACAGGGCAATGTGTAGGCAGTCCCTTGACTTACGTTATCCTCAGTCTGGAGCTCATAGATCCATTTATGCAACAATTTTTATTTTTACTCTCCCTGCTTAATTTATCAGTCCCAGCCTGTGTTGTTGAATTTTCCTGCTTAACCAAGCAAAACATCAAACAAGCACTGTCTTTGGAGATTTCAAGACTCAAAGATTAAATCTTGTGGTTAGAATTAAATGTTTTTAATCAAGTACCTAGGATGCCTCCGAACTGAGAATCTTAACCTCAAGGTTGAAATTTACCACACATTCTAAATACCTAGCAAATTTAACAACAAATTGAACAATAGCAAGAGATGACAGATGATAGAACCAGGCTACTAAGAAAGCAGAGAGAACCCACTCTTTTAAGTCTTTGTCGTTTTGGCAGATCGCAGAACTGACTTTATCTAAGTATTATACCCAATCATACTCTAGCATGTTTCTTCATCTTGAACATTTTTGTGTTCTTAACATATGTTCTTTAGCTCTCATTATATGTCCCTTTGTAACCATTTTCCACCATTCTCTTTCAGGGAGTTTTTGCGTTCAATCCAAAACCAAAGAAGAATGCAAAAAATAAAAAAGCACCAAATGAATTCGCCTTCTTCAAACACAATGACTGGTATAAGTCGTTCGACTCTGTTTGGAGTGAGATTCACCAAAAAGTTGTCGTAAGTTCTATTATCAGTACTCATTCTTATTGCCAACGAAGCCAGCTTTTGATTTTTCAAATGGCATAATGTTTTTCTCTCATTCGTAAACCGACCATGGGTTATGAATTATTTTATTCTTAGGGACCTAACAGGTTAAGACAATCTTTTGATAGAATTTTATTTTTTCCCCTGGACAGGACTCGAGCTGGAGTGTTGATAACCTTGTTCAAAGCAGCTGGCAGAAGTAGTGTCCCTCTATGTCCTTTCAATCTTGCCTTCCCCTTAAGACACGAATACAACAAGTATCCTCTTTTGCCGCATCCCTTAGTTCCAAAAAGTCCTCAGGGTGACATTCAAAGTGGAACTGTAGTAGGAGGGTGTCCCTGCTTGTTAGGGCAGTCAGCTATTAAATGACTGACACTCATCTGCGATCATCTTGATTTTAATTTTTGGTTTTTATTTGACTTTGATTTTGCCTCAGAATAGTGTGGACCCAGCACTATTCCAACATCCCCCTACACACAGTATTCAGGCCATATTTTCAAAGATTTTTTTTTGTCTGGATGGAAAGTGGGGTATATGTGCTTTTCCTGTTGAAAAGCAGGCAGTTGCGTCCAGATACTTGCACATCTTCAACCTCCCGATAATCAATTTTCTCTATTGATTTCCTTATTCTAGTCTGGGGTTGTTCAGCAGAAACAATAGATGGCATAAGGATCGCTTTTGGGTACCGTGCCTTGTATTGTGCCCACAACAGTGTATTACATGCTGTCCAGGATTTTGCATGGGTGTAATCTGAGATCTGATTGGGTGTGACTGCCTCCCCCTAAGTATTACCTGTCATGAAAAGACTTAACTGTTTGAAAGGAGTCAAGAGTAGGTATTTAGGCTCTATGACAATTTGAGAAGCTTCACTATGCACCAGAAGTTCATTTCATCACAAGCAACTTAGAGGTCTGTAACCCAATGGTTTACAGTTAAAATAAAGGTGCCCTTTAGATGTTACCTACTACACTTAGCATCTAATGAGTTGTCAAATAAAAAGAGGTATCACCAGCAAATGAATGTTATCCGTACTTGGCTTCAATAAGTTAAGTAATGAACTTTTTTTGAAGATTAAAATTGGAGGGATGGTGTTTAACTTTTTGTTTGTGTTTCAGGAGGAAGAAAACAAAATCACATCTGAGCTACAGTCAAAAGTCAATAAGTTTGCTCACTCAGCCGAATCAAGCACCGACACCATTCCCACTATAATTATGCTCACAGGTAGGGTACAATTGCTATTGCAATGCATTTGCACACTTTTCCAAATTCGACTCCGTTTTTTTGTTCTGAATCCACTCTTCTTCCTCCAAGAAGAATAAAAGAAATAGAAAACGGAAATATACTCAAGTCAAGTAGAGCATTAATATAATTTCAGTGCAGTTTACAATTAAAGAATTTTCCTTGTGTCCCACATCTTGCTCGACAAGTCAGTGAGTCCGACATGTCAAGACAAAAGTGTAAGTAGAAGTGTAATTTTGCCAAACAATACATTTTTGACTTTTGAAACAAATTAGATCACTTCAAATATTTGATTCAATCTACTGGATGCAAGTTTCTCTTGTGGGTGAAAAGTTCGAATCATCTGCTTCTTATGTACCTAGACAATACACGCTAATTTTAATTTTATGAACTCATCTAAAAATTTTTTCATTTGTTCAATTATAGTCGAGTGTGAAATTTTGATGAGAAATCATGTTTATTAGTATTTTACTCAGCCTATCCAGTGATCCATTTCCTTTTTCACAGACCCAGAATAATTCTGCCTCAGATTGGCAATTCGTTTGCAAGTGTTTTTGAAAAAAAAAAATGTTTCCAATTTCCAGATTGACAATTCGGTTGTAAGTGTTTCGAAAAAAAAAAAAAATGTTTTCAATTCCAAATTACATATACTTAAACCGCATTTTATGCGTGAAAGACTTAAGCAAAAAGCATTTATTTAAATTTATTGACAAGCATGTATTGTCCTTTTTTTACAGTTTGTACCAAAAAAATTAAACTAAAACTGTGTCATTGATGTCATTGTAAGGTATCACCGTATTAAATCAAGACTTGCGAATGCTCTCCAATCGATTTTTACTGGAAGCTTATAATGTTACTGTACCTACCCGCATTTCAGAACCTCACCTTACTAATTATTAATATTGGAACATTGATAAAATCACTTAAAAGAAATTTTGTCCCAAGATACATTTGCTCCCAAGAACCTTGTTGTGTTGCTCTTTGTATTTATTCAATACTTTTTTTTTTTCTTTTTTGTAAAAGTGTGAATTACGCAAAATTAATTTTGTGGCACTCAGCCCATCATTGATGAACAGCCTTCAATGAGCAAATACAATTTTGTTCTTTTTCAGGAGTGAATCTGTCCGACCACAAGCAATTGTTCAAAAATATTGATGATTACATTTTAAACAATTCAAAATCATTCACAGCAACTTTATGGGCTGACAGTTGCACAAACATTCGCAACATGATTGAGAGTCTCGTGTACCAGATTGAAACTACCGGGGGTGAACCAGATTCAGAGGTACGATGGTTTTTTAACTTAAAACTGAATGTTTTCTTTTGAATTTTTATGTCTTTTATATATGCCTCATTAAAGTGCAGCTTGTAATTTGGTGTACGCTCCATTCAATATTTCAGGCACATTGCATTTCACTAATCGTGAATTGTAAATCAAGTAATATTTTCTGTATACTCTTTCATTTTTTTCAAATAAAGAATAAAAAAAAAAAAAACATCAAGGAAAGGAGAGTTATTGCAATGCTAAATAAGACTCAATGGGATCAGAGAATCTCAAAGAAAAATAAGCGAACAATTTTTTTTCTCCATTGTGAAAAGTATCGATTCTATGGTAGGGGAGTGTGGCCATTTACTGAGCAAACTGAAGACATTTTGAGGGCAATTGAAATAGATAGCGATTCTGAGACTCTGTTTGCTTTTATGATCAGCGCTGATGTTTTTTCAGATTTTAAACGCCTTAAAGCTTTTTCTTTCCAGTCTTTTTCATGAAATTCCTCAACTTTTTCCTGACCTGATGAAATTTTCTTTTAGTTCTGAGTTTTACAGACCTGTAGACACTCTGTATAGGTATCGGTAAAAAAATGAGAATGTGCTTACAGATTTATAAGATACCTACATACTTTTATGACTTTATAACTGAGGAATCTGATAAAATATGTTTTCCCAGTATTTAGAACATGATGAAGATAGCGATTCAGAAGAACACCAGTACATCAGTATTAAAAGGGCAAACCAGACTTTGCCCCACCTTGTAAATTGGTTCAACAATCTGGAAGCCAACCAGGCGGAAGAACCGACCAAGAAAAAGTCCAAGACGGAAACTGAAATCACAACAAGCCCTAGGATCATTATCATTTTACCAGATTTTGAAGCCCATGACGAGAAAGTTCTCCAGGATTTTATTCTGATTTTAAGGTGAGTAAATTGTTGCAAGCATGAGAAAAATGATAGTGTTTTCTTTAATTTTTACATTTCCATGTTTTTGTATACTCAAGCCTCATTTGGTCACCTAACGGTCAAAGTATCACAAGCACAATTTCTGCTCCGACTCTGTGTTGCTGGACATCTCAGTAGTGTTTTAATTTTTTCTTGAAAACTTTTGCATATACTTTCATGAAAATTCCATGGATTAATCTTGACGACAAACAAAATAGAAAGCATTTTCAAGTGATTCTGCTCATCGGTTTTTCTGAAAAAATTTAACTAGTTTGGCAACGTACGTAGTGCCTAAGCACTAATGACACTCGTGATACTTTGGTTGGAAGATGACAATATAAGAGGAGTTTGGTGTCTTTCCTAAGACTAAGGAAGTGAACCTTTTTTTTTGTTTGGGAAATTTTGGTCAACTTTAGAAGGTAAGTTTTTTTAAACTTTTCTTAGGTTTGCATCCTCAATATAAACAACTGACATGAACGTCTCTTATTGTAACAAAGTTCCTCTGTCAGCAAGCAATCCAAAAGAAGAAAGACGTGCTTCTTTTACTCCCTTTTTATCTGGCAAGAGTTCGGATACATGCTAAAGTGGATAGAAGGACAGGAACTCCAGAAGTGCAATGCTGTTTTAAGAAGTAGGCATAGTTCATGCCAACACTTCCTATATGAAATTCCTTTACTTCAACTTTTAAACACTCTGTTTCAAGCTTACAATTTCTGTCTATTAGCAACAATTAAAGTTTTTATGAAACTAAGTTATTCTAAGCTAATATTCATTAAATTGGGATAATGGTTTCCAATTCTGGACTCATAGTTAGTGTATTCGTTTCACGTGGGCTGTGTCTCAGGAATGATGAGTTGGAGCCTTCAATTATGAAATTGCATTTTTTCTAAAAATCCTTTCAAGTGAATTCATTTCTTGCTAAAAAAAACTCCTAATTCACCACTTCGGCTTCACTTCTAAGCAAGCAGCTTCCACTGCTCAGCTCCACCAAGATATTACTTGGATTGCATAGCTTCAGCTGCTCAGCTCCACCAAGATATAACTTGGATTGCATAGCTTCAGCTGCTCAGCTCCACCAAGATATTACTTGGATTGCATCTTGTGAAACAGGACTCAAGAGCATTCCAATGTTGCTAGGATTGCGCATTTTACTTTCTCTGCAATAGAAATACTTAAATGATGCAAAAAATAAAATTACTTACACAGGTAATTTTCGTCTTGACTTCATAGTTTCTTGGTAGCTAAGATAAAACTTGTTAAGATGCTCACTTTACGATCGCAAGGTAAAAATAGTTACACAGTCTTAGCGGCGTTGGAATGCTGCTCGTTCCTTTTGCAAAATGCAATCCACTCAGTGGTACTGTTTTCAGCTACAGGCACAGTCCATTTCAAACACTCATTATTTTATTTTTAATACGAATTATGACTTAGAATTTCCACTTGGTGTTCTTTTGAGTTTTAGGAAGCAATTAGCATAAAAAACAGTAGATGTGAAAACGAATTTAACCTAAGCGTTACCTATGTTTTGTAGAGTCTTGCTCAATGGTTTTGTTTGCCGTGCGGAGGAAGTATGTGTGTTCATGATTATTCATTTGAACGTTTGTGACAAACGGGGAGAAGGAACCCTAGTCCAGAGAGCAATAGTTTCCAGCTGAGTGATTTTTGTTGTGTTGGGGGAAAAATTAAATTTTGAAACTTTGGCACCGAACTCTTTATTGGCCTGAAGAGTAAGTTCCAAACAGTTCAGGTTATTCTTGTGTTGTCTGATATTATAAAGTTGCGATACTTAAGAAGCATTTCTGCTGTATTTTCTGGTTCTAAACACGGCAAATTAGAATCTCGACCAGTTTTTTGGACTAACGCTTGGTTTGAAATTTTTGACTGTTTTGAATCTTAAATGTTTGTGCAAACACTCCTCTTTGGT
Organism: Bemisia tabaci; assembly: GCF_918797505.1. NCBI lineage: Eukaryota > Metazoa > Arthropoda > Insecta > Hemiptera > Aleyrodidae > Bemisia > Bemisia tabaci. Next base: position 25,557,573 of record NC_092800.1, on the reverse strand, counting down.
TTAGTATCAATAACTTAATTTTTGGCATCTGTCTACTAAGGATCCCTTTATCATGAGGAGTTATTTTTCCAAATAATTTAAGTCTCGCACTGTTGAACTAAGGGTAGCAAACTATTTGCAGCCAAGGAGGGCAAAATCGAGGGTATCAAATTTCTTAACTTCTGAGCTATGGGGGATATCGACAGTGTAAGTCCGCATTCACAAATTTCGTTTGCGGTGTCTGAAAATCTCCGCCTCTATGTTAATTTATTTAAAGGCGAACTAATTGACATTATTCCTTGAAGTTAATGCAGGATTTTCTTGGCACAGAGAGGAAAAGGTCTGGCAGCCTTAAAGAATTAACGTTGAGAAGTTTACCGTATAAAAATAAAGTATGACTGGAAGTATGCAACGTCGCAAACCGAGTTATGTGATTACCGACTTACACTGTTGATATGATGATTTTTATAGAGACAATGTAAGGAAATACCCAATAATATTTTCAGGTTCAAAAACGGATTTATTCAATAAGCGTAACAGTCAACTGAATATCAACAAATTGGAAATACTTTCCAATATCCTGTGGATAAATTTGTTTCGCTAGGGCAGGGTATACCTCCAATTATTTACACTATTTACAAGTTATCTATCAAGGCCCCCCGTATATCACTAAGATGGAGGATCACTGTCAGTTCTAAGCCTATCTTTTGAAGATTTCTTCGTCTGTTCTTTCAAAGCTTCATCTAAACGTTCCTTAGCACTGACCACTTTTGACTGGATGTAAAACGAGCCACCTTTAGCCTTGTCATTCACATCGAACAAGTGTTGGTATTTCCTTTGGATTTCTTGAGGTTCTAAATTGTCAACATCAAGTATCTGCTTGGCTTCTTCTAAAGTTATTCCCATCTTGGCATTGGCTGCGGCTCTAGCAGCACCTTGAGCACCACCTCCTCCGCGTTGGGCAGCTTGCTGACTCGCTGCGAACTCTTGTTTAAGGGCTTTGGCGAAAGCACGACCAACCACTCGCGTACCGAGGACCACTATCTGAACTATGTATTTTGCCATTTAACACTTTAGTTTATCTGAATTGCGAGAAATACAATACTTCATGACAACTTGACGCAATATCAACCTTCGTTGTGTTGTTTATTAATTATCTAACCTCACTTTTCCCCGTCCGTTTGACATTGGCAACGGTTTTTGGTGTGGTCCCGAATGATGCCTTCGGTTTAGCGCGAATATTCAAAATGTCGCGCCTGTATTCAGACGAGCGCAATCTTTTTTTCTTATTGAATAAAAGTCGATACGCACTTAGCTACGTATGAGTCGGTTGTATAATTCTGTGGTAAAAAGTTCCTGAGGCTAAATATAATGAACGTGAGGCGTATTAATGAAGGAATACTGCCGCAGTCAGTCAAAACAATTCTTTCCATGTAAGACCAACACAATTTTTTCCCCCACCCATTTTCTGCGAATTGATTTAGGTATCTATGTTTTTATTTTCTTGAACATTTTTTTGATTCATCTATTCACATTTCTGATTTGTTGAACTCTTCAACGAACACCAACACCACTGAGAAGTCATCAAGTAAAATACCGTATCATGTTTGATCGCGACAATTCGCCCAAAGGTTTTGAAAATGGAACTTAATGTGAAGGGATTTTTGACCAAACCTGTAGAAATTGGTGTTGCTACATTGTTCGCAGCCCAGAAAATCATATGACTTTAAAGGCATTTTTTCTCTGAACTCTCGGGTGTTCCTTGTGACCAACCAGATAGAGCAGATTTCTATCAGCAGTAAAATATGAGTAACTCAAATTGAACTTTCTCACCTTCTGAGCCTCCTCTTCCGCAATTCTATTACCCATGTTTTACACTCACCATCATTTGGAATTCCTGTCATTTCAAGTCATTCTTTTCATTTGAGATCCTTTGCTTTTAGGTTATGAAAATACGCACCATTAAGTCTTTATTTTACCATTTATTTTACCATTTTGTCACCATTTATGTTTCAGTGGATATGGATCAAAGCTGCCCATTGTTTTCATATTCGGTGTTGCGTCCATGATCTCAGCTGTCCACGATACTCTACCGAATCATGTCATTTCGAAACTGTCGCTTGAGCTTTTCAAAACCCCACGCTCAAAAGATTTTCTCAATTCCACTATCGACTCTGTTTTTCTTACACCTGACTGCCCTTTCATGATCAGTGGGAAAGTACTGAACTTTTTAAACGAAGTATTTTTATGTTATGATTTCTCGTTGAAAGGTCTCATCACATCTCTAAAGGTGAGTGTTTTATTAATTAATTTTATCTCCTCAGCTGAGAGAATGTATTTCCTATTGATTGCCCCTCTGATAGACAGTGGATGTCACTAGAGAACAAATTTTGCCTTGACAACTGACTGCTGACTGCCTAACAAATTCTAGATGGGTGTTCCTGTATTCATTCCAAAAGCGCTCTGGTGCTTCGTACATCACTTGAAACTATCTTGCGAAAAGATTGGCTGGTAGCATTGACGTTAAAGATCAGTACAATACACAATTCAGTGAGTCGGCATCTCTCACAATCTAAGGCCATCATTTGAAAAACAGTTTACATCTGATTTTTTGTTTGTTTGTTCTTCGGTCTTCACATCTTTTCTTGGGAGTATTCCGGGGGTGTTCTTGCACCTCTTCTGGGAAACCATTTTGAAGTCGTATTTTAGTTGAATAAAAATCAGATTAATATCTGTAAACAGGAAGATTATTAAGTGTGAAAAATACACTTTTTCGAATGATTATTCTGCACATCAATTCATGTGAGTTTAGCAAATCATTGGATACTGATCAATGGCCAGTATGCTAAACCCAGCATCTCTCTTTGCCACGTCGTATAGTTCCTGTCATACTTTAAAAAAAGGCAAAAGTTGAACAAGTTTGTGTAAGATACTGAAGCGGCCTCCATTCTCGGGTTGAGATTTCTATAGGCTTGACACGGTCGCTACTGCTCCTAGTAATTTTTCCTCAGTAAACTAGTCAATGTAATGTCTTGAAACCGTCTTGATTTTATTATTTTTTGGCAGAATCTTCTGTAGAATTTTCAAGCTATAGTTAACGTTGGCTTGTTTTTCTTTGAAGAAACAGGAGCAGAAGTTTTGAAGCAATGCAATAATGTTAACTCGGTTTCGGACTTTAGCCATCTATGTAAAATGAACTACATTTTGCAAGTAGGAATGACAATTTTCGTCTCAGTTTAGAAGAAACGTATGTACCATTAGTTTCCTCAAGAACATACCTAAGTGTTTTTACTGATGAATCAGAAATTTTATGTAGTTCAAATATTATGTCCCTTGAAATGTAGGCTGAAATTCTTTTCTCCTAACTTTTTTCCCCAACGTATTGACTTAACAAATATGCTATGATATCTATTGAATGTGCCATCTGATCATTGTCAAACTCATTCAGATAATCGGAGTATAAATGGTGAGAGTGTGGCTGGTCACAATAAATGTTTTCAAAATCATAATAGTGCCCCCATCCTTTCAAGGAGGTTTTTGTAATAAAATAGCGGGATTTCCAACTTATTTCTGAACTTATAACCTTTGCTCTCTCTCTCTAAATCCAGTAATATAAAAAATAATGCTTTCTTAATACATTTTACATATACTTCATTTTTTATTTTTCCAGTTGATACATATATCTACTCCCTGTAGAGATCGCCCAAGACAGGGTTTTAAGCTAATTTTACAATAATGTCAGTAATGATACATTTTTGAGTTTACAGTAATTGTAACTGAGTGAGTTTACAGTTTTCATAATGAGTTTTGTCCAGTAATCAAGTCATCAAGACTTGAAATTAGTATTTTTAAAATTCACTATCATCCTTTGTTTCAGTTCTGCATCATGGATCACTTTTTCGAATCAGGATGTACTCAGTATTGTTGGCCTAGAAAAAACCTAGCAGATGTCATAAACAATTTAGCTCCAGAACAACTAACCAATCTAAAAAGAGTTCCTTCTTTTGCTGAATTAATTGAGAAGCGCAAACGCACTAATGATCCACCTCCTCCAAAAACTGCGCAAGATTACAAGGTAAATCGTTTTGACTCTGAAATACATGTATTTATTCTGCATTTTTGTCTTTTTGTCTCTTGCAAGTCAAATATTATATTTCCACTCAAGCCGATCGATGTATTTTTTTCTTTTTTGATGACCTAATATCTCCTCAATTTAAGCACAAACGTGTTACACAAACATTTTGATTTCATTCTTTCTGATATTTACCCATATTTGGACAATTATTTTAAAGTAAATGCAGGGAGCATTGTGAATTTTTCTTCAATGCTTCGAAAGACAATGTCACTGAGAGTGTCCATTTTCTAAAGAGCTGAAAAAAGTTAAAACTGCCCCTCTGAGTTCTGATGCATTGAAATAGCATGTTATATTGGATTAACATCTGAGGTTGGGATCAAGGATAGCATCTCTTACAGGCCCAAAAATGTAACTTAGATGTGTGCTCAGAATATTGGAAAATCGAAAACAGATCGGGAGTCTTGTGTAAAAGAAGCTGTTAAGGGTTTACATACATTCCTTTTCTATGTAGTCTAATCATGCTTTTTTTCTTGCAGAATTTAATCATTGAGAAGTTGAAAGAGTTGCATGAGTCCATCAAAGTGTTTTATGTCGGCCTCCACTGTCTGCAAATCTTGGTGCAAGATCTTCCTGAGAGAGATCTTCCGCTCGGATCTGATGTTGGTTATCATTTTTAACTCTTTTTTTATTTTTTAAAATGCATTTCATTCATTCCTCATCAAGTGAGAGATTTTGAATGCCTTGTTAAATAGTGCTGGGCATGGATAGATTATTCTCAGCTGAAGATAACTCCGCTGGAAACTATAGCATTTTCCAGCCCCTTATTTTCTCAGTTTCAAATGCTCTTGAAAGTTGAAATGAAAATTATGCTTAGCCAAGCATACTTTGATAGAATAAATAAAACATAACTTCACTATGACGTTTATTATCCTGGATAGTACTTAGTCTGTCAAGAAGCAGGTTGTTGACTGATTTTAATGATTTTATTTTTATTACATCAATTTTCATTTGAAGAAACTTGTACTTGAGTGAAAGTCTTTTCATTTATATTCCTTTTAGTGATGACCTAATGCCAAAATGTTTGTTGGAATGTAATGATAATTTAATGGCAGTGCTCGGGCTTTTATAAATTAATAAGCAATTCAACGATCAGCCGATAATTTTAATGCACTAGAGATTCTTAAAAAACTGATAAGCATCGGTACCCACAGAGGAGAGTCTGTTCAATTTTTTTTATATTTTGACAAATTTTCTTTTTTCCAGTTACGAGAACTATACATCAAAGCAATGATATCAACAATAATTGAAAGCAATGAGTATGAGGAGTGCATGAAAACCTTACGCTTTTCATCGAAACCAGCTCTCATTGAAAAATTGAAAAAAGTAAGCAATCACATGACTCTTTGCATTTCACACGTTATCTTCTATAAAAAACATAATGATACTATGACGTGGCTCAGAAGATCTCTCTGTCAAGTGTCAAATAAATAGAAAAATGAAACAAAACCAACTTACAATCCTTGATGGTGGAACGTAACATGCACCTGGGGCGTCTTTAAATTCCTCTGCACCAACCACAGACGCCAGCTGTGTACAAAGAACAATGACCTGCAGGACCTTAATTTGACTGAAGAGCTGGTTGGCCCTGTTTTTTTTACCAGAATAGTAGTAAAATCTGGATGTAAAAACTTTTAGTGGACTGGCTTAAACCATATTTATTTCAAGGTTTTTGTTAAAATGAAATATGCAAAAGAAAAAACAAACAAGAAAAACAGGTTTACCATGTGAAGCAGCCTTTCAGTTTTATGTGATCATTCAGTAGCTTACTGTTGCTGAATCTGATATAGATTTAGATATTTAAAGAGGAAAAGCAGTTAGTGTGTTGAAAAAAAAAACAAAAAAAATTGACTTAAAAATTTGTAAACTTAATTTTCGCAAGAGGGTATTCAAAATTGAGTTAGGTAGGCTTATCCTCCTAGAGATGTTGTGGTAGCAAGGATGGAATAGCGTCGAGAGACGCTGAGGCAAGGTCCAATCTGACAAACATTTACCGAATTTGTTTCTCTAAAAGCAACAAACATCATGTCATCCATTTTCAGTGAAGACTAGTTCCCTAAAAATAACAACTATTATGGCTCCTCAAACGAGTGTGCCTCTCTTGAATGAGCCTGAGATGTAGATTCTTATCTTGTGTTAACCAAAATAAAGACTGAGACACTAGAAATGTGAGAAATGACTTGTCCAATAAATTATACTGCTAACTCAATGGATTACATTTTGCAATAAGGAACCACTATCTCGGGCTCTCTCATAAAAACGCATATCCGTGTAGGGAAACCAATGGCACATATGTTGTTTCTAAAATGAGCTAGAAATAGTGGTTCCTTATTGCAAAATGTAATCCATATGTAAGAGATGATTTGTCCCCCAAAAAAAATTGAAAAAAATTATTTTTTTTTTTTAAATTGTTATCAAATTATTTTAAAAAAGAAGAATGTCAATGAAAAGTGTTGGATAGTACATACTAACGAGAGGTATAAAACTATTTTATCCCATGAGAATTAGTATCTATTATTATTTTATCAGAACAATTTTTTCTTACTCAAATATTTGCTCAGTTCGATTCTACGGAAATTCCTGTCTGCTTTAAAAATTTCTTCATGATGTGAATGAAATTTCCATTCGTTCGTTTCTGTACTTTTGTCATTAGCATTTAATTATATATTTTTAATTTATTTTTGTGAGCAGATACTAGATTATTTGAAGAAACCAGAGGTTCAATTACCAACAGTGGAAAATTGTCGTCGGAAAGTTGAAAGACTGCTGAAGAAAATTGAAACAGCCAGTCCGGAAGTAAACTCAGCGTCCGAGAGCCCCTCAAAAAGCCCAAGCAAGAAAATGCTCCAGAAGCGAGGAGACCTCAGTCAGGTAAATACTGTAAAAAATTTTAAAACGCAGTCGTAAAATTTTGTTAATTCAATTCAGCTGCCTCATCTTTCTTTTTTTTCTTTTTTCGACGTATTCAAGCAAAGTAATGAAAATTGTCCATTCAGTTTAGACTATTCATGAAGAGCAGTATTGTATTCTTCTGTTTCGCCCAATGAAAGACATGTATTAGCCATGTTGATACAGTGGTAAAGAAAAGGTGTATTCACATGCACACAATTTGCTCATTCGTACGTGATTTACTGCTCCTTATTTGTATGAATAAGCCTGTTCAGTAATTTTTACTGTAACAGCAAAGTAGAGAGTGCACTTAGTTTCTGGGAATGTTCCCCGGTTGTTTTTGTTTGAACTATACAATCTCACAAAGAACAAGTGAGTCAATTTGTGTATTTTGAAGGATCATACTAACCCGCATCTCTGAGAAAGCCAAGATGGCGTCCAAATAAATTGCGGCAAAGACCTTGATCGTAAGTTGCCTCTGCGACGATTTATAGTTTGTGCAACCATGCATTGATAACGACTGCATGGAATTGGATCAGGGCACAGGCATTGTGCAATCAAAATCATGGCTGCAATGAGAGATTTATTTTTGCATGCCATACTGGCTTTCTTGACAATGCCCTTAAGTACAGGAGCTCAGAATAAGCAACTTTAAACTCGTTTTCCTTAGGTTAATACTGTCCAAAAAGTTCCTGAAAAATTCCCATGAACTAGTGCACTCTTAACTTTTCAAAGATGTAAGAACTAAAAATTTCTGAACAAGCTCATTGGATGAATTGCTATTGATGTGCAACAATATCCAAATTTTCCCCTTTTGAAATTCTTTTTAAAGTATGATGCAGCACTGTCTGCAAAACATCGTCTTTTCATGAACTGTCTGTATTTGGTTTTTCTTCACATTTTCAGTATTGCCTTGAGCTACAACAGAAAAAAATGTCTGAATTTGAAATTGTACGAGAAGAAGTTTTGAAGACTCTGACTTCAGAAGTCTTCAATGAACTGTTGGTTAAATTGACCAAACTTCCATTTCATGAAGAATTAATTTACAACAAAAGAAGTGCAGTGAAAGAAGCAATGATCGGAATGCCCAGAGGGGCGGTAGTGCGAGCTTTGGCAAACCCACAAAAGGCTTTACAGGTATCTACTGTTTCACTTTCACCTTTCAAAGGAGATTTTTTCCTTTATTTTAATGGACCGTAAAATTGGTACTTATTTTGGCGCGTATACGTAGTATACCGCCTTTGCGATCGTTTCGACCCCCCCCCTCGATACAATAACCGAGTCCCCTAGTTCCTTACCGAAAAGTGACTACCGCGAACTTCTGAGATTTTCCAAAGCGTGTAAAAAGTTTACTAATCCGTCAATAATAATGATTAAAATTTGTTTCTCATTCTGGGGCTCGCTAGTTTATGTGTAATGAATACCAAGAGTCTACGTTTCTTGGTTTTTTTTAAAAAAACCTTAGAATGGGGCGCGCTGATTTAAAATATGCATATATAAGCGGAAGCAAGCGAACTGATTCGAGGATGGCTGACCAGTTCGGCACTCCTTGAATGAGAATTTCACTCACTCCGTTTTGTTCACAACGTTGCTTTGACATATCTCCACAACACTGTTATCCTTTTCAAAAGTTGGTACTCCTTGCTCTGATAGCCGGGGCCACCAGGATAGTGGTAAGTGCAATCTGTGATGAGCCTCGAGACTCATTAGACCATTTGCTAAACGTGGCTCATACAGGAGTCCACTAAGCCCTCTCGTCCCCACGCTCCTGATCACTGCGTCGGCGTCACGAAGAACAATGGGCCTTGGGTCCCAACGCGGCCGATACCCGTACCCCAATTACTCACGCTTCATTAACCATTTCACCGTCACGCTAGGATTCATCCAATTTTCAAAAAAAATTGTTTCGCATGTATTTAGCAATTTTTTCCTTACTCTCCGTTAAAACACAAATAAAAAGAGACCTCATTCATAAAAATCGGCCGAATAGAAGAGAAGTTACAGTAATCGAAATCCGAAGAAATCAACAAAACCTCGACTCCTCGATACGAAAAATAAAATGAAGGGGAAAAAAAGAAAGTATAAATTACAATTAAATATAATTGACCTCAAAATTTGACAAACAATTCATTTATATACCTAACGCTGAAAAAACTGGGAGAAATTACAAAAAATTTGCCTCTTGCAAGGGGCTTCTTTGTAAGAATTTTGACCTGAAGACAACGGTCGAATAACAGCAGTACTCCATACAATACACGGTGTGCCTGAACGAGTTAAACATTTTTCATACGTCCAAATCGAAAAATCTTTATATTTTTAACTACAATGTTTCTTGAATCGTTTAAGCAAAAAAAAAAAAAAAAAAAAATTCCGTCGAGATTCTGGAACGCAAAGGCGCTTTAAAAGTATTCTGGGGCTATAATAGCTAAATCACCGGTAGTAAATTCGTTATATTATTAAAAAGAAATTGACTCCATAGTTTAATTCCTTAGTTTCTTGAATACGATTATTTTAAGCACTTAAACATTTATACCACCAATTTTAGCCATGGGGTGATTTCCTGAGAGCCGATAATATCACGAATTTCTCATAGAACCCCTCAACAGTGGCTTGCTTTTTTGGCAGCCGATTCGGCCATCGAACCGGAGTTTAAATGGAAGCTGATAATAACCCAAAGCTCTGAGAAAAATTTTGAGATGAGTATAAGAACGGTTTGTTGTAAGTAGCGAGGAGAGGCGGGCAAAGCGGCTAAAATCCTATCTAATTTTTACAGTTTTTCTGTTGAATTAATGTTGCCGCGGGCTTCTGACTGTCCACACATAGTTCTGTTCAGCATATCGATACATAAGTATTTACATTTTACATACGTAGAATCTAATTTTCACGTCGGGGAGTTGACATATTTTGATTTTTTCGATTTTATACGGAAAATTGATGGTTTTTCGGGATTGAAATTATTATTGTTTCATGAAAAATAAATGCACCCAAAATGACTATAGCATATTGATTCTTACACATTTGCACTCACAAAATTGGTTGGTAAATTCAACGAGTGGGTGCATCGACCTGGTATATCAAGTTTCTGCAATTTTTTACGGCAAATCAGTAGATTTTCGGGATGTAGATTGCTTACTTTCAATTCATGAATGAATAAAGCAACGACATGGTTGAACTTCTTTGCATGGAAAGACGTTTAAAATAACAAAATCAAGACGTATTGAATGCAATTGCATTTATATCGAGTCAATTTCTTTTCAATAATATAACGGGATTTTTACTACCGGTGATTTGGGTATTTTAGCCCCAAAATACCTTTAAATCGACTTTATCTTCTAGGAGTTCGACAGAATTTTTCCTTTCTTCGCTTAAATTATTCCGTAGCACTTTTCTTCAAGAATCTGATAAGATTTTGCTTGAGGCAGATCAAAAAACTTAAATTCGATCGAATAGCTTTCTACTTTCACAATACACGGTCTCGTCAAGGTGCGTCTTTGACCTCGCAGTGTTGGATCGTGAATTCTCTTTTTATGCTGTTTGCCTATTTTGAAATCTCTGTAAATGAAAACTAAAGGGGTTGATATGTGCGAGTTAATGACGCGCCTTATCAACACATTGTGTTGGAGTTCACTGCTTGTTTTTTTTTATTCTCATCAAGAGGGAGTCACAGGTTTTTCAAGTGAGAACACAAGGTTCCTAGTCAAAGGAAAGTTAATTTCCAGAGAAAAAGTTGTGCGGCTAGCTATTTTCTTTACGCAGATATTTTATGCTCAGCAATTTAGTCTTCGTGTTTCTGACTGGATCACAGTCTAACAGAACAGCATTACAATGTTGTACCAGATTTATACTTAATATGAGAATCGTTTAATACAATTACTCAAATGATTACCCTTTTTTTCCTGTTGGTTTGTAGAGTCGTCATTTTATAAAGTGATGTGCAATACAATTTTTTTATTATTTAATGCAACTTTTTTGTCTCTATTTCAGTGTAATTGTTGTAAGCTGAGGGACGAGGGAGAAATTTTGAAGACAATGCCTGATATATGCATTGTATACAAACTTCACTTGAGATGGGCAACATTGATAAATGTATACGATTGGATGCTGGTAAGATAAATATGCATGTTAATACTCAAATCAGTGATTTTGTTAAGTGCTCAAGCAGATACCTTATACGCATGTGGATTAGCCGCATACGTAGATAACCAGCAAAAGAAAAAAAAATAAAATAAAAATTAAAAAAATCGGCGTTTAACCCGTACACTTTAAGGGAGAAAATGGGAAAAACTCAAAAATAATTCAACAAATCTAGCAGAAAAAAATTGGATTTATTTCGGAAAAGTTGCAATAGTACGATGCTTATCAGATAGTCTTGTTTCACTCCTCTAACTTGATGTCATATTCATCCTCGCTCGACTTTCCTGCCTCCTATTTTCACAACTCTGTCCTATCTTTTATAAAATCCGATTGGAATAATTGGACGTATTTCTGCCAGACGGAACTATGTGCATTATGACGTAAGCCCTGTTATGCATATATTCTCATGGGTCTCAGGGTTCATGTCTTAATGCACATAGTTTTGTTTGGCAGAAATACGTCCAATTCAACCACAATCAGCCTACTGTATTTCACGTTGCCAAAGAACCTCGCGCGCTCCTTATGAAAATGTATGCCAAACTCTTCTATTAATACAGATTAAAAGTCATCATTGTGCCAACTTCTTATGAGGCATCGTTTTCACACGGTCCGCGTTTGGAAATTCAAAAATTACTTGAATAAATGAAGGCAGCGGGGCGATCAAGAGTCAGAAATATCTATCTTTCAGCACCGGCTGAAAACAGGGAAAAAACAGAAAAACCTCTGCATATTAGGTACCACTATAATGCCAAGCAGTAGTCTTATCTCCGATTCTGCAACCCTTTTCACCTGGTTTCACCATTTAAATCAGTTCCTTTCCTCTCTCTCCCACTCTCTTTTTTATCACTCATCAGCCAGAGGTCTTATTGTGAAATTGCAAAGCTGCCTTAATTTATTCAAGTAATGATTGAAACTTCCATAGCGGATTGTGCAAAAACGGTATCTTGTAGAATGTTGGCGCAATGATGACTTTTGATCAGTATCCATAGAGGAGTTTGAATCAATAAATAAATTGAAAATAGAACAGGGCACACATTCCCGTAAGGATTGTGCGGGGTGCTTTTCGCTCATGTTTTATGTTTTTTTTACAAGAAAACTAACCCACAAAACGCATTGAAATTTCGGTCGAATTTTCCCTAGTGTGTGAAGAATATACTCGCACTATTTCAAGACAGAATGTTGTTTGATTTTTTTGTGAAGAAATTAAACATGAGAAAAAATTAGGAAATGGAAATCATAGTTTTGTTGATTTTGATTAATGCTGTTCAGTTGATCCAAAGGAGGGTTCTGTAGTTTTATTATTATGATCATAGTTTTGAACCCTCAATACTGCACATACTTGCAAGGATTAAATTATTGTTATTTTGTGTTTCAGAGTTTCAAATCAATCGTTGAACCAAAAAGTGAGGATGATGAAATTAGCCCAGAGATTCAGTATCCTTTTTCACGATTAACACTGATAAATTACAGAAAAATGCCTCTTGTAACAACTTTCAACAAAAAGTTGTTGAATTTGTCAAAGAATTTTAAACCTGATTTCCATGAAAATGTAGGAAGTCATTCTTAAAGAATGTAACAAATTATGAAAAATATTAAAAATTAATCTTTCCACTTTTTTATGTTACATGTATATATGCGTGATAGAAAGAACTAGCACTGTAGTGTTATAAACAGTGATCAAATTTTGAAATACAGTACACTCTCTCTCTCTCTCTACAACGAAACGCCGGCAGACCAAACAATCTTTTGTTAAAGAAAATGTTTTGTTATAACAAGTGATAATACTTTACATATGATGTCCCAAGGACCAGACGATTTTTTCGCTGTAGAGAAAGTTTCATATTAGCAAGAGTTATTACATATAGAGATTTACTGCTCTTTGATAAGACTGAGTCATTTTGGAACAGTCATTTTGTTGTCTTATTCCTCAGAAATACATTCCTCTTTTTCACCCTTCTCTGACAAAGAAAATCACGGTGCAAAAAAATTCTATTTTCAGAATATTTCTTGGCTGTTGGGTTGGGTGCATTTGTTTATTGTTTGTCAGATTTCAGTTTATAAAATTTCCTTAGCGAAAGTTTTCAGTGCTCGTTTCACGCAAGCTGTGGCAGATCTCCAGTTCCTGGGATACATCAAGCACACAAATGTGAAAAAGGATCATGTTGTCCGATTGACATTTGAACGTTGACTTTTTCCTAGATTTTTTCCAAAAAGTGTTTCTTTGTTAATTTTTATCTCAGGTAATTTTTTTGAATAATGATCTCTATTTTTATCTAACTTATTTGAAGTCTCAGCAGAATCTTTCAGAACATTGAGTTATTAGAAAGGAAGGTGTGTTCAGACTTATGCTCTGCAGTCGCTCTAAAAAATTTACACATTGATTTTGTTGTTTGCTGTCCTTATATTTATATATTTTAAATCCAACAAGACTTTCAAGTTACTAGATGGACTTCAAGCACTTCAGGGATGCTCAAAAATCTGAAGGCGAATGAGAAAAATATTAGAGTAATGTTCAATAGCAAGGAAAGTGCCTGGGCAATGGCGCATTGGTCATTTCACAAAGCTGCAAACCTTAATTTCAAGAGCAATGCAAAGTGTCTAGAAGTAACGCCGAACTAAACCGTACCCCTAACAAGCTTGCTGATTTGGTGTTCTTGTGCCTGGCAATTGCCATATTAACTGTTGTAAGTTTCCCATTGCTCTAGCCACTGAGGAGGTCAGAGCAGTCTTTTGGTGTCAAAATTTGCGCAAACAAGGCCTTGGCTCCCACAACACTGTTTTGAACCTTCGTAGAAATGCTTCTGTGATTAGATAAAGTGGTCCATCATTGTCTGCCTCAGTCAATTATAGGAACAAAATTGAAGAACCTTGAGAGGAGAATTATTGAACACACCGTATCATCAGGACACCATCCTGCCTTTCAATCCAGAATTTTTCTTAAATTCAAAGTATAAATAAAAGCAGAACTTGAAGTTCGTGCAAAATTAATGTGCTAAATGTAAGTTTATCCCAGTTTTATGTTCTGCCGTTTTGCCCTTGATTCTCCAAATCGAAAAAATTTTGTCTTGCAGGGTCCTTAGAAACTAGAAAATATATTGATAGTGGAACTCCCAGATGATGTATCTCATTTGTGGTGTTTTAAAACTCCACTTACATTTTATTTTTTTCGAAGGAGAACAATCAACCATCATTCCTTGAAATTTTCACAAAATTTTCTTTGCACAGAGAAAAGATCTCGTGAACATTTTTAAGAATTGATGTTGCATCGTTTTCCATTTAAAAAATAAAGTGCAAGTCTGTGAAGTCCCAAATCAAGATATGTGCTTTAGGAGTTTCATCATTGATATGCAACATGACTAATGTTGACTATGCACTTGTTTTCAATGCGTCAATTGCTCAGGAATTTTCATTACCTTTATGTATATTTCATTTGCAAGAAGAAGAAAAATTAATATTTTGATAGTGTTAGTAAAAGAAAAGAAACGAAATTGAGATTCTCTGAATGAGTTATAAATTATTCAAGCAGACAATGTTCAATCCTCAAAACTAAAAGTATTAGTTCTGCCTTTGCAGCATCAGGTATTTCAGTTGGACATATTCCTGCTGAATGGAATTAAGTGCCAATTTGAGTACCATTTGAGGGTTTTAGAATCCCAGATGGCATGTTTCGTCAAACGGAACTAAGCACCACGGAAAAGCATTGTGAGCATAAAACGGAATGAGCTCCATGGTTCGCAGCACCTGCCAATCCAACCCCCCACTTCCTACCTCCCCCTATGCTCCTTAGTTTTGTTTAGCAGAAATACGTCCAGTTGTGACGTTTCACAGTTGATCAGTTTCAGTTTAAGCCTGCTTACTTTTAAGTTTTTTTCCTGCTCTGATTTTAACTTTTTTGTTTGTTTTCATTCATTTTTAGGAAACTGAAAAAAAGGAAATTCAATATTTTCTGATTCTGAATCAAGGATAAACTTTTAATTTTGGATTGTGTACCTGCTATCTCTAATTCATGTTAACCTTTCTTTTTATATCATCAAGTTACATTGTCATTTTAGCATTCCTGTATTCTTTTTAAGTATCATTGTTAGATTTGTTATTTTTTAAACATTTTTTAAATCGTACTCTAATATTTTGTCTGTTTCAACATTTTTCTAATTTTGACCGGCAGCATTCAATACCCATGTAATAGTCCTCGGTAGAAAGAACCTTCATGTATTTAGGAAAGTGATGTCTGTCTAGCAGGGTTGAAAAATTAGACTTCGCTTTTTTGATGAGAAGCACCCTGTAGATCCCTAAGAATGATATCTGAGAAATTTAGTTGGTTTGTCAATTGAAGGAAGGCTGTATTGCTGTTGCACATAAATCAAACAATGTTGAACCTTGTAAATGGTAGGTAGTTGGTTCCTAAATAGTTTTTTTCTCATAACACATTTTCTTGAGCT
The DNA here is from genome assembly GCF_918797505.1 of Bemisia tabaci. Taxonomy (NCBI): domain Eukaryota; kingdom Metazoa; phylum Arthropoda; class Insecta; order Hemiptera; family Aleyrodidae; genus Bemisia; species Bemisia tabaci. The sequence goes on along the minus strand of NC_092800.1, from coordinate 25,542,000 downwards.
AAAAACTTCAAACCATCTCCGCTTTGTTAATGTCTAATGTTTGACGGCTTTTGTGCTATAACATATTTGCAGAACATCCCTGTTAGGTAGTGCCAATAATTAAATTTTGAGTTTTTGTCTATTGACGTAATTTTTCCCGTGTACAATCTCAAATAATAAATGTAAAAATTCAAATACACAGGGTGATTAAGACCATACCCATCAGACTTTTTAAAGTTAATTTAGGCCATCCAAGGAACCTGACCCTTAATATCAGGACCCCCCTTTTACTGCCCAAGCAAAGTAAACCACAGGGGCAGGGGGTGATAAAATTCTTATACTTCGGGGTCAATCTCCTATTCATTCCTGCGAGCCATGACCTCAGTTGACCTAAAATATCTAAGATTCACTGATACAAGTCTGGCATAGGTCGTCTAGATCAACCTGTATAGGACTTTCAGTTTTTATAATTCTATAAAATGCCCGAGATGTTGAACATATCTATCAATTAAGTGTTTTTAAGAAATCTTTATATCAATCTGGAAGATGTGCTGTTGCTTATCTATCAGATTATTATCTGTAACGTAACATTTTATCTGTGTCTCAACCTAGAAAAATCTCAACCATTAAAAAAATAAAAAATTAGGTGTATCAAGCGTAATGAATAAGTCTGTGAATTCTTTGTAAATATATTAAGAAACCTCATATGATTCATAAGAGGATATTGTAACTCATTGGTTTAAAATCTTTTGAAAATCTTGTCATTATTTTTAACAGAAACCCACTTGAAAAGTTTTTTTGGCTTGTTTTCCTGTAATATTAAATATTTATTTTTAACCGTGATTCTTTTGCCTTAAGTGAAGGGTCTTAATTGATAAAGGACGTATAAAGTAAACTTTCAGTACATAAATGTGTTCCTAGTTGTGTTTTATAATAAGTTCAGAGCCACTTTGTTGCGAAAGGGCAAGACCGAAAGAAATTAAAAGTGTCAAGCATCAATCTTCACCTGTAAAGATTCACCCGATGCATTAGTTTTTGGGAAAAATTTTACAGTGTGTATCCTTACTATCACAAACAATATCCTGGGTGATTTTTTTTGAAATTTGATTTTTATTCATCCCTTTTATTTTTTTGCTTTATTTAATTTTTTTATGGTATCAAAATCATAGAATAATTATCAAAGTATTTCTGGGATTTAACCCTCAGATTTTCTCTCCTGTTCCAACAACAATAAAATACTAATTACATTTTGAAATTAAAATGTTTCCTTTCTCCCTATCAAATTATTACTCAACATTGCTTTATTCTCTGGTTTGCCTTTGTAAAGGAACATACCTACCATGATGATATTTAGGTCAACCTTGCAGAGATTCAAACATAGGGAATAAGACCAAATTTAGATCGGTCAGTACGCTGTTATGTTGTCTCTCTCTCGCACCTGTCGATCAGATGCGGCACTCCTCGCCTCGGCTCGTCAAAGGGACACCTGAGGGCACACACACACTCGCAAAAAAAGTGAAACTCTCGTACCTAAAAGTTGCCAAAATTAATGTTTCCGGCGACAAAAATTGATTTTTGACGGCACCACTAGATTCAGCGTTGAGAAATACTGAGAAAATGTGGCTTGCGTTTCTTCGCTATGACTCATCGTTTTCGAGATATCACACTGAAAAAAAAATCTCGGTGTATTTGCTAAGCAAAGGGTAAAATTACCAAGAATTCAGGGTTCTTTTTGATCCCAGTTTTTTCTTGGCAAAATTACCATTTGTGGAATTGGTAATTTTACCTAGAAATCTCGGTAAAATTATTGAACTTTCTCGGTAATTTTACTGGACCTTGGTAAAAACGCCAATATTTCTTATCGACTGTGGAAAAATTACCGAGGTAAAATGGCAAAGTTACCGGGAATTGATTACCAATAAAAGTGGTATTCTTACCTGGAAAAAACAGTAAAAATATCGGTTTTAGGTAAGCTTACAATTCTGTCATGGTAAAATTACCAATAATTGGTAAAAAAAGTCAGATGGTAAAGGTACCAACGGACCTTGGTAAAAACGCCGAGAATTTTTTTTCAGTGCAGGGACTGAATGGAGCGCGGGTGGGCGCGAGGGGGATGGGGTGCCCCCCAGGGCAAGCGATTTTGGAAAAAAGTTATAGTATAAAAACGTCTTTTTTTGACTCTAAGAATCGACTCCTTCAATATTCGTGCTTAATCCTGGGACACCCTGTATACTTGAAAAAAAGCAAGTCTCGGCTCGTATTTTAGCCGCGGTGCGCAGTGGATCCCTGGTAAAAATTGGCGATAAGAGCTGCGTTTCAAAATACCATAGGAATTCTTATAGCCGGCTAAAGAAGGCTACAGAAAATCATATAGCTGGCTGTAGAATGCGGAGAAAATCTTACGGCCGGGCTACCTATACGGAGCGATAAAAAATTATGTTGCCGGGCTATAGTTTCTATCGCCGGGCTTTACACTTTATCGCCTGGCTGTTGATTTTTCGCCATCGATTATAAAAGGCTATAAGAAATTGTGTAGAAATTCGTGTGCTTTGGAAATCATTAAGTTTGATACGGAACCACCTTAATATTTATACAAAACACACAATATAATTTCCCTTAATACATATTTTTTTTCATCAATTAAAATGATAATAATCCATACAGGATGTGCAAACATTTCAAAATCATGAGTTGAATGACGCTGACTCCGCCAGATTAAATATTAGAGCCGAACACAAAGCGGAGCGGCGACGTACTGGCGCCTACAAACCTAACAGGGATACTTCACGCATTGCGCAACGCGTGAAGTATCCCTGTTAGGTTTGTAGGCGCCAGTGCGCGTTTCGCGCTGGCTGCCCGCCTGCCACGGCGCTGGAAGCAACTATTTCACACCAGAGGTATTGCACAGTATCATACGAAACTGAAGGCGCTCTAATATATTAGTAATGGCAGGCATCCATCAAAAGTACGGAGCTTTCCTCGCAAAATAAATCAAGATACTGCGGCTCAAAAAGAGAGCAGTATTCCAAAAACTCAACAAGTCCTAGCATCCGTAATTAGTAACGTTTAGCATACACTTTATCGCCTGGTTGTTGCTTAATCGCCATCGGCTATAAAAGGCTTTAAGAAATTGTGTGACCGGCTATAGAAGCTATTGGAAATCTTAAAGCCGGCTGTAGGCCTATGATATTTTGGAGCACAGATTCTACTGCCAATTTTTACCAGGGGATGGAGTCAATGGGAGAGGTCGGACAAAATTTGGAAACTTTATAAGCGCTCATAACTCCGTTTATACAGAACTTTGAGGTTCTAAAAGTGGTTCTTGTGGTTTTCTTGAGACATTTTCTTCCAGACGCAACCCTTGAAATTTAAAACATGACGAAACAAACATAAAAATTCGCAGTTTCAGTCAAAAATGCCATGCCCGACTTCCAAGGCGGACTGGCCATGGGGGCGGGGAGGCGATCGCCCCCTAACAATTTGCCGCGGAAGTCCCAAACGGACCCCCCCGCGGCGAATTTTTTTCGAGTCATCGTTTTTTTCCCGTACCGTTGTAATTTTCTTATCCTTTTCAATCACTAAAATGCCCCGCATTCCTTGAAAATTTATCTCTAAAGACACGGAAGGTCACCAAAAGCATTTGTGACGAAGGAACCCCCGATGAATCATGAGAATGGGTTATTTTGAAGGTTAAGTACCGTAGAATCCAACTCCAAATATGCCTACGTGTTTAAAAAGTGTGAAATTTTCAAAATTTACCGAGGGAGGGCCCCCGGACCTTCTTAGAGGGGCCCCCGAACGACAAGAAGGGCCCTTACATTTAGGTCTCCTCCTAACTTTTCGACTAGGTACCAGTCCGCCCCTGTGTGCCGCTACTGCAGTTTTGACCGTTAAGGCCGTAGTTTAAGTGCGCGAAAGCCAGGATTGTATTTCGCAAGAAGACAATTTTACCAGAATAATTAAAAATTAAGAAACAGGAGTAATTTAACTGAATCATAAACGGAACTCAAATCTACAGTATAATGCAAAACAATTTGGAAAATCTCGTCATGTAAATACAGAAGATTCGAGAACGCCTTCCATTGAGGCGTGATACCTCACACGTTCCGGAGAGTTCAAATAGTTGTATCCCTGCGCCTTAGCAAGGCAATGGAAGTATTTGAAGTAGCGTCCCCGCGTCGTTTGTCGGTTCTCCTGTGCCGCTACTGTAGTTTCGACCAATAAGGCCGTAGTTTAAGGGCGCTAAAGCCAGGATTGTCTTTCGCAAAAAGATACTTTTTGCAAAATAATTATAAATTAAGAAGCAGGAATAATTTAACTAAGAAATAAAAGGATCTCAAATCGACAATATAATGCAAACAAAATTGCAAAGTCTCGACGTGCAAATGCAGAAGATTCGAAAACGCCTTCAACTGAAGCGTGATACCTCACGCGTTCCGGAGAGTTCAAATAGTTGTATCCCTGCGCCTTAGCAAGGCGATGGAAGTATTTGAAGTAGCGTCCCCGCGTTGTTTGTCGGTTCTCCTGTGCCGCTACTGTAGTTTCGACCAATAAGGCCGTAGTTTAAGGGCGCTAAAGCCAGGATTGTCTTTCGCAAAAAGATACTTTTTGCAAAATAATTATAAATTAAGAAGCAGGAATAATTTAACTGAATAATAAACGGAACTCAAATCTACTGTATAATGCAAAACAATTTGGAAAATCTCGTCATGTAAAAACAGAAGATTTGAAAACGCCTTCAAAGGAACCGTGATGCCTCACGCATTCCGGAGGGTTCAAATAGTTGTATCCCTGAGCCTTAGCAAGGCGATGGAAGCTTAATATTGAAGAAGCGTCCCCGCGTTGTTTGTCGGTTTTCCTGTGCCGCTACTGTAGTTTGGAACGTCAAGGCTGTAGTTTAAGGGCGCTAAAGCCAGGATTGTACTTCGCAAATGGATACTTTTTGCAGAATACTTAAAAATTAAGAAACAGGAGTAATTTAACTGAATCATAAACGGAACTCAAATCTACAGTATAATGCAAAACGATTTGGAAAATCTCGTCATGTAAATACAGAAGATTTGAAAACGCCTTCAAAGGAAGCGTGATACCTCACGCGTTCCGGAGAGTTCAAATAGTTGTATCCCTGCGCCTTAGCAAGGCGATGGAAGTATATTGAAGTAGCGTCCCCGCGTTGTTTATCGGTTTTCCTGTGCCGCTACTGTAGTTTGGAACGTCAAGGCTGTAGTTTAAGGGCGCTAAAGCCAGGATTGTCTTTCGCAAAAAGATATTTTTTGCAAAATAATTATAAATTAAGAAGCAGGAATAATTTAACTAAGAAATAAAAGGATCTCAAATCGACAATATAATGCAAACAAAATTGCAAAGTCTCGACGTGCAAATACAGAAGATTCGAAAACGCCTTCAACTGAAGCGTGATACCTCACGCGTTCTGGAGAGTTCAAATAGTTGTATCCCTGCGCCTTAGCAAGGCGCCGGAAGCTTAATATTGAAGAAGCGTCCCCGCGTTGTTTGTCGGCTTTCCTGTGCCGCTACTGTAGTTTTGACCAGCAAGGCCGTAGTTGAAGGGCGCTAAAGCCAGGATTGTACTTCGCAAATGGATAGTGTATGCAAAATAATTAAAAATTTAGGAGCAGGAGTAATTTAACAAAATAATAACAAGCAGTGAACTCCAACACAATGTGTTGATAAGGCGCGTCATTAACTCGCACATATCAACCCCTTTAGTTTTCATTTACAGAGATTTCAAAATAGGCAAACAGCACAACAAGAGAATTCACGATCCAACACTGCGAGGTCAACGACGCACCTTGACGAGACCGTGTATTGTGAATGTAGAAAGCTATTCGATCGAATTTAAGTTTTTTGATCTGCCTCAAGCAAAATCTTATCAGATTCTTGAAGAAAAGTGCTACGGAATAATTTAAGCGAAGAAAGGAAAAATTCTGTCGAACTCCTAGAAGATAAAGTCGATTTAAAGGTATTTTGGGGCTAAAATACCCAAATCACCGGTAGTATAAATCCCGTTATATTATTGAAAAGAAATTGACTCGATATAAATGCAATTGCATTCAATACGTCTTGATTTTGTTATTTTAAACGTCTTTCCATGCAAAGAAGTTCAACCATGTGGTTGCTTTATTCATTTATGAATTGAAAGTAAGCAATCTATACATCCCGAAAATCTACTGATTTGCCGTAAAAAATTGCAGAAACTTGATATACCAGGTCGATGCACCCACTCGTTGAATTTACCAACCAATTTCGTGAGTGCAAATGTGTAAAAAGCAATATGCTATAGTCATTTTGGGTGCATTTATTTTTCATGAAACAATAATAATTTCAATCCCGAAAAACCATCAATTTTCCGTATAAAATCGAAAAAATCAAAATACATCGACTCCTCGACGTGAAAATTAGATTCTACGTGTGTAAATACTTATGTATCGATGTGCTAAATACGAGGGGCGTTCAATAAGTAAGTATCCCCCCCTCTCTAAAATCCATAAGAATGGACCAATTTTAAAAAACTTGGGCTCAAAATCTTCCTTAGGATATTTTGAGTTCAACAAAACAAACCGCAACAAAATCGGACAATGTGCGGCCGAACGCGAGCCGCTTGAACGCGCCGAGGTGCTCGACGCTCCCGCCGAATCTGCGAGGATTTGAAGTCCGCTACAGGAGAAGAGCTTCTCTGCCAAAGCCTCAGTCGTTCATCACTGACGAAAAATCAAAGAAATTTTTGTAGAATAAGGGGCTTACCTCACTTCTCCACATAACCAGCTCGATCCAAGCAAGTCTGATACTGAGACTAAGACTAAGAGAACAGCTTTTGGATGCCTCGTGCGTGGAAGTCTTTCAGCTGACCGCGAATGAAAGAGTGGACGGCTTGTTTGACCCCTTCCACTGATTCAACATTAACTCCTCCGAGTTCAGTTTTTAGATACGATAATAAATGGTGGTCTGGTTTGCCATTTATTATCGTATCTGAAAACTGAACTCGGAGGAGTTAATGTTGAATCAGTGGAAGGGGTCAAACAAGCCGTCCACTCTTTCATTCGCGGTCAGCTGAAAGACTTCCACGCACGAGGCATCCAAAAGCTGTTCTCTTAGTCTTAGTCTCAGTATCAGACTTGCTTGGATCGAGCTGGTTATGTGGAGAAGTGAGGTAAGCCCCTTATTCTACAAAAATTTCTTTGATTTTTCGTCAGTGATGAACGACTGAGGCTTTGGCAGAGAAGCTCTTCTCCTGTAGCGGACTTCAAATCCTCGCAGATTCGGCGGGAGCGTCGAGCACCTCGGCGCGTTCAAGCGGCTCGCGTTCGGCCGCACATTGTCCGATTTTGTTGCGGTTTGTTTTGTTGAACTCAAAATATCCTAAGGAAGATTTTGAGCCCAAGTTTTTTAAAATTGGTCCATTCTTATGGATTTTAGAGAGGGGGGGATACTTACTTATTGAACGCCCCTCGTAGAAACTATGTGTGGACACAGTCAGAAGCCCGCGGCAACATTAATTCAACAGAAAAACTGTAAAAATTAGATCGGATTTTAGCCGCTTTGCCCGCCTCTCCTCGTTACTTACAACAAACCGTTCTTATGCTCATCTCAAAATTTTTCTCAGAGCTTTGGGTTATTATCAGCTTCCATTTAAACTCCGGTTCGATGGCCGAATCGGCTCCCAAAAAAGCAAGCCACTGTTGAAGGGTTCTATGAGAAATTCCTGATATTATCGGCTCTCAGGAAATCACCCCATGGATAAAATTGGTGGTATAAATGTTTAAGTGCTTAAAATAATCGTATTCAAGAAACTAAGGAATTAAACTATGGAGTAAATTTCTTTTTAATAATATAACGGGATTTACTACCGGTGATTTAGCTATTATAGCCCCAGAATACTTTTAAAGCGCCTTTACGTTCCAGAATCTCGACGGTTTTTTTTTTTTTTGTTTTGTTTTGTTTTTTTTTTTGTTTGGCTTAAACGATTCAAGAGACACTGTAGTCAAAAATATAAAGATTTTTCGATTTGGACGTATAAAAAATGTTTAACTCGTACAGGCACACCCTGTATTGTATGGAGTACTGCTGTTATTCGACCCTTGTCTTCAGGTCAAAATTCTTACAAAGAAGCCCCTTGCAAGAGGCGAATTTTTTGTAATTTCTCCCAGTTTTTTCACCGTTAGGTATATACATAGGCTGTCCCAAAACAACTGAGAGTAAGTCTGTATTTCAGAAACAATAATAGATATTGAAACGCGGTTTGTGAGAGGTTGTAGCTCATATCCTTAGCTATCCAACGAGCCCAAGATTAGCTCATTTGGTCAAAATTTCGCTGAGTTACAGCAATTTTTCGGAGGCGCGTAAAAAATAACCCTACAGGATTTGTGAGTATTTTTTCCTTGTCTGAAATGTTGTTCCGAGAGTCGCGCAGTTGATCGCAACTTTGCAGATCACGTTGGCACTGGTCTAGATGCAAGTTCTAACATGTTTGTATGTGCTTTCATTGCATATCAGAGTTTTTTTCAACTTCCTAGCTCAGTGAAGCCAACATTGTCTAGCGTTAATGACACTTTCCTACGCCGCGCCGCAGAAGTTGACGGCCGGCCGCCATGCGGAATCAAAGCTCGACCCTCGAAAAAAGCTGCATGCCACCGATGAATAGTGTTCTCCCCAAGTCGGTTTTCTCCATGAGCAACTGACATCTCTTTCACGGTATCAGAGGCAGTTAAACCTCGGCGAACACAGTAACGGATGGCATAGCGATGCTCTTGTTTCAGCTCCGCGGGCGAACTCATTGCACCAAACGAGAACGCGTGTCATTAACGCCAAACAATGTTGGCTTCACTGAGCTGGAAAGTTGAAGAAAACTCTGATATGCAATGAAAGCACTTACAAACATGTTAGAACTTGCATCTATACCAGTGCCAACGAGATCTGCAAAGTTGCGATCAACTGTGCGACTCTCGGAACAACATTTCAGACAAGGAAAAAAATACTCAAAAATCCTGTAGGGTTATTTTTTACACGCTTCCGAAAAATTGCTGTAACTCAGCGAAATTTTGACCAAATGAGCTAATCTTGGGCTCGTTGGATAGCTGAGGATATGAGCTACAACCTCCCACAAACTGCGTTTCAATATCTATTATTGTTTCTGAAATACAGACTTACTCTCAGTTGTTTTGGGACAGCCTATGTAATTGAATTGCTTGTCAAATTCTGAGGTCAATTATATTTAACTGTAATTTATACATTTCTTTTTTTCCCCTTCATTTTATTTTTTGTATCGAGAAGTCGAGGTTTTGTTGATTTCTTCGGATTTCGATTACTGTAACTTCTCTTCTATTCGGCCGAATTTTATGAATGAGATATCTTTCAATTCGTCTTTGAACGGAGAGTAAGGAAAAAATTGCTAGGTACTCGCGAAACAATTTTTTCGAAAATTTGCTGGATTCCAGCGTGACGGTGAAATGGCTAATCGAGTGAAAGTAATTAGGTCTGACTGCGGCGAGGGCCGCGAGGGTCGCCTTATTGTACTTCAGCTGGAAGGCCACGCGGCGAACCGAGCCACGATCGGGACACTACCTGGGTTTCTGCCTGCCTGTGCACTGTTTTGGCCTGATAGGGGAGTGAATTTCTGTATGGGACACGGTTAGCACACGGTCTAATGAGTCTCGAGGCTCATCACAGATTGCACTTACGGGTATCTTGGCTGGCCGAGGCTATCGGAGCAAGGGGTACCTACCAACTTTTGAAAAGCATAGCAGGGGTATGGAGATCCGTCAACAAAGCAACGTTTTGAACAAAACGGAGTGAGTGAAATTATCATTCAAGGAGTGCCGAACTGGTCAGCCATCCTCGAATCAGTTCGCATGCTTCCGCTTATATATGCATATTTTAAATCAGCGCGTCGCATTCTTAGGCTTTTTTTTTTAAAACAAACCAAGTAACGTAGACTCTTGGTATTCACTGCACATAAACTAGAGGGCCCCCGAATGAGAAACAACTTCGGCGCTCCGATCTGTCGAGAACAGATCGGAGCGGAATCCCTCGGAGATTCCGCCTCGTCCGCCGAGGTTTTCGATGATTTTTCATGTCTATGTGCCGAAACGTGGATCGCGGTGGAGAAACCAATGGAAAATTGCGGGCCATCGTGACTTATTGGATTCATGAAAGAAAAATTTTTTTTAGCACGATATCAACGCATGGCAATCCTACCTCGTGCCAGGTGCAAATAATACCACACAAATAGGTAAAAGAAACATGACACCTTTTTTCCAGGAAATAAATCTATAAAAACAAAACGGAATAACTATTTTATGGCTTTTTGGCATCTGAACAATTTATTTATACGTTGCTATATATCTATAGAGAAACCTGATCGACCAATCTTTTTTTGAACATCATGGCTGAAAGTAAAAAAATGGGTGTCTTTGCTTGTAAATCATAATTATTGACGGATAAATAAACTTTTTACACGCTTTGGAAAATCTCAGAAGTTCGCGGTAGTCACTTTTCGGTAAGGAACTAACGGACTCGGTTATTGTATCGAGCAGGGTTCGAAACGATCGCAAAGGCGGTATACTACGTATACGCGCCAATATACTACGTATACGCGCCAAAATGATCTCAAATCGACAATATAACGTAAACAAATGTGGAAAGTCTCGTCATTTGAATACAGAAGATTTGTAAACGCCTTCAATCGAAACGTGATACCTCACGCGTTCCGGGGAGTTCGAATAGTTGTATCCCTTCGCCTTAGGAAGGCGAAGGAAGTTTAATATTGATTTAACGTCCCCGTATGGTTTTTCGGCTCTCCTGTGCCGCTACTGCAGTTTCGACCAATAAGGCCGTAGTTTAAGGGCGCTAAAGCCAGGATTGTCTTTCGCAAAAAGATACTTTTTGCAAAATAATTAAAAATTAAGAAGCAGGATTAATATAACTAATCAATAAAAGGAACTCAAATCTACTGTATAATGCAAAACAATTTGGAAAATCTCGTCATGTAAAAACAGAAGATTTGAAAACGCCTTCAAAGGAAGCGTGATGCCTCACGCATTCCGGAGAGTTCAAATAGTTGTATCCCTGCGCCTTAGCAAGGCGATAGAAGTTTAATTTTGAAGCAGCGTCCCCGCTTGGTTTTTCGGCTTTCCTGTGTCGCTACTGCAGTTTTGACTGTTAAGGCCGTAGTTTAAGGGCGCTAAAGCCAGGATTGTCTTTCGCAAAAAGATATTTTTTGCAAAATAATTAAAAATTAAGAAGCAGGATTAATACAACTAATCAATGAAAGGAACTCAAATCGACAATATGATGCAAACAAATTTGGAAAGTCTTGTCCTGTGAATACAGAAGATTCGTAAACGCCTTCAATTGAAGCGTGATACCTCACGCGTTCCGGAGAGTTCAAATAGTTGTATCCCTGCGCCTTAGCAAGGCGACGGAAGTTTAATATTGAAGTAGCGTCCCCGCATTGTTTTTCGGTTTTCCTGTGCCGCTACTGTAGTTTCGACCGTTCAGGCTTTCCTGTGGAAATAAACTGGACGTATTTGTGCTAAAAGGAACTAAGTGCATAGGATTTGCGTACAACATAGCCCCCTGTATCATAAATACGCTAAATTGGACCTATTTGTGCTAAAAGGAATTATGTGCATAGGATTTTAGTCGAACATAGTTCCTTTTAGCATAAATACGTCCAATTATATGAAAACAGTTTCCATGAAGGTGTCTCCGAATGAATGCGAGACGACTTTTCATGTAATATATGTCGGATAAGTGGTTGGAAGATCCAGTAAGTTAGCATCAAGATGCACCATGATTTCATTTTTATACAAATTTTCTAACTAGTTTCCGTTTTTCCAAGTCGTTTCTGGGAAAAACTCCTATTTATTCCTATTTTATTTTTCGAAACCTCGTTGAAAAAGAGGTGAGTTTTCTCGTGACATGTCTGTCTTCTATTTTACGGATTTAAGGAAACGTTGGAGTGAAATCAAAATCAAGATATCTTTAAACTGTTCGAGAATTGTTGAAAAAAACTGTTCCTTTTCAATGCACCCCTTGTGCATACGATAGGTACTTCACAATCGCATGCTTTTCGACGGTGTAAGTCGGCAATCACATAACTCGGTTTGTGACGTCGCAGACTTCCTGTCATACTTTTTTTTTAAAACGGAAAACTACTCAACGGCAATTCTTTAAAACTGCCATGATTTTGCTTGTCTGTGCGAAGAAAATTCTGCCAAAAATTCAAGGAATGATGTCAGTTTGTTCTCCTTTAAAATGATAACATAGAGGCGGAGTTTTTTAGACACCGCAAACGAGTAATGTGATTGCCGCCTTACACCGTCGTTTTGTAATTTATAATTGGAGAGGCGGCTGCGAAAACAGCCCAGTAGCAAAAACCTTATCTTGAGAAAAATGTACCTATTTGAAGTTTAAAACTGTCAAGAATTTGTTGCGTTAGAACCGTTGTCGAAAAATAGGTGCATAAATATTTAAAAAAGAAAAAAAATATTTACTTAATAATTATTTTGTTTGAAACAAGGTCTTTGAGAATGGACTGTTCATGCAGCCGATCCCTCAGCTCAACATTTTTTTTATTTTTTATTTAGGTAATAATTATTTTGTTCGAAACAGAATTTCTGCGAATGGGCTGTTCGTGCAGCCGCTTTCTCAATTTAATAAACAAAAATTATCGGATAATATTTTTTCTTGCTTTAATGTAGCAAAGTTCATCCTGATGTGGGACTCAAATGGATGCATTTATGTTAAAAGAAACTGTGCACATAGGTTTTGCGTTCAACATACTTACTCCTTTTAGCAAAAATGCGCCCAATTAGACATAATCATTTTAGCTTTGAGACTCATAGTTTTGGTCCAAGAGCGAGTGAATACATGGAACAGCACGGGCGGTTGGACCAATCGATTGTATTCCATTCCGCTGAAGTTCATTCAACTTTTAATGGAGACATGAAATGTACGTGCACTTGGTTTTGGCGGGGCTCCAAATTCACAACCCTTTCCCTCCCCCCTCCACTCGAAACATGTTCAACCCTCGCCGTTCCTCTCGCTGCACAGTGGATAGGGTAAATTAGAGAAGTTGCACATGCAATTTTTGACTAAAACTGCAAATTTTTACGTTTAATTCGTCGCTTTCGAAATTGTAAGAAGTGCTTCTAGAATAAAATTTTACAATGAATTCAATGAAACCACTTCTAATACCTTAAAATCTTGCATAAACGGAGTCCGAAACGCACAGTGGATACAGTAAATAAGAGAAGTTGGACATGCAATTTTTGACTAAAACTGCACATTTTCACGTTTAATTCGTCGCTTTCGAAATTGTAAGAAGTGCTTCTAGAATAAAATTTTACAATGAATTCAATGAAACCACTTCTAAAACCTTAAAACCTTGCATAAACGGAGTCCGATGCGCACAGTGGATAGAGTAAATTAAAGAAGTTGGACCTGCAATTTTTGACTAAAACTGCAAAATTTCACGTTTAATTCGTCACTTGTGAAATTGTAAGAAGTGCTTCTAGAAGACAATTTCACGAGGAATTCAATGGAACCACTTCTAATACCTTAAAATCTCGCATAAACGGAGTCCTAAGCGATTAAAGTTTTCAAATTTTGTCCGACCTCTCCTATTGGCTCGATCCACTGTGCGCCGCGACCGCCGGAAACGTCCTCCATCCTTCCAGTGCATTGCATGGGACGACGCCTCTACGTTATAAAATGTCGCCTAGCCCTGCGTGAGGGTTGACGGCGCGGAAACTCAGGAATATTATCCTGGCAGCGGTAGTAAACTCATAATCATGCTTTCAGATGTCCCAAGTAGCGTTTTTCAACGAGAAAACTGCGATGTTCTGAAATTAAGTCCCAATTTTTTTACCATTTTTCAGCGATAAAATCGCTGGGATCAACATAAGCCCGAGATACGCGAAAGAAGGTCTACGGTTTGAGGTGACCTCCCGATTTTTTTCGATTATAATCTCTTGCTGGCAAATATACGGCGTCCATCGACAGATCCAGCAAACTGGCAACATTGTCTTTTCTCCATTTAAACCTATGGAAATGTATCGATTCTTGAAGGGGCCACGTGCTCCGACAAGAATCGATTATTTAACATAGGTTTAAATGGAAGAAATCCTGTGTTGCCAAATTGCTGGATCCGTCCCTGACGGCGTCTCCAACAGCACTTTTATGCAGCCAACTCAAAACTGTCAAAAATCGAGGTACGCATTCCTGCATACTTTCACCATCAAAATGCTCAAGAAGAAGCAAGTTACAAATCTAAATGTATTTCTTCCTCTCCAGTATTTGAATAAAATAAAGTCTTTTCATTTTAAAGTCACATTGAAGAGTTACGGACGAATAAAGGTCTATTTTCAACCTAAGTTTTTCTCGTTTTTCAACGGTTGGTCTACCTTACGATTTGAAGGCGTTTCTAAGGATCATTCACTTCGTGTAGTTTTTGAAACATGTTGATTTGGGGCAATATCTAGCAACAGGATCACGACGTCATTTACAGATTCGATCAAAGTTCAGGAAGTGATATTAATGTGGCTTTCAAATACTTAACTATTCGGTATCCGGGGTGTATTTGTTGCTCACCTCTTCGGTGAAATTGAAGGCGAACTTCCAATCGACAATATCTGTCGATAAGTAACAAGGTGGAGAAATCTGTCGATAAGTTTACGTGTTGTCTACCTATATATTGGCTCAATCAAACTTTATGGAGAGAGATCAATGTGAGTTTTTTTTTTAATAAATTCATATTCGCGCCCTGCGGTATGTTTTGTTGCCTATGTAGCAAAATTGAAGGCGAGGGCACGGATGAGCGGGAGTTAACCTCAGGAATTTTTGTTACGCGAATCGTTTTCTACGTGAAATTTTGGTTAAGAAACATGTATCAGAATGCTTAATTTCGTATCTTGTCTATAGTGGTCCATTCCTGTTTAGCCCGGGGGCTTTAGGATCATTAAATAAAGATTCCTCTGGACCAATTTCCTTATTATCGCCCGAGGTCAGGTTTAGTGTTACTCAAAATAAGCAGAAATAAGCAGGGTACATGTGACCCAGACCATTCTATGTATCAAAAGAATAATATGATTCTTATGAAACTTTTTTAGAAGGAACAAAAGGACAACATTTTGCAATTAGGAACTAAAATTTCCGGCTCATTTCAGAAACAACATGCGTGCCATTAGTTTCCCTACGCTCATAAGTGTTTTTATGTGTGGGCCAGAAATCGTAGTTCTTCACTGAAAAGCACAGTCCAAATCAACATCATTCCTTTAAGCTTTCACAGAATTTATTTTGCGCCAAGAGAAAAAATCACGGTGTTTCTTAAGGTTTGACGTCCAAATACTTTTCATTTAACAAATAAAGTAGGTAAAACAGGAAGTCTGCAGCGTCGCAAACCGAGATACGTGATTTCGGAGACTCACTGTCGATATGTCTTAACGTAGGATAAAGTCTTTTAAGCCCTATGATCTGAGTCTGTCAGACGAGAGTTGGAGCACGTTAAGCAGAAAGGAACCAAGCCACATCAGCTATTGCCGAATCTAATGTGCATATTAAATAATTTGTTACATGGAAACTGATGCGTAGATTTTTGTGCTTTCAGTGAATTTTCTGCATAGTACTAAGCAAATTCCTTCAAATGTTCAAAGGAATCCGCACGAACGTTTTCTTGTAAAAAATTAAACTGCCTAGTTAAATTTGGCAATAGCTGATGTGGCTTGGATCCTTTCTGCTAAACGCGGTTCAGTTATAGGGCTTACACCCCGTCAGATATACAGGTTTCAGGACATTTTGTCAACGATTCTTTGTCCGCGCACCTTTTTTGTCCAGTAGTTTATGCCCACACGTAAAATAAGCAACGGTGACTTGGTCCAAGCGTTATATTTTAGCGGCGTGCTGCCAGCGCGAGAGGCTCACTGGCGCCTACAAACCTAAGTGGATACTTCACGCATTGCACAATGCTTGAAGTATCCACTTAGGTTTGTAGGCGCCAATGCGCGTTTCGCGCTGGCCGCCCGCCCGCCGTGCGGCGGTGCCCGAAGCAACTATTTCACATCAGAAGTGTTGCACAGTATTATACGAAATTGAACGTATTAAGAATGACAGGCATCATTTAAAAGTACAGATCTTTCCTCGCAAAATAAATCAAGATGCTTTTCGTACACTGGAAAAATCTAAGAGCCATTAGCTGAGGCAAATATAGAGGTTTATCCGGTTCAAGTATAACAAGGTGGGAAAATCTTGAAAGATAATTAAGTCCTGTTACACCAAAGAGGTGTAGAGAGTTTTAGTGAATTTTTTCTCATGGAATTGACGCTCCCCCATGTTTACCAAAACTCTCAACTATATATTATTCTCCGCGTTGGACCAAACAGACAAAACAAAAAAACAAACAAACCCTCATTCTTCCAAGACATTTTACATTTTCATCCAAAAACGTCATGAGCAATAGTCGTTTGTATTTACATGTGGGCCAATTAACTTTGGGTCTCAACTGGCCCGCGGACCAAAACTCCCGTGTCGAAAAAACGCGTGGACGTAAATTACTGGAAAAAACAGGTGCGCGGACAAAAAATCGTTGACGAAATTTCCTATAACCGAAATACCGGTGTTCTAATTGATTGCTTAAAATGGCATGTCATCAACCGATTTGAATCCATCCTCCGATTGAAGGAACCCCTCCGCGAAAAACATCCCCTCCACAAGGGTAGCAAACAGGTGCGCGGCGCAGAGGGCGCCAATTTTACTTTCAGCTTCGGTGGCAGCAACGCGAAATTAACCCCGACTCCGTTCCCCGTATCAAAAGAGACCGCTTTTCGTTTTCATCTCCGGCGGCACCCTCCTTCCATTTTGAAAATCCGAGTCAAGACTTTCCCCGCTTCACTTTCGCCTTACACCTGCGAAAACGACCCCCCCCCTCCTCACACCCCCTCTCCCCCACGCCTCCTTGCCCCCCAGCCAGCGGCGATTCCGAAATATAAACGCGCGGGAAACTTCGAGGGGTGGGGTTCCGAAGAGGGAGAGAGTGTGCGCGGAAGATCCGATCGGGGGAGGGGGGTGGAGGAGGGCGCGAAATAGAGTTTAAAGAGAACCGAAGTTTGAGAGCGAGATAGAGAGAGAGGAAGAAAAGTTGTGCATCAGTGGCAAAGCGAATTCGAGACTGACAGAGATGGAATGGGGAGGATGTGGAAGTGGAGAGGAAGACTTTATATATAGGGTGTTCAAATAGTCCCGCTCATTCGTGCCCTTTTTAGGACGGTCACTATCACAAAAATTAAATTTTGGAGGAGTTCCTAGGACTGGTTTATGTTAAAGACAAGGTCATGTTAAGTTGCAAGTTTATTTAGGGCGCTAAATTTTATCACCAAGCACAGTAAATTTATCGGGAACGCTGTAGTCGCTGTACTCTTACCCGGACTTCCCAGTGCATTAACGAGAAAATTGGTAACTTTTTTTTCTATTTTTCGGAAAACTATAGAAAACGTTTGGATAAGTTTACATTTGACACCCATCACCAAGCTTTTTCATGCATGTTTTTACAAAATAAAATGATCTTATGTGATACTTTTAGAGCAATTGGCTCTTCTTTTAGACATGAGACAAGTTTCAGGATGGCGCCTTTGTATGGGTCTAGCTCAAAATTTTCTAATGATAACTTATGAAAGCATAATAAAAGGTGGAAAATTGTGTCAGAAACACAGAATGAACTTTCACACATTTTCTGAATAATGGGCTGGTAGAGTTGAGGTTTCCAAAACCTGGACACTAAAAACCGCTCTTTAGTCATTCAACATTCAAGAAGCATCGAAAAGAAACTTATGTGGCAACGCTGCACCTACGCAACGCGAATCACCCGGACACCGGGCCCGGGTTTGTTATTGTCGGCGAGGTGCATTATCGTGTTGTGATAAGGAAGGTCCACGACAAAAGGAGGAAGAGGTGTGTCTGGAAAGGAGTAACTCAGTAACCTGCGGACCGTTGCTGTCAACACAGTGCCGAATTTTAAATTGTTTTAATGTGCAACTTTTTAACGTGTTTTAGCTCGAGTTTTAAACAGTTTTAATGATAATAATCGTTTTTAATAATCGTGAGTTGTTTGACAGCATATTTTAAACCGTTTTTATTCCTTTATTCGCAAGTGTGTGTGAGTGTATTTCAGTTAAAATTTAATAAAATGAGTTCTGATACGGGCTTTCAGATAATGAGAAGCAATAAAGGCAAACCAATGATACTAGTCGAAGGCTATAAATTCCGACAATTTCGCGTTAAAAAAAAAAATATACATTGGCGGTGTTCGAAAAAAGAGTGCCGGGCTACGAAAAGATTCCGTGATGTGAAAACGAAGCAAGATGCCATCACGATCAAAGAAATGACTCGGGAGCTGAGAAATGAACTCCTTCAATGAAGACGATCTGACGAGAGAAATTTCCTTTCATGAACCACCCACCAGCCATCCTGAAGAAACTATTGGCTCACAGTTCAGACTCCTTCAATGAAGACGATCTGGACGAAGAAATTTCCTTTCATGAACCACTTCAAAATGCAGGCCAAATAAATTTTTCTGTCATCGATTCAAAATAATGGACAACTCGTAAGAAGCCAATTTGTGGGTAATGGACATTTCGTCGACTTAAACGATTAAAATGAAACCTAAATGAGCCACGCAGACCTCTAGTTTGATGAAAATTTGCTCAAGTCCAGAAGTGTTTCTAATGCTAAATAAAATTATAATGTTTTCTAATGTGTTTAAATAAAAATATAATGTTTTCTAATGTGTTTCTACTCTGACCATTTTTGCAAAGAACGACTGATTTGAGAAGAAAATTTTGTGTTTAAATGCATGATGCCTGGTCTATTTTTGCATAAAATCACTTTCAACCTATGTGGGATGCAAAAAAGGGTTTCTAAGAAAAAAGAATATAAAAAAATTGAAAGAAAAAGTTTAATTTTTAAAGAAAAATATATATAAAAAAAATTGAAATTTTGTCCATATAATAATAACAATATGTATGATCCAAAAAGTTGTTCTCCGCTAAAACGGCCCTAGCGGGGTTGAGTCGTTTTCCTCCTAACTCCTCAATTGTAATAATAAATCATTCTAGATAATTTGAGTTCATAGGCCGGCTGCCTTTTTGGATCCTAAAAGCTCCGTGACCTAACCTCCAAAATTACCAGTGGCGTGGCGTGACTTTCGATGTATCGATTGTTATACCATTTGAGCCTATGGTAAAGAATCGATTATTAAGGTGTTCGCTGCGAATACCGTGTTTATCGATCCTTTTCCACGGGTTTAAATGGCATAACAATCAAAATATCGCAAAGCACACTGAAAATTACTAGAGTCCCTTTATACTGAGAGTCAAGACAACGTGAATCCATTTCTGATTGGTTCCCGTGTTTTAGGCCTTCACAGTGTCACAAACGGGAATAAAGATTACATTTTCACCGATTGCAAAGATTATGATCTGGAATGGACCAGGGAATTACGGGTTCGGTAAGGAACAAACGGAATGAGAGAAGGAACGGAGAAAGGAATCTGAGAATGGGCCGATCAAAGATTACAAAACGCGTTCAATTTCTGTAATCTTTATTACCGCTTGTGACTCCATGAGAGGGTGTTATCTTGACTCTCAGTGTAAAGGGACTCTAAAAATTACCAATATGTCCGTACTCTCCCCATAAAAGTACTCTAGCTAAGTAGGGGTCCCGGGCTTTTCGGAGACCCTGTGCAACGCCTGTGCAAAGAATAGCACACGCCGAGAGGGAGGAGTGGGCGGGGGCGGGAGAAAAGCGAGAGAGTTGGCGCGGAGAAAAGCGCATGCGATGTTGCAACTAATTCGGCGACTGCATCTCGCTTTTGCGTCGGACGCACCGGCTCCCGGCGGGGGCAGCGCGGGGCGGGGAGGGGACGAGGCAAAAGCTCGGTGCATCGCCGGAAATGCACTGCACAGATGCACACGATCCTTTGAGACCTTTTCGCGTCCCGTTACAGTCCACACCCGCGCGAAGATTTGCCCGTTCGTTCCGCGCGCCCCCGTGCCTCAAAGCTCCGCGCAGCTTTTGAAAGTTTCGCTTTGGATTTTGTGCCTCTTGTCGGTAAGTCCTAGAATGCCTTTATTTTTGAAAAAAATTTATGAGCCTTTTTGGAAATATGTTTCTGACCTGCGACCTTTCAGGGCGTGATTTCGAAATGCCGCAAGCGTGGTATTTTCACCCCCTTTCATTTTTACCCCCCTTTATTTTTAAAAAAATGTATGAGCCTTTTTGGAAATATGTCTCTGCCCTGCGACATTTCAGGGCGTGATTTCGAAATGCCGCAAGCGTGGTACTTTCACCCCCCCCCCTCCCCCCCTCCGAAGACATGGGCAGGGTGCACGTTCCAAGTAGCAGTGATCGCGGAAAGTTGCGATTTGATCGGGAAATGTATCGCGCTTCTATCCACGTCGATTTATTGCGATATTATTGGATAAAAAATTGCGCAAAATTGCAATTTCATCGCAAAAATTTGCAATAAAATCGCTGTTTTATTGCAATATCATCGAACAAAAAATCATGATAAATTGAGATAAAATTGTAACAAGTGAGGATAATCGCTCACATGTTGATGACCCTAGTGATATTATGAGCAATAAAGAATAAAATATAGCAATTTTTTCGTTGGAAAATGCTACGTGGTACTTTTATTTACAGCCAATGGGAATGCAACAAAAATGATTCGACCGTGAGAACTTACCCGATCTCGAAAGAGAAGACGGTAAAAAAAAACGCCGGCCCATAAAATTTCGGGCGATTTTAGGAACCCGCAGAATGGAAAGCGCTTGCCTTGATTTTCTGGGGAATAATGCTATTCATGTAAAAATAATAGCAATAGGAAAAACAACAGCCTTTTTAGCAACCAAAGTCCAAATTTTCTGTGCGCCGGTGAGTCGAGTGAGCATAACCTACAACTCCGTCAAATCAGCGCTTATAAGATAGCTCATGGGTAGGTGGGTAGTTGCAGCAGTTCTAGCTATCATTTGCTAATCATAAAAACTTGGGGATCTTACCAAAAACTTCAGGAATTCCCCATTAGTAATTACTTTGTGAATTTGACCTTTTGGTAGAGCCTAATTATTCATCAAGTCCTACCACCTTTTAGACCTTTTTTTACACAACTCATGAAATTAATAATAATAATAATAATAACAAATGGTAATTACAGGAAAATGCTACTTAGCTCTCTAGCCAAAGTTACTCGCAACCTGAAAATGATCGATGCTAGTTGTGTTCAAAATAATCAGCTTGCCCGAGAAATTGCGAATTTGGAGTAGGTGGTGTAGTTATCTCTATCTTTTGAAAGTTAGGTGGAATCCATGGGTCACTAATAAAGTCATTATTTATTCGCAAGAGCTCTGAATCGAGGTTTTTTAAAAAGTTTTCGATCAATGATAACATAAATGATACATTCCTTATAAAACGAAATTTTGTGGATTAAATTTGGCAATATTGCATTTGCCTTTTCTCATTATAGTTCATTTTAAGCACTCAAATACATCTTGCTCAATGGCTTCAATTACTCGATGAATAGTGGTACTTGTATTTTTGACACCTTTTTTTGCGGGTAGTATAAGATAATAGGCAACGTTAAATAGAGTTAGACTGATTCTGGGGAATCTCATCCATTGGTACATTCAATAACTTACATTGTAATGATATCAATCTCTTTGGTGATGTTTCAAGGGTAAAATTTAGTCATCATTGTATCATGCTTAGTTTTTTGAGGAGTACTTACGTTCAAAACATTGGATTTTGGAACTGAAATGAGATCTGTTACAAAGTACTGCTCGAAGGAGACTCCGGTAAAATTATGTTCTTTATTGTGTAAGAACAGGAACTTACGTACAGTATACTACATGCTTTTCCATGTTCTTCCACACTGTAATTGTGTGTGACTTCTTCACGCATTTCCGGGTGAATACTCATAGCAGGGGGCAGAAAAATGAAAGGATGATGGACACCGGCAAGCTAATATCGGTCGGTAGACTTCGAGACAGTGCTGATCAGCAAAATCAATGATCTGAGGAACATATTTGTGTCAATAAACGCGGAGCAATGTGTAAAACAAGAATTTTAAGCCTCCTATGATTGCCTCTTAGTTTGGTGCAAACATATTCATATTTTGGCCATCTTTTATGGAAGCTGAATGACATTGCAACCGTGATACCCATAAAAGCATGTGCTAACCATGGCTCATACAGAAATGCACCAGTGGCGTGGCGTAAATTGTGATGTATCGATTGTTATGACATTTAAACCTATGGTAAAGAATCGATTATTAAGGTGTTCGCTGCGAACACTCTCTTTCTCGATCCTTTTCTATATGTTTAAATGGCATAACAATCGATATATCGTCGAGCACGCCACGCATTTTCACTGCTCTCTTCACTATCACGACAGATCGGGATGTTGCCTTCAAAAGATCGAAGAGGGGTCCCTCAAAATAAGAGTAACCGGTGTAAATTTTGACTGTTGCCCCCGAATGTAACACTTTGGTTCGGAGTTTTAATGAATGCCGATCGCATATGATTCACTTTCAGCCGGTGAATGCTGTAGGTGATGCCGATGTTAAATGGATTCTTCAACCGATCAAAGTCGATATAGAGAGAATCAATAAACTCCCCCAGAAAATGGGAAATCGTATAAATCGATTCACGGCGGAAAATAGGCATGGGCATGGCGTATATTTCACTCGGAGCTGCATTCTTAATGTCTACCTACTGGGCTTGTATGTACTGACAAATCTAATCATCACATTAAATTTTTAACACACGAAACATGATGAAGATAATTGTAGACTGATTACGCAATGAAAGAAAAAATAGAAGTATAATATTGGATAGATAAAATAAAAAGCACAATTCCCTCCATGCGCGGCAGAAAAATGATGAAGTCCCTTGTATGGTTGCATCGATACAATTCGCATTCACTACCACCGGAGATGATTCAAAATTACAATGCAGTTGAGTCGTTGAAAATCATCAATCTCCCATGAGATCACTCAAAAAGTCGCATTTTATGTGGAAAAAATGAAGGAATAAGAAAAGGGGAAAATGAACCACCGTCGAAAATGCTCAATTATGACTATTTCCTTGTTTGACACTAAATACATACTCATGTCTGTGCGGAATAAAAAAACGAAAGAAAAGAGGGGGGGGGAGAGAAAACATGATTTTCCTCTGTGTAAGATCGTTGATTAATTTTCTTAAAATGAAGGCAACATAAAGAGCACTTTAGTCCTGGCCAAAAAGGCAGGGTAAGAGGAGAAAAGAGAAAAAGAGGAAGAAAAGAAGTAGAACAAGAGGAAGAAGAAGAAGAAGAAGAAGAAGAAGAAGAAGAAGAATTTTCTCACTTTGAAGACCTCCTTTTGACCGTGACAGGGCAGCTGAATAGTGCAAAGTATCCGGTGCTCCACGCGTGACCTAGAGAATTCTCCAGTGGCGCGCCTTCAACTGGAAGCGTAGGCTACAAGCACACAATGCGTATGTACCCTTCCACGATGCCACCTATACCGTCTAGTTTTACCCACGATCTAGGATCGTGACTATCATGCTTATCAGCGCGATTTTCATACAATTCATGCTTCGCTAAAATATTATAGCCCATGACTCATCTCACAACCGGGTTGCTTGTAACCTTGAATTTCTCCAAAAGTGAGAAGCAATATCGATAGCAACATTTTGTGGACTTGAATTATTATTTTTCCCTTTGATGCCAAACATTTAGGACGTTAGTTGAGGCGTACACTCTCTAGTCCCCCTTCAAAAACTAAAACGTAATTGATTTTTGCAATTTATTTGACTGCGGGTTCAAGTTTTGAACTTAATAATCAAGATGTTATAAGATATTTAACTTTGTAAAAAAATTAGAGAAGCAAAAATTTGGAAAGAAAGTATTTTTTTAATTAAACATTTTGAAGAAATAACTGTATGCACGTTGAAAGAGAGACTTACAATGTTCGGAGTTTCCCTTGTTGTCTTCGCGTTCCTTCTTGAAAATGATGCAATGGTTTTAAAATGCGTCGTCAAAACTAAACCTAATTTGGTTTTTATAATTTACAATCAAAAATAGATCAAACATTTAAAGCTTGCAATTTGTTCCTTTTATGATGACCATTTATGTCGAAAGTTTTCGATGCTCCTGAATTCTTATTTAATCAGAAATCCGTCAGGGGATCTTCCCATACACTCACAAAAAGCGGTTAAGGATAGGATCAGTTAGCGTGGCGTGCTTTGCGATGTATCGATTAATCTGCCACTTAAGTCAATGGAAAAGGATCGATAAACAGGGTGTTCGCGACGAACATTTTAAAAATCGATTCCTCACCATAGCTTCAAATGGGGAAGTATCTACTATCGACCAGTCACGCCTCGCCATTGAATAGGATGGATAGAAAGAGGAAAAGGAATACTATGCTATAGGTTCTCAGAGAGGATAGCTGAATTTCTTCTACATTATTGTAACTTTAAGAGGGAGAAGAGAGAGAAAAAAGGGAAAATAACAATGGGAAAAAAGAAAGAGAAACCTGAAGTATAGGAAGAAAAGTAAAAAATAAAATAAATGCCAAAAAAACCCTAAAAATAAGTAAGAAAATTGTTAGAAAAAAAAGAAAAGAGAATGGAACAGGGAAAATGCAAGAGGAAACACAATTAAAAAACAATTCATTCACGTGAATTTTATAGTTTTAAATTAGTCTCAAGCATTGGCGGATATAGCAAATTGGCAACGATGTTTTTCACCATTTAAACCTATGGAAATTTATCGATTCTTAGAGGGGACCATGTGCTCCAACAAGAATCGATTATTTAACGTAGGTTTAAATGGAGGAAATCCGGTGTTGCCAAATTGCTGGATCCGCCTCTGGTCTCAAGTTGCCAAACCTAAATCCTTCCAAAGGAGAGGCCACAGTCTTGCGGCTGAATTGGATTTAGAACTACATAGGTTGTCCTAAAAATAAGTGGTCTGATGCTGCAATTACAATACGAAGCAACCTCGAAATCTGTTCTTGGTCTCATTTTGAAGATCGAATTATCATCTCATAAACTCATGCATCTGTCGCAGGCAAATAGTAAAATCCGGCATATTGTCAAATTCCCAGGCAAATAGTCAAATATTCTAACTTAGATTGAAATTTTGATGCATTTCATAATTTTAGATCATTGCTCCCACAAGAGAAAATTCTAAGTGAAAATCGGTACCATACAATAGTATCTTGATCGGTTTTTAGCTCCTGAACTGACACTTATTTTGAAATTTTCAACATGTCATAAAATACAGAATTTTTAGAATTTCAACATTTAAAAATATGAGAAGCGATTGAAGAGGAAGAGCCGAAAAGAGGTCGCAGGTATTTGATGAGTTATTTTTCCAAAAAAAGTAAAAAATCGCAAGCTCTTTGCCATGAATCCACAAAATTTTGTAGACCGTTAAAATTTAACTATCCGCCTAGTCATTTCACAAAATGCCTGATTTCACTATTTGCCAGCGATACATGCATTTATTATTAATTTGCTAACAGCGTGGCATGCAGAAGGAATTTTTAATTCAAGGAAGTTTAAAGGAACGTCTTAGAAAATGTCAGTCTCATCCCAATCGGCGGCACCGCTCATTGTGTGTTTGAGTCTTGATTTTTAATGAACTAACAAAAGAGGAGACACAAGTCTGGCCGGGAATGGAACGGCGGTTGCGGTTCCCCGTCGCACAGAGGATCGAGTCAGTAGGAGAGGTCGAACAAAATTCGGAAACTTTAAACGCTTATAACTCCGTTTATACAAAACTTTGAGGTTCTAAAAGTGGTTCCATTAGTTTTTTCGTGAAATTTTCACATAGCAGCACCCCTTAAAGTTTAAAATATGACAAAATAAACATCAAAATATGCAGTTTTAGTCAAAAATTGTATGACCGGCCTCTCTAATAGAGAATTTGCAGGTGTCTTAACTTTTGCGAATTTCATCTTTAAAATGATATACTACTAGGAAAACTGAGCACGAGGATACCGTCTTTTTTTAATTGAACAATTATTGGAGGAAATATCACAAAATAACCAAATCTGCTGTAATACATGCGTTTAAATGGAAAATGCCGCTGGATGACGTCATAAGGCGACACGTTTTCCCACGGTTAAAATCTATTTTTCTCAAATTTCTCATGTCAGAAAAAAATTATGAAAAATACTGCGAACTCAGCTCATTAGGCACTCTCAAGTGGAGCAATAAAATTTTTGTGGGCAAATTCTCCACTGACCCGATCCACTGTGCGCCTCTGCGCCGCCCTGGGGGGGGGGGAGGCGGAGGGGACCGCCCATTCAAAGTTCGCGAAGTTCGGGGGTGTGCGGGGGTGAGAGATGTGAACTTGCAATAAGAAATGCGGAAGGAATGCCCCAGCGACTTGACCGTTTGTTGCCACATCGCGTCGCTCAATCGACCGCCTAAAATAGCTCGGGTAATAGTATTCTATTTATATACGTAATATCGATTCAGTCGGTGAGCGTTATCTGATTTCAAAAGGCAATGCGGTGAATATTTGTCTTTGAGTCGGGTTTGATACAGTATGGAAAACCTACGTAAAAGATCCAGTAGTCTACGAATCAGCAACCCCTGCACTTTTTTTTTATTTTGTTAGTGAATGGGCCAAGTTTTTGGAATGAAAGGGAAATAGCGCCTCACCGTCTCATAGATTTCAGCGATTTCATTCATATTTTTGAACCATCACGTTCGCGATTTTTTAGTGGATTTTAAATAATCTTAAAACCTAATTTTAGTGCGATAACCACAAAAGTGCATCAAAGTTTTCTCACTTTTTTTAGTATTTCTGTAATGTGCCAATAGCCTTATTTTTAAAATAGAATCTTATTTCCTAAGATTGAAAGTCTCAGCATTACATAATGGTAATTACTTGGGGAAAAAAAATAGTGAACTTCCCTCGGGAAATACGCTAAAAAACCTCACTGACTAAAATCCTCACTGACTAAAAGTATCAGTATAAGTATAAGGAACTTGACTCCATTCTAGTTTTCCAGCATTCTATTTTCTGCATAGTACGGAGCAAATTTCTTAAAAATTTCAAAGGAATCCGCACGAACGTTTCCTCGTAAAAATGTAATTGCTCAATTGAATTTGGCAATTGCTGCTGGTGTGGCTTGGTTCCTTTCTGCTGAACGCAGTCCAAATAGATTCCGGCACAGAATCTCCTCCAAAATTTTTAACATAATACCGACTTCTCAATTGGACCGCGTTTAACAGAAAGGAACCAAGCCACATCAGCTATTGCCAAATTTAACTGGGCAATTTAATTTTTTACGAGAGACTGTTTGTGTGGATTCCTTTTAAAATTTTAAGGAATTTGCTTCGTGCTATGGAGAAAATCCACTAAAATTTGTACGAAAATCCGCACAACCGTTTTTATGTAAAAAATTAAATTGCCCAATTAAATTTGGCAATAGCTGATGTGGCTTGGTTCCTTTCTGTTTAACGCGGTCCAATTGGACGTGCTCAAACGGAACTATGTGCATTATGGACGTGAGTCCTGCTATGCATACTTTTTAAAATGGGTCTCAGGGCTCATGTCTTAATGCACATAGTTCCGTTTGGCAGAAACACGTCCAATTTTGAGTTTTTCCGACATTAAGTTTCCTTTTTTCGGTCAAATTTTGTCGTTCCAGGGTGCATCGAAAATGGGAGGGAGTTGCGTCACAGCCCCGCTCAGCGCGTGAGTGTGAGTGTCATGTTGCGATGGTAGAGGAGGGGGTGACGCGGGGGCGAAAAGGGCACCTACGCTCCCTCCCCATCCCCCCTTCTGGGTCTCCACCACACTAGAAAATAAAAGTACTGCTCTCACTCCGAAGTCCCGTCTGCTTATTTATATTTCGACGAGTCCCTGTCCTTGCCTCGCCAATCATCCGTGTGCATTTAGACTCGTTACGTACCTTCGCTGCGAATTCGACTTGAAGGTCTCCCCCGGACGAGATCACAATGCACCATGTTACGTCCCAGAAATGGAGGGTTTTAATCAATCGATTTTCTGTGTTGAGGGTGATTCGATGGATGCTATATTTTGTGTCAGAACGGCGTGCGATATATCGCATCAATTGGTTCCATTTTTTCAGCTAATCGTCATTTTTCTCCAATATTGAGATCGCAGTTCTGTTGTCAGGAGACTAAAGCACTCACCAATTTTAACAAAGAAATTCAACGTAATAAAGGCGTGGTTTTTTCAGAGAGGAAACATCGCATTTGATACTGGTATCGAAACTGCACCCGAACGCGATATTTTCTCTCTGAAAAAACCACGCCTTTATTACGTCGAATTTCTTTGTTAAAAATGGTAAGTGAGTGCTTTAGTCTCCTGACAACAGAATTGCGATATCAAATTTGGAGAAAAATGACGAGTAGCTGAAAAAATGGAACCAACTGATGCGATATATCGCATATGCCATTCTGCGCGAAATTTGGCGTCTATCGAATCACCTTAGTCAATCGATTTTCTGTGTTGAGGGTGATTCGATGGTCGCTATATTTTGTGTCAGAACGACTTGCGATATACCGCATCGAATGGTTCCATTTTTTCAGCTACTCGTCATTTTCCTCGACTGTTGAGATCGCAATTCTGAGGTCAGGAGACTAAAGAATTCACTTACCAACTTTGACAAACAAATTCAATGTAAAAAAGGTGTGGTATTTATAGAGGAAAAATATCGCATTCGATACAAAAACTGCACTGGAATGCGATATTCCTTCTCTTAAAAAGCCCTGCCTCTATTACGTTCCATTTGTTTTTCAAATTTGGGACGTGAATTCTTCAGTCCCTCGGCAATAAAAATACGCTTCCAAAATTCGAGAACAAGGACAGGGAGCTGAAAACATGCAGTTAATCGATTACCTTGAAGTTGATTTTTGGCGGCGATCTGCCGGCATCTCAAGACGGGATCGTGTCCGCGATGAACGAATTCGCCAGGTGATGAAGGTTTAAAGTGATTTCGTGCACGACGTCATGTCCAGGCAGTTAGTGTGATATGGTATGAACATGTTCGAAGAATGTTGGAGAAGAGGTTGCCCAAACAAGTTTTGGATTGGGTATCACCTGGGAAAAGGCGACGCGGACGTCCCGTGAAGGGATGGCGGCAGGGCGTTGAC
Organism: Bemisia tabaci; assembly: GCF_918797505.1. NCBI lineage: Eukaryota > Metazoa > Arthropoda > Insecta > Hemiptera > Aleyrodidae > Bemisia > Bemisia tabaci. The sequence continues at coordinate 25,512,832 of NC_092800.1, read as the reverse complement.
GAAGAGATGTTGCGGTGTCAGTCGCCCGATATCCTCTGGGAAGATGGGCATATATACCTTCCGGCCAAAGTATCACAAGCGCCATGCGGCGTTTCAGAATTTCCGCCGCCATTTTATTTTTGAACAAAGAAATCGTTCGACGAAGATGTCCGAAAATTTCACTGAATTTCCTTCGTGCTGCCGATAAAATTCGGTGAAATTTTCAAACAGCTTCCACCGGTATTTTCTATGGAAAAAATAATAAAATGGCGGCGGAAATTTTTAAACGTCGCATGTCAATTGTGATACACGGGGAAAAAAATTTCGTGCATGGGACCCGAAGTTGAGGCCATATGGATCTCTGAAGTTTTCGGATTACGCATCCAAAAACTTAAAATCCAACTGCCGAAGTTCGGGTCAGACATCTGAAGTACTTAGGTATGTATCGGATACTTCCGATGTCTGACCCGAACCCCTCGGTATGTACCTAAGTACTTCAGATGTCTGACCCGAACTTCGGAAGCTGGACCTCAAGTTTTCGAATACGAGATTCGAAAGCTTCATAGAGATCTATAATATGACCTCAACTTCAGGTCCCGGGCACGAAGTTTTTTTCTCCGTGTACTTCGGCCGGAAGATGATGATGTGGCGTTCGGGTATCGCAGAACGCCAGAGTGCGTTTTAGGAGCGACAAGCATGTATGTATATACGTGGTTCCACTTTAACGAGCCAGGAATCCGAAGTGGTTCTCCATTGCATGTAGCCCAAATAATAAAGTATCCTGTGTGGCAAGAATTGTATCATTGATTTCTGAAGGCGTGACTTACGACCCATCTTCCTGATTTTGAGCAGCGGTCAACCAATGGAAACTGGCCTAGCATGTCCGAACTCCAATGTGCCGTCGTTTGCCACGACTTGACTTTCCACGTCGTCGCGTACATGCACGCCAATCAACGCGGCGGCGTCGCGTCGGCACTTGTGCATGAAGCGTAGCGCAGCGCCGGGTAAATTGGCGTCGCGACGCCGCGCGGCGGCGGCTGCATGTACTCCAACATTCAATGCCAATGTCTCTGTCCGCAATGTATTTATTTTATTTTTGCTGCGCCCTCTCGCTCACACACTGTGCTGCCGAATTTATGGACCGTTCATTAAAAACTTAACGCTCTAGGGGAGGGAGTCTGAGCCTGCGTTACGGGTGCGTTACGGGAGGAGGAGGGGGGGTCCAGGGTCGCTTTTTTTGATGCCGAGGCGCTAATTATTTTGAAGATTTAAGATTAAAAAGACTTGCGATATTGCATCTATTCATCAAACATTCATCACGAAATGTCCGTATCCAAGGAGGGGCAGAAGGTCGAACCGAAAGTTACGTAATGTCTTTAAGGGGCTCAGACCTGAGTCAGGGGTGCATTACGGAGAAAGGAAGAAAGGGAAACAATTTATCAGATTTTCAGCGTAACGTATTTTGAACTTCAAATTGTGACTCGCAGGAAAACCAGGAGGTATTTCTCGCTGCTGCGCGGCCTATCCTGAATTTCCGAGGACCGGCAGTAAAAAGCCCTCTATGAAATCAATTCGCGTTTTTGGCCTTGCTGGCACTTTACGCCATTGAGAGTGACAGTTCGTCAAAAATTTGTCGTATCTCATCTATAATCTAGAAATTAATGGTAAGGAGTTCAGGGCTCTTCATCTGGGTATGAAAAAAGGGCTTTTGGCGCAGATATGGATTGCTTTTCCACCGCACAAAGGCGTTTATCTGTCTTTGTCGAGCTTCAAAGTCAGTCAGTCGTCAAATACTGCATCATTTTCAGTAGACGTAGCTCAAGATATGATACCTAAGAATCAGCAGTCATGATACTCAGCGAAGGCAACCTTGGATTTGCTTGATCATCTTTTTATTGCATGGGCTCGTTATTTAACCTTAAGAGAGGAAAATTTTATTTTGTTCCCGTAAGATTTTGTCAAAGTAATGGCAAAGTTCTAAAATCACTCAATACTTTTGATGATTCAAAATTTTCGTTTTGAAAAACTAAATTTTTTAAAGAAGTGTATAGTACTAAATATTTGGAGCAGGGTTGACAAAATATCGTGTTGTAGGCGCCTGTACACTCAGAACTTATTCATAGAAAAGATTCCAAAGAGAAGGTCTGTAAGTAGCGTAAACAATTTAATTTTTTTTTTTTTTTTTATCCCTCCTAATTAGCTACCCTCTGCCCTTCCTGCAGTTTCATTTCCTTCCTCCTTTGATATTGCGTGACTTGTTGAAGCTTTGGAAAGTTCTACCTTCTGATTATACTACAACTTTCCAATTATGTCTTATTTTCCAGTGTACATAGTTCGAAGATTGTAGGTGACTCTTCCACTTTCTAAATTTCGATGTTCCTCGTAACACCAACCCCAATGATTTACAGCTTCATTCCCTTTCTTTTTGGCTCTCCAATACTTGGGCCCAGTCGTGAATGCACGATTTTACGGTACCAGCTATACCAAATGGATCCTGAAAATTAGGTAGATTACAGAAAAATACTCTTTCATCATTCTATATATTTCCTGGTCATATCACAATCACAAACATTATCTTTAAATCGTGCGAAGGAAAGAAATGGTACAAATCTAAATATTTGTAATCGGTTTACACCTTAAAATACTTTTGAAAGTGATTGCAGCATGCGTCTCTTTAGGCGGAATTTTACCGACATTTTCAGATGTTGAGAACATTCTCCTTTGACTTCATTCACATGTTAATTTTGATGATAAGCGTAGCTCTGCTGACCAAACGTATTTTTGTCTGATAATTTTCACGATTTCGAGAAAAAAAATCAGGTAGCACTTCAAAGCTGTGGAATTAATTAATTAGATATCGCAAGCTACTCCATTACAAAACTGAAAGTACTCTCCCTTGTTTTCGATGATCGAATTCCATTTGAAAGAAAGATTCCTAGATATAGCAAAAAGTTTTAGGAGATCCCACGCAAAAAATTTGAGAATGATCACCAAATAGATCTTCTAAAATTGCCGATGCTCCTGTATGCAATGAATGTATGTTAAGCTGAAAACTGATTGACTGCTCAAAAATGTTTAACTCAACTGGAGTTCCGTCGGTATGAAGCTTGCTGTCAAACTTTAATGTGAGTGTGTGCCCAATATTACCACAGATATCGTCACCTTACCCGGCCAAAGAATCACAAGCGCCATGCGACGTTTCAAAATTTCCGCCGCGATTTTATTTTCTTTCAGAGAAATCGTTCTACTAAGTTGTCCCAAAATTTCACTGAATTTGTTTTCGTGCTGCCGATAAAATTCAGTGAAATTTTGAGACAGCTTCGTTGTACGATTTCTCTGTAAAAAAATAAAATGACGGCAGAAATTGTGAAACGTCGCATCTCGCTTATGATACTTTAGCCGGAAGGTGACGATATAAACCTAATCGTTCGAAACTTACTTTTCGGAATAACGGAGAGTATTTTCCATAAAAAAAATCGAATTTCGATTTCTTAACCCAACCAGGCAAAATCTCTTCACTGGAAAATTTACTTCCGTGTACTTACATTCTCCTCTCCATAAACGGTCACATTTAATGACGTTCCGATAAGCACAGGTTTTTTTTTTTTTTGATCATTTTTTCCCTTGAATCAACAAACATTTTTTCCGCATACGCAATGCATGCCTAGCGTTTCGGGCGAAGTTCAGGAATTCGCTTGAACAATATCTCATTCTCCAGCTCAATTTAGCATCGGGTGCCAGTGTTTTGATCGCGAGCTAGAAAAGAAAGCCTTGCCTCATTAAAGCTAGCGTCCGTTCGCCTAGTAGTTTTGATAATGAACTTTCAGTGGCGTGACTGAAAAAATGCGTAAAGTTCAAGTTCAGTGCAGCACAGCTGAAATCATGCATAGATTTTTCAACCGGCTAATCTCAGTTTAATTAACATTAGATAAGGGTTATTTTCAATCACTGCAACCGGCTATTTCTTTCTCCTCTGCACTCTGCTCATTTCCCTTTTAACGCATAGAGCTCTGAATATGTTAACTGTACGAATTGAAATCAATTAAACGATGGACGGGGTTTCCTAACAGGCGAAACGGAGCGGATTTTGCAGAGCATGTCATCACTTCGACATGGATGTTATTTTTGATTTTTTACTTGTCTAATGGTGGCAAAATATAAATCGAGATAACTTGCCTACAGCTTGATGAAGTCTATTCCGCGCCATTTGGCGCAGAGAGAACGTAAAATATTTCAGAAATCGATCCGATAAGGGCAAATCATAGTTAACGGGAAAAGATTGTATTAAGGCCAAACCATTTCGCCTTCAATCTTCAGTGCAGGCAACCCGAGCCCCTACGTGATCGAAAAGTGGTATCATCGTAAAAAGGCAAGCTCCCTCGGCACACGCACAAATACCAGCTTTTCACCAAAAAGGAAGAGATTACTTTAACGTCATAACAGTATGCCTTCAGTTTTTAGTGTAGGCAACATAAGCTCCTACGTGATCGAATAGTGGCATCATCTCCCATACATTAATTATAGCCATAAAAAACATGTTTAATAGTCGAGGACAGGTTAATTTTTATTTTTGGTCGAATCGTGTTTATCGAAATCGAAAGAATCCCAGCCTAGTGCCTTGATAAATTCCAGTAAATTGCTCAATGAATGATATGATCAGTTATTAAAATTATAATTTATCGCAAAACTCCTAGATCCGTGACTTTAGTTAGGGCTTTTCGCCAGTAATTAATGGAACGTCCCTGTTTATCCTAGTCTTTGCTTTTCTTCTCCTTCTCTTTTCTTATAATGGTAACAGATGGCATCATGCTATATCGATGGCCAAAGTTCGAAACCATTTAACTCTATTTGCGACGTTGCAGACTTTCTATAGGACTTTATTGTTTCCTTGAATCACTAGTGCACCTATTTTCTCGAAAATGTCTTGATTTTTCTCCTCCATTAGCAGAATATTTTGCAAGTATTTCAACCGGTAAAGTTGGCTTGATTCTCCACGAAAAAATAAAATGGGAGCGGAAATTTTGAAACACCGCAAAATAGATGCATGGTTTTGAATTTTGGCCATCGCAGAAGCGGATCCAGCAGTTTGGCAACGCCGGGTTTCCTCCGTTGAAACCTATGTTAAATAATCGATTCTTGTCGGAGCACCTGGCCCCTTCAAAAATCGATACTTTATCATGGGTTTAAATGGAAAAAAACAATGTTGCCAATTTGCTGGATCCGCTAATGTACGGATATGACGGCAGAACATAGAGCCATAGACTGCATAGGCACCTTAAGGTGATTCGATGGACGCCATATTTTGTGTCAGAACGGCATGCGATATATCGCATCAATTGGTTCCATTTTTTCAGCTACTCGTCATTTTTCTCCAATTTTGAGATCCCAATTCTGTTGTCAGGAGACTAAAGCACTCACCAATTTTAACAAAGAAATTCAACGTCATAAAGGCGTGGTTTTTTTAGAGAGAAAATATCGCATTCGAGTGCAGTTTCGATATCAGTATCGAATGCGATGTTTTCTCTCTGAAAAAACCACGCCTTTATTACGTTGAATTTCTTTGTTAAAATTGGTAAGTGAGTGCTTTAGTCTCCTGAAAACTGAATTGCGATCTCAAAATTGGAGAATAATGACGAGTAACTGAAAAAATGGAACCAATTGATGCGATATATGGCATGCCGTTCTGACACAACATAGGGCGTCCATCGAATCACCTTAAGCAAGCAATGCAGAAAGTAGTGGCGGGGCGTGTTTTGCGATACATCGATTTATCTCATTTGAAGCTATGGTAAAGAATCGATTATTAAGGTGTTCGTTGCGAACACCTTGTTTATCGATCCTTTTCCATAGGTTTAAATGGTAGATCAATCGATATATCGCGAAGCGCGCCACGCTACTGGCAGGAAGAGTTGAAAAGAGCAGGGAAATCGGGAGGGATTTTTCACGGGAACAGCTCGGTGCTCCACAGCCGCGGCCGAGTGCAGGGTCAAGTGGGCTGCGGGATTGGCAAGGCGCGCAGGAATACCATTCGCGGACCCCTCCCCCACCCCCCACCCGCCCCTCCCCACTGCCCCCTCGCGCCCCCTCGCGCCCCCTCCCGGGAGGCACGGTAGAAAGTAAAGTGGACGCCTCGATGAGTTTTCGTGTTGATCTTGAAAACACAAGTTTAAATTTGACCTATGCACGTGACGCCGCCGCCGCGCTAACCCAACGGCTAACGCCGCGCTTCGCCGCTCGGTGGGCCGGCATCTTTTCGTCTTGAATAAATTAAAAATGGAATTCAGTCAATGTCCAAAAATTGAATTTCGGTTTACTAGAGTCCCTTTATACCCAGAGTTAAGACAACTCGATTATCAGCTGACTGGCAGCCGGCCTTGGCTGGCCATGGAGGCACAAGCGAGTGCACCCAAACGAACGATATTGAGGGATACACTGAAAAAAAAAATCTCCGTGTATTTACTAAGAAAAGAGTAAAATTACCAAGAATTCACGGTTCTATTTGATCCCAGTTTTTCCTCGGTAAAATTACCATTTATAGAATTGGTAATTTTACCGAGAAATATCGGAAAATTATTGAACTTTCTTGGTAATTTTACTGGACCTTGGTAAAAACGCCAATATTTTTTATCGACTGTGGTTGAATTACCGAGATAAAATGACAAAGTAACCGGGAATTGATTACCAATAAAAGTGATATTCTTACTTGAAAAAAAAAAAAAAAAAAAAAAAAAAAAAAAAAACAGTAAAAATACCGGTTTTTAGGTAAGCTTACCAGTCTGTCTTGGTAAAATTACCAATAATTGGTAAAAAAAGTGAGATGGTAAAGGTACCAACTGACCTTGGTAAAAACGCCGAGAATTTTTTTTTCAGTATAGTCGTCGTAGCTCGTGTCAAAATTGGACGTGTTTCTGTCAAAGGAACTATGTGCATTAAGACATGAGCCCTCAGACCCACACTGAAAAAAAAAATATCGGTGTATTTACTTAGAAAAGGGTAAAATTACCAAGAATTCAGGGTTCTATTTGATCCCAGTTTTTTTCTGATAAACTTACCATTTACGGAATTGGTAATTTTACCGAAAAATCTCGGTAAAGTTATTGAACTTTCTCGGTAATTTTACTGGACCTTGGTAAAAACGCCAATATTTTTTATCGACTGTGGTAAAATTACCGAGATGAAATGGCAAAGTTACCGGGAATTGATTACCAATAAAAGTGGTATTCCTACCTGAAAAAAACAGTAAAAATACCGGTTTTTAGGTATGCTTACCAGTCTGTCTTGGTAAAATTACCAATAATTGGTAAAAAAAGTGAGATGGTAAAGGTACCAACTGACCTTGGTAAAAACGCCGAGAATTTTTTTTTCAGTATAGTCGTCGTAGCTCGTGTCGCGCCTGGTCGCGACCGGTCCTCACCGCTGACGTCACTGGCTCTTTTAAAGTCCCATTCATTCTTATGGCTCGAGCACTAACGAGCACACCCCATCTTTCCACTTCCACATAGTTCCATTTCGTATAAATACGTCCATTTAGCAATTAGAAGCTACAGTTTTTCGATCGTCTACAAAATCACTTATGTGCACAGGGAAACTTATGATACAAACGCTGTTTCTAAACTGAACTGCATTTTGCAATTTTGAACTATAAATTCTGGCTCTTCTGGAAAAACACTTATGAGCATAGGGAATGTAATGGCACATACGTTATTTTTAAACCGGGCTAGAACTTACAGTTCCAAATTGCTAACTGTAGTCCAACTATGAGCTAGTAGTTCCGAATTGCAAAATCTTCACCTTCCGGCCATAGTATCACAAGCGCTATGCGACGTTTCGAAATTTCCGCCGCTATTGAATTTTTTTCACAGAGAAATCGTTGGTTGCATCCGTTTGAAAATTTCACTGAATTTTATCGGCAGCACAAAGGTGCCTCGGTTAACTTTTTGGACAGCTTCGTTGAAAAATTCTCTTCATAAAAATAATACGGCGGTGGAAATTTTGACACTTCGCATGGCGCTTGTGATACTTTGGCCGGAAGGTGACGACATTATGTAAGGAGTCGGTGAGGGTGTGGGGCCTT